>NC_045777.1:58128379-58431951 GCF_008692025.1 Phocoena sinus
GATGGCTTTAAAAACCATAATATGTTAGGCAGAAGCAAAGGAATTTTTCCCCCTCTCTGGAACCAAGCAAAATTATAAACTACAGTTCTCTTAACACAAACTAGTTTGAAAAAACTATTAAATTCATCATTCATTCATTTCACAGATCTGTGCTGATTCTAAAACTATGGCCTAAGAGAAGGGCTGGGCATATAATGGTAAATAAACTCAATTCTTACCCTTTAGCAATCAGTCAAGGCTCAGTCCATGGCCCTCTTCTCTTCCCACAATTTTATCTCTCCCAGGTGATCTTATCTATCTTCAAGGCTGAAGCTTCCCAAATACTCACCTGCCACCCAGCTCTAGATTGCTTCCCTGACATTTCTATCAGGAAGACTTGCAGCCTCCTCCAACCCAACGTGTTTTAAAAAAACTCATTACTTTTCCCTCTTCAGACTAACGCTCCCCTTCAGTGCATGGCACCACTACCCTCTGAGATGTCTAAGCTGAAACTCTGGAATTCTTGCCACCTTCCTTTCCCTCACACCCTATGCCTGGTCACTCTACCTCCGATACACTATTTATATCCATCCATCTACTATTCTGTTTTCTCTCCTGGCCTAACTCCCTGTAATCTCTTACCTGGACAAGTTCAATAACGTCTTAGCTTTTCTTCCTGCTTCCATTGTTGCCTCCTGTAATTCATTCCCCATCCAGCAGCCAGAGAGTTCTCTTAAAAAAAACAAAAACCTGTTCATGTCTATTTACTACCTAAATAAAACCCTTCATGGATCTCCCCAAAGTAGCCTATTTTCCCCTGCATGGCCTCTTCTGACACCACCTCTTCTAACAACACCACCATCATTCCATTCCTCTACTCCCATTCCTGGATCTTTAGTGTATAATCATTCTGGCCTTCCTCCAGTGCTTTAAAGAGCCCATAGTCCTTCCAACCACAGGGCCTTTGCACATGCTAGAATGCTCTGCTTCTCTGCTACTCCCTCCTGCAACCCCTGTCTGTCTTCACCTAGCTAACTCCTCATTACCCTTCAGAAACAATTACTATCTTAAAGAAGCCTTCCTTGAGCACTGCCCCCACCCTGAGGGCCCCTCTGATAGCAGCCTATAATTAGCAGTCATTGCAATTTTGGCAATTATAATTATATAATTTGATGCTTCATTCATTATTTGGTGTTTTTGTCCAATGAGACTGTAAGCTTAATAAAGCCTGAGACTATACCTGTCTTGCATTCCTACACATCCCTCATTGCTAGCACCTTGCACTGTACAAAACAGGTGATCAATAAAAGGATAACTTGGGATGCAAAGTCAGAAAATACAGATATGGCTGTATTTTGACAGCCATACATGGCAGATGTTGACAAGGAAAAGAAGTATGACTGAATTCCATCAAAAATGGTTCTTCTGGAAAAGGTACAAACTTCCACTTATAAATAACTACTAGGGATGTAATGCACATGATAAATAATTAACACTGCTGTATGTTATATATAAAAGTTATTAAGAGAGTAAATGCTAAGAGTTCTCATCACAAGAAAAAATTTCCTATTTCTTTAATTTTGTATCTATATGAAATGATGGATGTTCACTCAACTTACTGTGATAATCACTTCAAAATGTATGTAAATCATATCATTATTCTGAACACCTTAAACTTACATAATGCTGTATATCTCAATTATATCTCAATAAAACTGGAAGGAAAAAAATGGTTCTGTGGAGTACAAAAACTGGGTAAGGAAGTTTGAGTTTAAACTTTTCCTTTTAACCAGCTTAGGTATATAGACAGACACAGCCTTGATTAGTGATTCAGACATGGTGTGAACTATTTATACTTTAGACTCTCAAAGGAATTTCACCAAATATAACGTTCATTTTTCAGAGCTCCTAAAGAAATTCTCTTTCCCCATCCTCTTCCAATCCCCAGAAAGAAAGAGAATAAGAGATGGGTAAGAAGGAAAATACAAGGAAGGGCAAAGTGGGAAGAGAACCCACAACACAATGTTTGCTTGGACTTCTGTTTTCTTTTGTTCATTTGCCAAATACCTTGCATGACAGTACCGCTCATGCCTTCATCATTCTGTACTCCCACTGTGGATGAGACTCAATGGTTTTGTCTGTTTTGTCTACTGATGTATCTCCAGCACCTCAAACAGCAATAGATACTCAATAAATATTTGCTAAAAGAATGATTTCAGATGTGAGCACTGCATAAGGATGAGAACAAAGTCTTTTCAACTTTTTATCCCCAAAGTTCGTGGGAATCCAATAAAAAACTACCGGAATAAATGATTTGATGAAGTAATTAAATAATAAATATGGAAGTTACATTAATTCTGCTCTGCCACTGGCTTTCCATTTGTTTAAACGCATTCCTTTGTTTGGGGAGCATACATGAGTGTGATTTTACCAAGCTGTAAGGAGGAATGGTATCATATATTTTTTTTTCCAATTACTGGATTCTTTGGGGCACCCACATGACAATGCCAAGTTTCTACACTGAGTCCTGATTCCCTAGTGGAAAAGTGCAAGGAATATCCATAAATAAATAAATGCCCAGCCTTAAAAATCAATACAATGATCCCTGGGTTCCAATCAGGTCAACATTTTAGACACCACTGTATATTCAGGTACTCCACTAGGTGCCAGGAAGAGAAACGGATCAGATTTCCACATCCTTCATGAGATCAGAGTCTATAAGTAAGACTGATGAACAAGCTAAAATAAGATAAAATAAAAAGACAATACAATGTGATAAACGATATAACAGAGGCACCTGCTAAGTGTCAACGGGGCACAGAAGAGGCATAAAATAAAAGAAGCCTAAAGTAAACTTTTAATTAGTTGCCAAAAAAAGTCTTTGGTCTTCTCTGCCAAGATTAAGGCAGTGCTGCTCTAGGTCTGGTGCCTGTAGTCGTGGTCCCAGAGGAGCCAGAGTTCATCCTGAATCTTTTCCATGGATGGAAGCCCCGAGAAAGAGTTTAGTGGAAGAGAGAAGGTTCTGAAACTCTGACAAAAGGCCTAAGGGTCTTTACCCAACAATGCTGACCGGGGCAGTTAAAGCTTGAAGCCAATTCCCCAGAGAAAAAAAGCCTTGCCCTTTAGTGAAGCTGCCAAAAACCTCCAAAGTTAACAGTTTGTACTGTGTCTTTCTGCAGACACAGAAAAATGAGAGGGGAAATCTAAAGGTCATATCAGGGCCAGGAGAGCTTTCAATCCTGGGCACTAAGACCAGCTGACCCAACATTAATAGATATTAAAAATATACAAACATAAGGAAACCACATTTGAAAATCACAATGGGAGGGTTTAGATGCATGTGAAACAAGTTATATGATAGAGCATTTGGCAGCCATTATAAACATAAATAATTTTAAGCACATAGGAATTCCTTATGACATTCTAAATAAATAAAGCAAAATAACCAGCCATTATGTTAAAATTTTTGGCACCTATTACATATGGAATCATGTAAGGAAAAAGACTTGTACCCCCCAAGCTCTCTAGACAGCATAGATAAAATGAGGCATGCATAAATCCCCACCTGAAATATGCAAGATGATGAACATTGTAGGGAAAGAAATTAGTGGAAGAGGTTTTTTTGATTTGGGGGCTTTTTAAAACTTTTTTTTTAATTAAAAAAATTTTTTCCCGGTTAAAATAATTTTTATTTAAAAATAAGAAAAACCCTCCAAATACCAGCACCTTAACACCACCATGCTGACCCTACCATCACACATGGCATTGCTATAGCCTCCTGCTCTGTGGCTGATGCTAAGTTCCTTGAGGGTAGGGAGCACAACTAGTCTGTCTCTGAATTCCTGGTGCCTGGAAGCAGCCTGAAACCGAAAAGGTACTCAGATGGTGGCACAGTGGTTAA
Source organism: Phocoena sinus (assembly GCF_008692025.1). Lineage (NCBI taxonomy): Eukaryota > Metazoa > Chordata > Mammalia > Artiodactyla > Phocoenidae > Phocoena > Phocoena sinus. Next base: position 58,132,260 of record NC_045777.1, read on the forward strand.
GAATCCCCCTGCCAATGCAGGGGACTTGGGTTTCATCCCTGGTCCGGGAAGATCCCACATGCTGCCGAGCAACTAAGCCCATGTGCCACAACTACTGAGCCCACGTGCCACAACTACTGAAGCCCGCGTGCTGCAACTACTGAAGCCTGCACGCCTAGAGACCAGGCTCTGCAACAAGAGAAGCCATCGCAATGAGAAGCCCACGTACTGCACTGAAGAGTAGCCCCCACTCGCCACAACTAGAGAAAGACCGCGTGCAGCAAGGAAGACCCAACACAGCCAAAAATAATGAATAAAATGTAAAAAAAAAAAAAAAAAGGTGCTCAGATGATGTTTGTTAGATGAACAAATGTGAAGGCACAGGAAGAAATGGAATTTTTTAACAAAGTAAAAGGGCATTCCAAGAAATGTTGGGAAGTTAGCTCCTTCACTTCCAGAGAAAGAAGGAGAATGAAGCAGGAATGCAAAATACTCTTGTGAACAGCAATCCAACGGGCAGAGTGGGAGATGGGGGCACTCCTGAAGGGAGAGGAAGAAGGTAGGAAAGATGGGCCGTGTATAGAAAGCTAAACCTACGCATCACTCTTTCCTCCTCGGAACCTCCCAAGGTAGACACTGCCTTCATTTCCATTTTCAGGTAAAGAAATTAAGACAAAGGAACTGGACTAAAAACATAACATTCACAAATGGACATGTGGAGATCTGAAAACAGGTCAGTTGGCTTCGAACTCAGAAAAGTCTACCCCTAAAGGGACTTTGAGAAGGTAGTGGGCATGGTGTGGGGTGGCAGGAGGCGGGGGGACCAGACTTTCTTATTGAAGGGATGTTGAAGTACAAGCCTGTGTACTTCAATCCTAACCACACAGAGGGAAGTTCTCTCTGTACTGGGAAGAGCCAGGCAGGAAATCTCAGCATGAGCCTATGGCCTTGACTATCCCCTGCTTCATCACTACGTAACAGGATAAGTTCATGTCAGAAGATGGAGAAGAAAAGAAAGGTGGATCTGCTTGCACCAAAGGAAACCAAGGGGTATAAACAACGACAGCAGCCCCCAGAAAACATGATACATACAACCTCTTTCCTGGAACTCTGGTATGGAAACTACCATGAGCCAACTTTAAATTCACTGCAGGGTGTTGCACGGGGAGTACTCATGGGGACCTACTGAGTCTGCCTGTGTCCTGTAGCCTTTGACTAAATGCCCACACTCCTGCCAGCCCAGCTTAGCCAGCAGCCCAGCACCATCTCTGGAATTTGCAAACCAGAGCCAAAGGAAGGGGGACACGTGTCTGTGAACAAGAACTGTTATTTTTTCCGGAGTTCAGAAGATCCCTGAAAGTCCTGTCCCTCCCCGGGGGATCCTGGCAGTCCAGAAGATTCCTGAGACGAAAATTAGCAGCTCATCTGAGATGAGCAGGTGCCAGCTGAGATAACCAAGGCCTAGATTATTGAGGATATTGTTTTGCTGCTGAGCTTCAGGGTACCAAAGTCACAGGCACAGATTTAATAAACAAGAAGAAGAAGAATCAGGGCTTCCCTGGTGCCGCAGTGGTTGAGAGTCCACCTGCTGATGCAGGGGACACGGGTTCGTGCCCCGGTCCAGGAGGATCTCACATGCTGCAGAGCGGCTAGGCCCGTAAGCCATGGCCGCTGAGCCTGTGCGTCCGGAGAGTGAGAGGGCCGCGTACCGCAAAAAAAAAAAAAAAAAAAAAAAAAAAAAAGAGGAACCTATGCTGAGAAAATCATGAGAAATATAAAAATTTATGTACAAAGATGTCTATCACCATGTTATTTACATTAGTAAAACTTTCCATGAAAACAACCAAAATATCCAACATTGGATAAGTGGTTAAATAAGCACATGATGATATGATCTCATTAAGGCATTAAAAATGATGCTTGGGGGCTTCCCTGGTGGCGCAGTGGTTGAGAGTCCGCCTGCCGATGCAGGGGACACGGGTTCGTGCCCCGGTCTGGGAGGATCCCACGTGCCGCGGAGCGGCTGGGCCCGTGAGCCATGGCCGCTGAGCCTGCGCGTCCGGAGCCTGTGCTCCGCAATGGGAGAGGCCACAGCAGTGAGAGGCCCGCGTACCGAAAAAAAAAAAAAAAAAAAAAAAAAAAATGATGCTTGCAGAGAATTTGATAATAAGTAAAAAAAAAAAACACAGACACGAACTCCATGTTTAAATTTTTCTCAATTATCAATATACATTTATTGATATATATTTATATGTTTCTGTATGTGTGTACATAAACACACACACACGCATACATACATATACACACTGCTATGGACTGAATGTCCTGTCCCCCCAGAATTCATATGTTGAAAACCTAACATACAAGGTGATGATTTTAGGAGGTGGGGCCTTTGGCAGGTGATTAGGTCATAAGGGTGGAGCCCTCATGAATGGGATTAGTGCCCTTATACAAGGGATCCCAGAGAGATCCTTCCTGATTCTGCCTTGTGAGGACACAGGGAATACAGCGCCATGAATAAGGAGGCTTGACCTCACAAGACACCAGATCTACCGGTGCTATGATCTTGGACTTCCCAGCCTCCAGAACTATGAGAAATAAATGTTTTTTGTTTATAAGTCAGGCAATTTATGGTATTTCTGTCACAGCAGGTTGAAGAGACTAAAGCACACATATACACACACCAATGTACACATACATAGAAGAAAACTGAAGGAAAAATACTTTTGTGTTTAATACACGTGACAAGATTATTGATAATTTTAATTTTATTCTATATTCCCAAAACAATGGGCATATAACATTGGGATCAGATAAAAATAAATACAACAAAGATTATTTTCAGTTTTTTTTTTAAAAGAAGGTTCGTTTTTATTTATTTATTTTTGGCTGTGTTGGGTCTTCTTTGCTGTGCACGCGGGCTTTCTCTAACTGTGGTGAGCAGGGGCTACTCTTCGTTGTGGTGCGTGGGCTTCTCCTTGCTGTGGCTTCTCGTTGCAGAGCACAGGCTCTAGGTGCACAGGCTTCAGTAGTTGTGGCTCATGGGCTCTACAGTGCAGGCTCAGTAGTTGTGGCGCACGGGCTTAGTTGCTCCGTGGCATGTGGGATCTTCCCGGACCATGGCTCGAACCCGTATCCCCTGCATTGGCAGGCGGATTCTTAACCACTGTGCCACCAGGGGAGTCCCTATTTAAAAATTTTTAAAAGCCCATCTCATGACCTTGAAGAGTAGGGTCTTGAAGAATGAAGAACACCTTAAGAAGGAGAATTGGTTCAATCATCAAACTACACCCCAGGACTTCATGGGACTGTGCTCTGCAATGCCGATGCTGAAATACGGTCTCAGGAAAGTCCCACAGGGGGACCGCTTGGCTACTTGATAGAGAGTTGAAGGGGTTGTTTTCAATTTGCCCAATGGGGTATGGATGTGCAAAGCCGAGAAAACTCCAGACGTGGACGTTCCAGCCTGGATGAAATGAACCAAATCAAGACAAGCAGAGAGCGGAGGCTGCCGGCCCATCGCCCACAGAGTAATCATGACCTTTGAAAGCCGATTGTGTAAACGTGGGAGAGGGAGGTGGAAGATGTATCATGTGTCCCCAGCAGTCCCCAGGCACCTGCCACATGGATCCCAGGATGCCCACAGCTAGTTTGTTTTGGGGAGTTAAGAACACTGCCCGCTCAACCAAAATAAGAATGACCTCTGCAAACAGTTACGCATCCACTGATTCCCCCAACAAGTATTTCCAAAGCCTAATCCAGACCCTGTGCTCAAAGCTGTAATGATCTCACCCAGGAATCACAAACTAAAGTGTCCTACAGGAGCCAAGAAGAAGCAACAGTGGCAAAATGGAGAATTCGTGCTTCATTTGATGGGGCACAGAGGTACCCATGCTCAGGGTAAGGAGCCATCATTGTTTGGGGAACTGTCCACCTAAGCTTCATATGACCCTCAGGGTGGTCCAAGACGTTATGGGCAGGACACCAACAACATAGCTAAAAGGGATATTCTGGCTCACCCAACTTAAAAAAACAGTGGTAAAGCTGACTTCGTGCACAGCTGAATTCAGGGCCCAAAATCTGTCATCAGGACTTAGGTACTCTCCTTCTTTCTACTCTGCCATCTTCTGGTGGGCTCCAGTCACTGCCTCCAAGTGGAAGGAAGATGGCGGCAGTAACTTTATTCCCTACATCTTTTTAGGTCCCCTTATTAACTGGAAATACCATCTTTTCCCCCAAGAGCTCTTACCTTTAGAGATACATACTGAAAAATATATAGATGAAATGATACAATGTTGAGAATTTGCTCCAAAATAATCCACTGTGGTTGGTGACATAATGAATCAAGATTGTCCATAAGTTAATAAATGCTGAAGCTGGGTGGTGGATACATGAGTTTCCTCTGTGTATTATTATACTGTTACCTCTATTTTTGTGTATGCTGGAAAGTTTTAATAGTAAAAAGTTAATTTGGGGGGCTTCCCTGGTGGCACAGTGGTTGAGAGTCCGCCTGCCGATGCAGGGGACACGGGTTCGTGCCCCAGTCCGGGAGGATCCCACATGTCGCGGAGCAGCTGGGCCCGTGAGCCGTGGCCACTGAGCCTGCACGTCCGGAGCCTGTGCTCCGTAACGGGAGAGGTCACAGCGGTGAGAGGCCCATGTATCTCAATAAATAAATAAATAAAAGTTAATTTTGAAAAAAGGATCTCTTTCACTCAAGTTTGAGCTAACGTCTGATTTCATCGGCTACTCCTGGGCCACTTAACCATCCCTGAACTATTCACTGTGACCAGGGGAATATAATCACCCCAGTGGCCCAGGCCTGAGCCATATGCTCCACTTCTGAACTGGGGGAAATCTCCACAAGAAGCTCAGGGGCCACAGCAGGGAAGGGACTTAAAAGAGGTTAATCAGATACAATTGCCAGAAGAATGTTCATGAGTGTGAGGTGCAAAACATAGGGTTCCACTGTATAAGAGGACTGGAAATAGAGTGGACATCAGGTATCTCTGCCCATCCAGCACCACCTTCCAGGGATTACAAAGCTTTTTGCAACAGCTTTCCAGGTTTTCCCTAAAGAACTGTCCCTCTCTACCTCTCAATCCATGTGCATTGGGAACCCCTCGTTCCAGCAGTGCACATGTGACCTGGTCCAGCCAATGAGAAGGAAGCTATTGGTGACTGGTGCAAGGATGTGCACATGATACCAGACTGGCCAATGAAACTCAACCCTGTGACATTCTCTGGAGCCCTTCCCCCTGAGGTGGCTCAGCTGAATGATGAATGTCTGCCCCTGCCGGTGACATCTTTGCCATCACTTGAAGAGAGTCCACCAAAAAATGTCTGACATAGAGGAAAGCAGAACCAAGAAACGGGGAAAAAGAGGTTCCTGATCACATTGTCAAGCATCTGTACTCAGCCCTGCTGGAGACCAAATACCCTGAACTTTTTAGTTATATGATCAAATAAATATCCCTTTTTATCTTAAAGCTCTCTGAGTTGTACTTGTGACACTTAGATCCCTGGCTAATAAAGTATGATCACCCCCAATGCAGTACTTGGAGTCCGTCCTGACCTGACATCGGCGTAGAGCTGGGGGTACAGTTCTACGAGCACATATGTTGTAATTTTCAGGTTAACAAGTAAAACCTTGTTTGAATGTGTGCTTCTAAAGGTGTGAACAATATTGCTCATTCTTTCATGCCCTCTGCAGACATTTACTGAATGCTTTATATGTGCCCAACCCTGTGCTAGGTATTGGGGATAGAGAAATTAACTATGTACCATCCATGTCTCCAATCCTGGTAAAGGAGAGAAGAACTGCAAAGAGAGATAGACTGCTGAACGCAGAGACCTGGCTTCTTACCCCAGCTCCCACTCTAACAGCACATAGAGGAGGACTCTATGCAAGACTCCCCCCATGTTGAAGAAAGCACTCTACATCAACAGGCTCCTAGGGAATTTTCGTGACCAGAGAGTATCACAGAGTTTGAGTCAAGATGAGCAATTCAATACTGATTCATTCTGTCTGATCAGAAACCATCAGGAGTCTAATTTTCAATGGGAAGTGAGCATAAATAAAGTGATATCCAGGCCGAGGCTCTTAAGAAGAGGGCATGCCTTCTCCTTATTCTTCCTTCTGCCGATTGGAAACAGAGGACAGTGAGATCTTGGGGACTGTAAGAGCCACAATGTGGCAGAAGGCTGGGTCCCCGAATCACCATGTGGAGGAAAGCCGTTCACCAGTCAGGAAGACTGTTACATGAACAAGAAACAAACTTCTACTGTGTTTAACCACTGAAATTCTGGGTATTTTTTATTACAGCCTCTACCATTATCTTTACGTACTTTGAATTAGAATGTGTTTCACCCATTCCTCACAAATGGATATCTTTGCTGTTCTTCAAAACCAAGAGGAAGGGATGTTCCAGCTTTCTTTGATCAGCTGTTCTCATTAGTATTTTCTAGGAATCTGTTAGTGCCTACAAGTCAGAGTCTGTGCCTTATTCATTTCTATAGCTTCCACACATTTCACAAATAGCAGATTTAACAGGAAAGGAAATAACCTGTTCAAGGAAGGAAGGAAGGCTTTCTTTTTGTCTAACCCAGTGCTAGGGGCCATTTCACCACAGAGGACATCTGGCAATGCCTGGAGACATTTTTGGTGTCACAACCGGGGATTATTACTGGCGTCTAGAGGGTGGAGGCTAGAGATGCTGGAAAACCTCCTACGATACACAGTACAGCCCCCACAATGAAGAATTTCCTGCTCAAAATGGCCATAGTACTGAGGGTGAAAAGCCCTGGTGTAACCTGAGGTCACCTCCCCAACTTGATCAATTAATCACTTTTTCAGGCCTCCTCCTCTTACTGAACTCTGCTGGGTCCTGATGCCAGTGGACACTTTTCTCAGCTTCCTAATTCATGAAACATTAATTTTCTGGATGTGTCTTAGAATTTTCCTCCTGATAAAAGTTCTCTCTTTTGTAATTCATTAAGTGAGAGAGAGAGAGAGAGAGTGTGTATGTAGGTGGGTGGATGGGTGGGAGGTGAGCAGACCAGAAAGACTCCACATTTAAACACATGGGAAAACAGATCTCCTGTCTGAAATACATTCATGATCTCTTTTTTCCCCCCTCCCTCTTCCTATGCAGGTGTTTTGGGTTGCCAAAAAAAGAGACCCATCCCAGTTAGTTCAAGGAAAAAAAAAAAAAAACCTGTTTATTTGTAAGGACACATGCAGCCTGCCACTGGAAAACCTCTGTATTCTTATCCTCTCTCTGTCTCTGTCTCCCCCTCTCCATGTTCTCTTATTTCTGCCTCCCTCTGGAGTCTTCACCCCACTGTCCCCACCCACAGACTTCCCTTGATCAGCTTCTGGCCGCATCCCTTCAGCTCCCATATCAACTAGGTTAACTGGAAAATCCTATCCGATTTCTAACACAAAACCCCACAGTCAAGTTCTTTTCAAGCCCAGCCACAAAAGTCATTGTTCATCAGACGGTCTGTGGATTGACTGCACTTCAATTAGTGCAAAACCCTGGTCAAACCAGCCCTGCAAAGGAAGAAGGGACGAAGCCTCAGGAAGCAGGTGCTATGAGCTGGCAACCATGACAACTGGCCTCCCTGGTACACTGTCTCTCTCACATGCTCCTACCCTTCGTCCCAAGTGATGACAACCACGGAGCTAAACTGAGCTACCAGCAGGACAAACCTACCTCCCAGGCCCAAGAGGTCACCTAATCATTTTGCCCCTTGTATGGGCTTGCATCCCTGCTGAGGGACGGTCGCCCACCTTGTCTGGGAATACTTTTTTAGAGGATCCCAACTCTTGGTCCTCAGTCTCAGCAGCTGCGAAGGGGAAGGAGATGGGGCTTTTCAGAATAACATTTAGATTACCCCACAGATAGCTTCCTCCCCTGGAATCGCTCACAACAACAGCATCCACCATAGGCTAGGGCCCACACGTCTCGTTCTGGATCCCTGTGACTATGGAAATCAGGCGGCTCTCAAGAAACCCTGGAACACAAAGGCAGAAGCTCATCCATTGCTATAACACCAATGCAAGAGGCTTTCAATGCAAGCGCAGTCACAGCTGGGTCCAGCCGCACTTGGCGGGGTTTCCAGGCCACTCTGACTGAGTTGAAATCATTATGCTGTTTCTTTCATTGCACAGGAATGTGGGGGTCTCTCTAAACTATGGCTCATAGCAAAGCGCACAGGCAAACATGACGAGAAACCTGTTCTCCCTGGGAGAGGAGGGAGAGCAAATGCTGAAACTTTCGACACTTTAATATAACACCAGCCTTGGCGAATTTTACTCAATATGAAAGATTTCAAATAATGGGAACACTGTCAGGCAAAAAGAGAGGTGAAAAAAGCAGAATGTGCATAACATCTCACATAACCCTAAAAACAAGAGGGAAACATGGTTTAATTAAAATAAAGTAAAAGGTTGCTTCTAGGCTCCTGGAAACCCTTTTCAGAAAAACTTCATGTTAGACGAGGCTCAGTCCAGTCCAGCTGGAGTTCATTCAATGCCCTTTCTTTTGGACGCTACCAGCTGTGAAATGGGTAAACTATTGACAAATATGTTATTTTTCCAACTGCACCCACACTCAAGAGCTTAAGCAGCAAAATCCTCTAATAATATTTGGCCCCAAGTCAGAATGCATAATACACTTCCTGTAGCCAGGGCCAAAAAGCTCAGAAGAAACCTTGGCACCCTGCAAAGGTCCCTTTTTAGCATCAGCTGTCCCCTTGGCAGTTTGTTAAAGCTGGAGGAGTATTAATCCAAGTGAAATCTCTTTCAGGAGATTCTTAGTAAGGAAGCTCTAAGACGGGGGTGGGAGGGGATGGCTGCAAAGTGCAGGAACACTGCAGCAGGTTAGGCTATTCAGAAAGAGCTATTTTCTCCCAAATCCTGTAATTGCCTGGAGCATGTGATCTTCTTGAAGGTCATTAAAGACATGCTGCTATCAGATTCCTCCCAGAAAGTTTATGCTTTGATTAGTTTCCTGATGCTTATTTCCTAAAAGGCTCTTTTTGTCCCTCAAAAGAAAAAAATGAGGAGCATTAAAATTTTTTTAAAGGAATTAGATGAATAACCTGCTAAATGCAGCTTGGCAAGATGAAAGGAAACAGCAAAGATGAAAATGGTGCTGGCCTTCTTGGGGTCTGCTGCTAGATGGATGATGCATGGTCAGCATATCCCCTCCCCGAAAATGAGGCGCCTCAGAGGTACATGACATCAATCATCTTCTATACCACCACTCATCTTTTGACTGGAACACAACCACATACATCGTTGGTAAACCCCATGTAAGCTTCCTGTGGCCCTTGGGGCGTTTATAGATCCTGAAAGGTTAAAACAAAACCAACAAAAAACCACCTCTCCTTGTCTGTAAGGATTCAGCTGTCTAAGGGAACGCCTATAAGGACTCAGTGAGATAAAGAAGTAGAGCTGAATAACTGCCCAGTGAGTGACAATGATTAAACATATATACAGCTCACAATGCCAGTGTTTCAAGTCAAAGAAGGAAATCAAAGTATTTCCCCCAACACAATAAGATGGAGCCAGTTTCTCTTGGATCAAAGGCCCCTTTTGTCCTCACCATATTTGCAGATGTGTGAGTCACAGGCAGACCAATGCGGTCATTACCTTCCCCATCTGTAGAGACGTTATTTGCCAAAGCTTCACCTGCAATCTGGACACCTTCAGCCATCCTAGCTCAGGGGCTCCCTGGTCACTTAGATGTAATACTATAGCAATAGTATCCTGCAGACAGCAGCTGCCTCTTTTTATTATTTTTTTTAAAGCCCTGGATCAACTCTGTAAGCTCATTTTGCTTTTATTTTTGTTGAAGGTACTAAATTAGTCATCACTCATTCCCCCAGCAAAGGAGGCAACGGCTCGTTAATGCCATAATTTGTAAGATACTGACATTGCAGGCTGTCTCCGAGAATCCACATGCCCTAAATCTCCAGCTTTTGACTTCGGGAATATCACACTTATTTCACAACCACACAGCTTCTGGAGCAGCATGTCTCAAACTTTACCACAGACTCGAATCACTGGGAGACTTTGTTATATGTAGATTCTGACCCAGTCAGTCCGGGGCGGGGGCCTGAGCGTTGGTATTTCTAAAAAGCTCCCAGGGGATGCTGAAGCTGCTGGTTCCTGGACCTCACCTTGAATAGTGAGGGCCTGGGAAAGCTTTACTTATTTAACCAGTTAGTAGATAACGTGGTGGTTGAGCCCTCAAGCTCTGAAGTCATATTACCTGGGTTTATAGCCAGTCTCTGCTATTTACCCTTTCTAACTTTCCTTGTGCCTCAGTTTCCTCATTTGCAGAATGGTACGCAAAATAACAGCAAAAATATAGAGTTGCCATGAGGATTAAATGCAGCAGTAGGTGTAAGGCTCTGAGCACGGCACATGGCACATAATAAACAGCCAAGATGTGAGCTGTTGCTGCTCTGGTTTCCTCTCACAGGTCCCCTGGGTCCACCTCCCTCCCAGCCAGAGGAAACCCAGGAGAGTCCCCAGAGACAGAGGATGTGAAATTGAAAGTTTCTAACCCTCACAATGCAAACTACCAGCTTAGTCTTTTTAATAAGAAAGGTCTTGTCAGCTCATTCTACCATCATAGTTTGAGAAGGGCTGTGTATGCATGTTTTCCAAAAGCCAGGCCGTGTTGTATGGTGGAAAAAGAATATGGGTTTTGGAATCAGGCAACCCAGTGTGCAAATTCGTCTCTGACAGCCTCTATTTACTCACCCGTAAATGGGGATAATAAAACCTACCATACAGGGATGCTGTGCGGATCAGGGATAATGTATGCAAAGTGCCTGCCCCACGTGCAGTAGGCACTCAATAAATGGAAGCTGTTATTATTATGTTACCATCAAAATTCCATATGCACAATGACAAGCAGGAGAGGAAACCAACAAAACCGGCAACTTAGCCTGGATAATGCTTTGTTCATCCAGGAGAACAAAAGCTATTTGCTAACTTGAAATGGATGATAAATGAGGACAAGACTGCTCAGTGCTTGGGTGCAGAGCTTTTCCGTGGCCTTAGATACAGGGGATTGAAGTTACTGGATGCAAGAGGTTTTTCCATGTGGCCCACAATATTGTGAAGTTGGCCACGTGTCAGCTGCTCTACTAGACATTCAGTGGTGACCCAGACAGAGGTCCCACCCTCAAGGAGTGCCCACTTCATGGAGGAGATACAATCACATAAATGAACAGATAAAAGTTAGAGCTGTGTAAGGTTCCTGAAGGGCAGGCTCCTAAGAGAGCAGTTAACAGGATTCTCACAGAAGGCCTCTCCGAAAAAAGATATTTAATCTGAGTTTTGAAGGATAAGAAAAGGGCAATCAGGTGCAGAGCAGTGGAAGAGCATTCTAGGCAGAGGGAACCGTGAGTGAAAAGGTTCTGGGGTTAGAAACAAGAAGGAGGAGAATGGTAGAAAATGAAGGCAAAAAAAGCAGGTAGCAGCCCAATCACGCAGGGCCTGGCGGTGAGGACACTGGATGTCATTCCAAAGACCATACGATGCCAATAAACAGGGGATGCCACACATCTGTCATACAAACCCTAGATTGAACACTGAGCAAATCAAGCCCCACGGTGGCTTGAGACCATGGGGTCAGGACTTGACTTCTGAAAGCCTTCTGCTTCCTACTAGAGACTGAAGGTCTTTGACCCTGGGGACACCCACCCCCCCCCCCCCCAGTGTGGAATTTCTTAAAGCCTTTTGGATTCATTGCCAAAACGGCAGGGGAAGCAAAGAACATGCGGCTTTACCTGGAAGTACCAGGAGGCACTGGATAGAGACACCCCAAACCTTTGTTAGGAGAAGTCAGAACCTCCAGAGACAGTGCTGAGTAAACACACTATTGACCAGCCTGTCCCTCCACCTCGGGCTCTGCACTCCTAAGGAATAAGTAAATCCCAGACATAAATTGCCCCCGGCAGCCTCCCTCAATTACACAAATCCAAGACATGACAGGGAGAGGCAGAAATTCTCCTCCAGTGAAGCCGAAAGCCGAGAGCAAAGCAAGAGAGCTAAAATATAATCCCCATGCCGCGAGCAGCCAGAAGGAAGCAGGGCTTCCGGAGTACCCTGGTCCCCAACTGCTTAGCTAAGTCTGTCTACACAAGGCTGAGTGGCCAAGAGCAAAGGAGATGCCTTAACAACTAAAGGGATGATTCAGGCACCCAGGGACAGGAGAGGGAGGGTACCTTCTTCCTCTGCCAGGAATCTAGGCATAATGCAGGAGGGGGCAGGAGACGGGGTAGGAGGAGGCTTGAGGCCAGTCTTTCCCTGTCCTCAGCTCACTAGATAACAGCGCGAGTTCTCACATACTCAGAACAGAGGAGGTCTGACACATTCACACCTGCAGGGGAGCCGGGGTGAGGACAAAATACAGACAAGGAAGCAGCCAAATCGCGGAAGGGAGGGGCCCAGACCTCCCTTCCCCTGCCACCCCATGATTCCCACTAAAATGAAGTAGGAGGCCTCTGAGAAAGCCCCTTCCAAGTGCCCTGTTTTGCTTCCTTTCCTGTGATTTTGCTTTCCTTAATTATAAAAGTAATTTGGAGTCCCTCTTAACACTTCTGGGTTCTCTGATTGTCTTGGTTATTTTAAATATTTTGTATTATTAGTGGCTTTCAACATTTTCTCGGGGTTTACTGACCTTTGTGTTTTTCTCCTCTAACCACCTGTTAATTTTCCTAGTCAGTTTTTCTTTTGGTGCATTTGCCTTTTTCTTAATTTGTAAGTAATCTTTTTATATGAACGATATTAACCCTTTGACAAACTGCCAACTTTTTCCCCTCCCACTGGCTGGTTTCTATCAATTTTTATGGCATTTCTTGAATTCTCTGAAAGGACCACAAAGCAGCCATCTAATTCTGCTAAAAATATTCTCTGCCTTTGAAACAGGGTTTCTAGAATCTCCGTGAATCATCTGCTCACAGGCCCAAAAATGTCTCAGAAATCCTTTGCTTTTATAAACCACACCATTTATAAACCAAACCTCTGGCACCAATCTACTCTTTTTCTGCCTGTGTAGAGGCTGTGACCAGATTTGGGAAACTTCTGAGTCACACTCTGAAGTGCTGAGGTCACCGTAAACAAAGGACAGTCTCTTGATGGCTTGGAGATGCCCTCAGTCACTATAAACACCAAAGTTCACACTCGTCTGCCCCACTCCACCTCTTTCATTCACCTCCATTCCTTTTAGTCTAAAAGACTTCCTGACAGCAACAGGTGCCAAGCATCCCTCACAGAAACTTCGTATCAAAACCTGACTGCACGGGTACAAGACGGAGGAATCCTTGATGGTGTTTATTGACTATACGCTCTATGTGAATCACCTGTGAGCTGTGCCATCTGAAAAAACGGAGCTCTTCATGCTCATCATATGCTTTCTCACCCCCATACCTTTTGCAGGTGATCTTCCTCTACCTAAACAACACCTCCCCACTTCCATACGTTACCCAGGCTGGCCAACTTCTAATCATCTTTCCAATCTCAGCTTAACCATCACCCCCTCTTCACCAGCAGCCAGGCTGGAACAGACACCCCTCCACCAAGAACCCTTAGGATCATTTCTAGCACAATTGTATAATTACGTATAATTGCCTGTTTACCTGTCTCCCCGGCCCTTGAAGGCTTGAACTGTGTCTTTCACCACTGTATCCCCAGCAATGAGCGCAGAGCCAGGCTCATGGCTCACAATCAGTACATATTTGTGGAATCAATGGATCATTTCAAGTGTTAGAATAAGAAAACCAGGGGGCTTCCCTGGTGGCACAGTGGTTGGGAGTCCACCTGCCGATGCAGGGGACACGGGTTCGTGCCCCGGTTCGGGAAGATCCCACGTGCCGCGGAGCGGCTGGGCCCGTGAGCCATGGCCGCTGAGCCTGCGCGTCCGGAGCCTGTGCTCCGCAACGGGAGAGGCCGCAGCAGTGGGAGGCCCGCGTAGCGCAAAAAAAAAAAAAAAAAAAAATTAGGGGGGGTTAGCCCCATTGCTATCTGCAGAGGTCCATACCAGGAGTATGTATAAGAGTATTTAGCTCTTATACAGTGAAGAATTAAACCTTTCCCCAAAAGAGGGTTGGGCTTTCCTTTGGCTTCTCAGTAAACCCTCGGAATGTTTTTGTTTGCACAGGGGACTTGAATAACACTGGATATAATCTAACAGTGGGATTTAGGGTGGGGGCTTTGAGTTACATAAATCAGCTCAACTGGGGACTGAAATCACTCATGTAGGCAGTCAACCATAGACCCAATACTTGGAGCATCAAGGCTTGGCAAGCTTCCGTGGTTGCCAGTACTGCATGCTGTTGTCACACATCCCTGCTGGGAAAGTAGCACCGTCCGTGACTCCATGGGAAGAAGACAACTGGAAGTTTCCATGTTTGGAACTTTCCCGGACTCTGCCCTATGTGCCTCCCTTGGTCGCTTTTAGTCTGCATCCTTCACTGTAATAAACCATATTACAGCTTCCAGTGAGTTCTGTAAGTTTCTAGTGAATTATCGACACGGAGGGTGGTCTTGTAGAACCCAACACTTGCGACTGATACCAGATATGAAGGTGGTTTTGTGGACTGTACTCCCTCAACCTTGCAGTTCCTCTCTCTTAAAGACACTCTGAGGGCAGTGGCTGTAATAAGAACTCACCTGGAAAAAGTGAACCATACAGGACAGGCCCGATGTATGGAATGTCAAGACTGGCAAAGCCATCACTGTGGACGCCTCATTCATTGAAAGCAGCCTTGGAATGCAGCACGCTCCTCTCCACTGTCCCACCCCCCTGGACGGAGATGGGCAGCACTCTGCAGGCAGGAGGATGAATCACGAGTGCCTACTTGCTGCTCCCCCTCTCCGACAGATGACTGGGCAAAAATAGAAGAGAATTCCTTCTCTATAAATATCTTTACATGCTAAATGTCTCTAAAAAGCACCATGTGCCGAGCTAGTCTGTTAAGAAACAGATGCAGAACAGATGCAAAGGCCCATGAGGTAGCTGAAAAGTTAAAGAATTTTTATTCAATGAGAGGCAGAAAAAGTTTCTTGGGAGCATAAGTATGATCAAGGCTGCCCAAGGCAACTGGAGAGCTATGGAAAGTCTGGCTCCCAGCTTGTAACGTAGCATTTCTTACCATGTCATTTTCAAAGCATATTTAAGTGTGTGTGTATGTGTTCCCTCCATGGCCACTCTTCATCCATTCATTTAACAGATATTTACTAAGCACCCATTATGTGAACAACTCTCTTCTTAGGATATAAGATACAGGGGTGACCAAGACTAGTAAGTTCCCTGCTCTGAACGGACACACAATGTGTCCCAATGGAAGGAGTCAGATAAAACATAAACAAAATAATGTTTAGATAGACCTATGCTACAGAAGAAAATAGAGCTGACAATATAGTAATGCTGAGCATGGAGGCCACCTGAACTTGAGTGAAAGGCCTGTGAGAGGCAGCAACATGGAGATAAAACTTGAATCATGAGAAGAAGCCAACCATTGGAAGATCTGGGGGAAGAAAATCCCAGGCAGAGGGGACACAGAGGTGGTGCTCAGGATTGCTCCAGGAAGAGAAAGAAGGGACCAAAGAAAAGGAGAACAGGATTTGGTCTGAGATGTGATCAGGAGATCAGGGCAAGCCTTTTAGGCCATAGCAAAAAACTGATTTTAATTCTTGGTAAAATGGAGAGCTGTAGGAAGGTTTTAGTAAGGATGAGTGTGATTAGATTTATGGGTTTTGTTGTCGTTCTTAATCACTCAGGCAGCTAGGTCATGCACTCATCGTAGGATATCAAGGCTGGAAACAGAGCCCACTTTGGAAGTTGTTGCGCCACTGACAGTGGTTCACATGGGGAGTCACGGGGAGCCGGAGAAATATTTTACGGCTACGTTTTGAAGGTAGAGCTGGCGGCACTTGCTGAGGATTTGGACACAGCAGTTAAGAGAAAGACACATCAAAGATGACTCCTAGGTTTGTAGTTTGAACAGCTAAATGGAAAGTGGGGTCATTTACTAAGATAGGAAAGGTAGAAGGAGGCACAGATTTGGGGACACGCTAAAGGTGAGAAAATGAAATTCAGAAAAGCCACACAGCCAGGAAATGGTGGAGGCAAGGTTTGAATGCTGGTCCCTGGGACTCAAAATGACAAGGCAAGCTGAATTTCCAAGCCTGGTTCAGAGAGGAGTTGAAGGAAAAATCACATCAGTCCCAGGAAAATTCAGAGCATGCCACACAGCTGATCTATTTTCAGCATCCACTCCTGTGAAGGCTACTTGTAGAATCATATCATTAATAGAATTTTTGAGCTAAACAGATCCTTAGGCTCAAAAGGACACCTGCATCTTTGCAAACATGATTCACAGAACATTCCCTGAGTAAGCAAATGGGTCAGGCTGCTGAGTAGCCTTTGCTTTGAATGGAGCTCCGGACACAGACCCATCTTCCAAACCATCCTTTCCGCTTCCTCCCCACTGTCAAAAGAAACAGGACATTATATAAACCTTCTGAAATGCCAAAAGGAGGAATTCTATATTTAACTCCCCTCCCAGCATCCAAACATGACGTGTCGGAATGTTGAGGATCCAATTCAACAATATTGAGTAACAAGGAGATAACCCAGGGGACTCTCCCCTTCTCCCTTCTCCTCCAACTTCCTGTCTCCAGCCACCCACTGTCATATCTTCATTAAGGAAGTTCAGAAGCGGCTGGCGTGGCTCAGGCAGATCCCCGAAAAAGCAAACAGCTGGGGGAATTGAAAGGATTATGCTAATAGAGATGCTGTTAACACTGACATAGCTACCAGGCAGCTGGAACTCAGAGCCAATCGTGGGCTCTTCCTCCCCTTCAGCAATCCCAAGAAGAAGTGTGGGGACTAAGGAATGAGAGGGAAGGAGGCAGCTTTATAAAAACCAATGCCCTCGAGGCTGGAGAAGCACATGAAATGGAACTTCAGCTACTGCATCTCCGAAGCTGAGACCTTAGTTAGAAAGGTGCTGATAAAAAAAAGTCACGTCTGTGAGACTGCAAGAGCTGGGATGATGGCAGGAGCCGATCAAGAAGGCATGCAGTGAGGCTCCTGAATACACTTACTGAGCAGCTTGCATGCTGTAGGCGATCAATAAATATTAAACACAGAGCCTGGTGGAGAACAGGTTTTAATGAGACCAGAAACAGCGTATAGAGTGGGCTGCCATGGTGAAGGGCCATGGAGACGCTAGGCAACCAGCCTCATCTCTGCAGGTCCCGTGTCCTCGACTCTCCCCGGGGTGTTGTGTTCTCAGTTACAAAAAGAAAGCAGGGCTTCCCTGGTGGTGCAGTGGTTAAGAATCCGCCTGCCAATGCAGGGCACACGGGTTCAAGCCCTGGTCGGGGAAGAGCCCACATGCTGTGGAGCAACTAAGCCTGTGAGCCACAACTACTGAGCCTGCGCTCTAGAGCCCCCATGCCACAGCTACTGAATCCCACATGCCTAGAGCCAGTGCTCCACAACAGGAGAGGCCACCACAATGAGAAGCCCACACACCACAGCGAAGAGTAGCGAAGTAGCATGCACTCGGCGCAACTAGAGAAAGCCCGCACACAGCAACAAAGACCCAACACAGCAAAAAATAAAAATAATTAATTAAAAATTAACTTATTTATAAATTAAAATTAATTTATAAAAAATTAATTAATTAATTTTAAAAAAGAAAGAAAACCAACTCAAGGGAAAATTCATGGGGATGTTGGAACCTGAGGGAGCCCTCCCTGGCATGGCTCAGGTCTACTGCTCCAGTCTCATCATGAATGGTGCTTCATTCAATCAAAAAAAAAAAGGAAAGGGAGGGAGGAGAGGAAAGGGAGGGAGGGAGGAGGGGGAAGGGAGGGAGAGAGAGAGGGAGAGGGACGGAGGGAGAGAGAGAGAAAGAGACAGAGAAAGGAAGAGAGAGAGAGAGAAAGAAAAAGAAAGAGAGAAAGAAAGGAAAGGAAAGGAACGAAAGAAAGAAAGAAAGAGAGAGAAAGAGAGAAAGAGAGAAAGAGAGAGAGAAATCCCCAGGACAGAGCAATAAACAAGAGAAAGACTGAGGGGACCTCTACCCTCAGGGAGTTTCCAGGCCCCTAGGGGGGCAACAAGCATACTGGAATAGGAAAGTACCTCATGTTATAAACCCACAGAGGAAGAGCATTCATTCCAGCCGAGATCAGGGACGACTTCCCAGGAGAAGTGGCTTTTGAACAGGAAATGAGGAATCATAAGAGGGTAGCCAATTTAAGAGGCAGAGAAGAGAGGCCCACATGGGGAACATGGTGTATGCAAAGGCTTGGAGAATCTGCTCTTCCCTTTGCTTGTAACATGCTTGCGCCCCTTATCTGCCGTGGATCCTGTGTTCCTCCCCCCAATACCACTTTGCCTAGCGTTCTATAACAGGAAGAGTAATTCATCATTGTTATTAGTATTCTGATGTTTTGTTGTTACTACTGCTACTACTGTTATCATTATTTTATTTATGAGCACTTAGTATGTGCCAGGCACCATACTAAGCATTTTACCTACATTATCCTCTTTTTAGCCCCACGTCCCTATAAGAAAGATGCCACTATGACCTCCATTTATAGGTGAGGAAACTGAGGTCCAGAGAGGTGAAATAACTTGCCCACAGTCACACAGTCAGTAAAAGTGGCAAAGTTGGATTTGAGCCCAGGTAATATGACCCCAGTGCATCTAAATATCTGGTATACCACTTTCCACTAGGTCATCACACGTACCATATGTAGCAAAGCTTCACACTGAACTATGTCTTCATGGCTTTCCAACCTACCCTTCTGCCTACTTCACATCCTTCAGCATTTATCATTCAAGAGTCCATAAACATTGGAACCAGCTGGACGTGGGTAAATCCCAGACTTACTAGCTCTATCATTTTAGGCAAGCTATCTGAACTTTTAATGCCTCAGTTGTCACAATCACAACATGGGGATAATAATACCTACATCCTGAAGGACTGATTAAAAAATTAAACAACGTAATATATTTAAAGAGTGTAGCAGAAGGCTGGCCCACAGATGGTATTAGTTTCCTATTGCTGCTGGAACAAGTTACCACAAACATAGTGGCTTAAAACCCTGTAAATGTATTATTATCTTAGAGTTCTGGAGATCAGAAGTCTAAAATGGGTCAGCAGGGCTTCCTAGAACTTCCTTCCCAGCCCTAGGGGAGAATCTTGCCTTTCCAACTTCTAGAGGTTGCCTGCATTCCTTGGCTCATAGCCACAACACCCTAAGCTCTGTTTCCACTATCACTTCTCCTTTGACTCTCACACTCCTGCTTCCCTCTAAGTACCCTTGTGGTTACACTGGACCCACCCAAATAATCCAGGATAAGCTTTCCATCTCAAGATGGGAAGAGTTTTAACTTAATCACATCTTCAAAGTCCCTTTGCCCCAAAAGATAACATATTCTCAGGTTTCAGAGATCAGAAGGCAGATATCTTTGATGGGCCTTTATTCTGCCTACCATAGTCCACTCTCTGGCCCCCAAAGATTCACATCTGTCCCACGGGCAAAGAACCGTCACCCTATCTCCCACAGTTTCAACCTGTTATAGCAACAACTCAAAATCCAAAAATCTCATCTAAACCTCATCAGCTCAAAAGTCCCAAATCTTATCATCTCAATCATCTAAATCATGTATAATCCATCCTGGAGCAAAATTTCTCTCCATCTGTGGTCCTGTAAAACTAGGAAACAAATTATCTTCTCTCAAAATACAATTGTGGGACAGGCATAGGATACCAGTTATAGCCATTCCTGATCTAAAAGGGAAACAAACAATGGAAAGAAAAAACCTAGTTACCACACCCAAGTAATTTTGAAATCCAGCTAGGCAAACATTCGGTTTCAGGTGTGGAGATAATCCTCTGTGTTTCAAGACTCTGCCTTCAGAGTAATCCATCCTTTTTCACGCGAGGTAGCATGTGTTTGCAGCCTAGTAGTTTAGAAGTATGTTTCTTGCCTGTAGAATTCTGGGAGTGTGGTCTTCTTTCATTTCATCCTCTCTCTGTTTCCTTCAGACCAAATGGGCAATGTTCCCACTAGTATGAAATTTCAAGAACCTTGTGGGTCTCCTGTGTATTTCATAGGGATTCATTCCATTAGACAAGAGGCTCTTCCACAGACCTTTTCTAAATATTCCACTCTATCCCTGGCTTCTGTTTAGATGGCTGAGAGTCACACACCTAATCTGTTTAAAGATCCCACAGTATGATCAAATACTGTGACATTTTGATCATTTCCAGGCACTAATAAAAGGTTATCCAGTCACATCCTTGGCTTTCTCTCCAGAGCAGCTTTCCTGACTGTGTCTCCTACCTTTAGTATCTTTTACAATTTGGATAGGCTGGGAATTTCCCAAGTCATCCTTTTTGCTTAACAGTCCTTCCCTCAATCTATCTCTTTCCTCTAGCATTTTACTAAAGGTAGAAAGAAGAAACCAAGCTGTACCTTCCACACTTTGCTTGGAAATTTCCTCAGCTAACTATCCAAGCTCACCGCTTACAACTTCAGATTTCCACACGCCTGTAGAACACAATTCAGCTAAACTTTCTGCCGCATTATAATAAGGATTCCCTTTCTCCAGTTCCTAATAACATATTCCTCATTTCCATCTTAGCTACTACCCCCCACTGGTAGCACCTTTAACATTTCTATTTCTACCAGCAGTCTGTTGGTAACGATTCAGGCGTTCTCTACGATGATATATGTTCTCTCCATGATGCTCCTCACTTGCTCCGAGTCCTCAGTGGCAGAGGCGTTAGCATTCATATTTCTACTAACAATGTGTTCAAGAAAATCGAGCCTTTTTCTATGATGTGTCTTAAAATTCTTCCAGCCTCTGCCCACTGCCCAATTCCAAGGCCACTTCTACTCTTGCAGGTATTTGTTGCAGCAGCACCCAACTCCTGGCACCAAAATCCGTGTAAGTCAGGGTTCAGTCAGAAACACATCAGTGGGAGATATATATTAAGAAACTTATTACAAGGAATTTGCTTACATAACTGTGGGGAATAGCTAGACATGTCTGATATCTGTAGGCCAGGCTGGAATTCTTGGGCATGAGCCAAAGCTTCTAGCCTCCGGTGGAATTTCTTCTTCAGGGAAGCCTCTTAAGCTGCACTCTTAACGCCTTCAACCGATTGACAAGCCCACTCAGACTACCTAAGATAATCTCCCTTAAAGCCAGCTGATTACAGACTTTAGTCACAGCTACAAAACAACTTCACAACCACACCTGGATTAGTGTTTGACTGTATAACTGGCAAATGTAGCCTAACTAAATTGAGGAATAAGACTGACCAACACAGGTGCGATACATTATCAGGCTACATTCCTAACACTCAAGACAGCCTCTCGTGCATTTCTATATCCCCTCCCCCAGGTCCCAGGTCCCAGGTCCCAAGTAAGAACACGGAAGTCAATTGAGTAAGTTTACAAGTAAATGGGCTTATCCTTTCATCATTACTTTTCATCTCCCTCCCCTGCCCCTCCTGCTCCACCACCCAACCCCACGGATTCTGAAGGCTCTCTGTTGTCCTTCCCTTCAGTGAGTCCATCATCAACACTTTGGGAAGACAATATTGTAAACACTGGAGTATAATAATCCACAGCACAGACCCTATAATCCTGCCTCTCCAACAGATGAAGGCTAAAACAATAAGAATCCAAGAATAATTCTCTCTCTAGCCCACAACTAGGAAACCAAGCTCACATATCAATAAAAAACTTCAAAGGTGAGTTTCACTTGCAACTAGATTCTAACGAAACCAGTTCTTCTTCCAAGAAAAGCAAAATGGTTAACTCAGAATCACCAAATTAGGATGAAAGAGGCACTTGACTAACCATAGCCAACTGTAGACCTGTTATCCTATCCATGCTGTTAGACAAGGACTGAAGGTTAAAAACACTGATTAATAATTAATAAACTATCTCCCTAAAAAAGAAACTAATTCAATACTTTTGCTGCACACATTCCAGGTGACCTTTTGTTTCACATTTTTCTTCATAATATTGGATAAACTTAATCTGTCAGTAAATGCCTTGAAGGAATGAGTTCATTCTACCTTCAGAATGATGATGACTGATGATGATGTGATGATGATGATGGTGATGATGGTGGTGATGATGATGAGGATGACGATGATGATGATGATGATAGCAGCTACCCTTTATTGGGACTTACTTCGTGCCAGGTGACTGCGCTAAACACCTTACATACAGTATTTAATTTGAACATGATGATAACCTGTCATACTTTGAGTTGTCCCAGCAGGAGACACTGAGACAAAGATTTGAATTTCCAGTCACCTATTTGAGAAATGATCGCAGGAAACACTGGTAGGGAAAAAGAGAAATGAGACCGGGAAGGAAAAGGAAAAAGTAAATGGTGCATTTTTAGGCAAGTTACAACTGTGGGCGACTGAACCTTATTATCCCTGGGGACATTGGGAACCTAGCATAAAATATTTACATTATAGTTGTTGCACCTAAGAGGCAAGGGACTGGAGTAGTTATCCACAACTCCCCATCTATCACTGGCTGCTTCCAGCACCTTCACTCACCCTGAAGGTGGGCTGAACCTACTTCTAGAGTCAGAAAAGACCTCACAGACAGTCATGTGTGTTCATAGTCAACAGCCTTTGATATACAGACATGAGGACTGGGGGGGATATGGGCAAGCAAGCACCAGCAGCGCATGCTACACAACCTAGTAAGTAGGTTGTATTAGTCCCATTTTAGAAAAAAATTGAGGCTCAAAGAGGATAAAGTAACTTGCAGAAATGATGGAGCTGGATTAAAATCAGGTCTCTCTGCAAAGAAGATATACAAATTGCCGACAGATATGTGAAAAATGCTCAATGTCACTAATCATCAGGGAGATGCAAATCTAAGCCACAATGAGATATTACCTCACATTTGCCAAGATGGTGATTATCTAAAACACAAAAGACAACAAGTGTTGGTGAGGATATGAAGACACTGGAACCCTTGCACACCGTTCGTGGGAATGCAGGATGATGCAGCCACTATGGAACAGAATGGAGGGATTTCTTTAAAAATAAAACTACCATATGATCTAGCAATCCCATTTCTGGGTATTTACCCAAAAGAATGGAAATTAGGATCTCAAAGAGATATTAGCACTATGTTCTCTGAAGCACTATTCACAATAGCCAAATGTGAAAACCACCTAAATGTCTATCTATAGATGAATAAATAAACTGTGGTATATACATGCAACAGGATACTATTCAGCCTTTAAAAAGAAGGAAATTCTGCTATATGTGACAACATGAATGAACCTTGGGGATGTTACATTAAGTGAAATAAGCCAGTCACAGAAGGACAAGTACTACATGATTCCGCTTTCATGAGAAATCTAAAATAGTCCAACTCATAGAATCAAAGAGTAGAGGAGTGGTTGTCTGGGGCTGGGAAGAAGGGAAAATGGGGCATTTCTTTTCTTTTTTTGATGTCTATTATTTTCCTCAATTTTTAAAAAAATTTTTACTGGAGTATAGTTGATTTACAATGTTGTGTTAGTTTCAAATGTACAGCAAAGTAAATCAGTTATACATATATCCACTCTCTTTTTTTTTAGATTCTTTTCCCATATAGGCCATTACAGAGCATTGAGTAGAGTTCCCTGTGCTATAAAGCAGGTTCTTATTAGTTACCTGTTTTATATATAGTAGTGTGTATATGTCAATCCCCATCTCCTAATTTATCCCTCCCCCACTTATCCCCTTGTAACCATAAGTTCGTTTTCTACATCCATTGATGTCTATTTTTGGCAAATAAAAGTTATACACATTTAAGGTACACAATGTGATATTTTGGTAAATGTATACACTGTGAAATGATTACCTCAATCAAATCTATCCATCACCTCACATAGTTACTATCTGAGTGTGTGTGTGTGTGTGTGTGTGTGTGTGTGTGTGTGTGTGTGTGTGGTTGAGAACACTTGAGATGTTACTCTCTTACCAAATTTCAAGTGTATAATACACTAACTACAGTCACCCTGCTGTACATTAGATCTCAAGAATTATTCATCTTATAACTGAAAGATCAATCTCTCTCCTTTTTCTCTACCCCACCCCCCAGGCTCTGGTAAGCAGAAGCCAGAGATAGAGAGTATTATCTAGAAAAGACCTATGGAAGAGCCTTTTGTCTATTCTGTGTGAGACACTACATACCCTCTAGTTTCCTCCTCTATGAAATGGGGATAATCACACAGTTGTTGAAAGGATTAAATGAGAGAGTATTGTGCTTAGCACAAAGCACTTGCTGAATCAATGCGAACTTGTATTATAATCACAGCTCAACCAAAAAAAAGTCATTTGTTTCATCCTCAGAGCCTGGGATCTGCCTGTCAGAGCCACATAATACTTGTCACAAACTCCCAGGTACTAGATAGGACTTCTCCCCCCTCTGAGGGGCCAGCTCCTTGAGACTGTGGCCTGTACAGCCTGAGGTGGTGGAAAGAGCCTTGGATTAAGAGCAACAAGCCAGAGCCCAAATCTGGTCTCTGTCAATGCTTGACCAATCTACTCCAAGACCTCAGGTCTGTCATTACCAAAGTGGACACAGCCCCTTCCTCATGGCAGTAATAAAAATTTTAAACTCTGTAGATAACGTTTCATGAAACAGTGCCTTCCTTTCATCAAGTCTAACTCATGTTAGTTAGACTTATCATGGTTTAACAATGCAGATTCAGAAGTCAGAGAGAGCTGGGTTTGAATCCAGGTCCAATCACTTACCAGCTGTTTGAGTACTTTGTTTCACTTCAGTGAGCCTCAGTTTTCTCATCTGCCAAATGGGGCTAAGAATACCCAAAGCATCACAGAGTTAGCGTGAGGATTAAATGAGATATTTAAAGCACTTGGCACAATGCCTGGCACATAATGAATTTGCAGTACATGCCAACTATTTTTATATTTAATATGCCATCATTATCAGAATGCTTTGAATATAGATGTGCTTAAGGACAGTTTGCTGAATGAATGAAGGCTGAGAAAAGAACATCATCAGCTCAGTCCTGGCAGTGCCTGGATTTCAGAATTCTTCATATGGAAGTTCTCCACTAGGGAAACAAAAAGCCTCAAAATTAAGAAAACTGAAAGAAAATAGAATAGGCTTGGCTAAATTGTCTAAGCCCAGTCGTGTGTGAGATACCTCAGAACACTTGATGGAGAAAACAGATCAGCCTGAGTCCAAACTGAGATCATGAGACAGGCCTGGGGGCCTGGAATCTGCGGAGGCCAGTGGACCTGGGGGTCCAGGTTGCCTGCTCTCAAGAGGCAAGATCTCCAGCTGCTTAGACTTCTCCTTAGATTCGCAGAGCATCTTTCCATGTCATCTATCAGTGATGGGAGGTCGGGGTGAGCATCCCCCAGGGATGGGACAGGTCTCTATAATGCTCTCCCAGGTGGGGAGAGGCAGGGGACACTGGCTCTTCTGAAAAGGCCTGGGGAAAGGAGGGTAGGTGAGAAAACTTACTAAAAGGAAAACACAAGAGAGGTCAAATCAAAAGCCAATCTGATGTATTACTCAAGTGCAGATTCTGATTGTCTGTCTGGGGCAGGACTGACATTTTCCACTTAAACAAGATACCCCAGGAAATAGAGACCCTGCTGATCCAATGGCCACACTTTGAATACCAAGGCTTAGACATTAGTCCAGTGTTTCCAGACTGCCTTTATGAGAATTACCTGGGAGTACCTTGTTAAAAAGGCAAATATTCAGCCTTGAACAAACCCACTGAGTCAAAATGAGTGGTGGTTATGGCAGCTCAGAGGGATACCCCAGAAGCTGTATGTTTAAAAAGCAATCCCTGGTTATTTTTAACATGAGGGAGATTTAGAAAACACTGATTGTCAGGTATAGGTATAGCAAATTCAAATGCCCCAGAACCAAGACAGGTGATATGAATGATCTAAACTATCCAGGTAACAACAGGATGTACTGGGGACTGTAGTAAACTTGGAATGGCCCTCCTCAGCGAAAGGAGGCAGCTACTTTTCTGCTCAAATGAGATGTTGCCATGAGGGAAGTCAGGCTGTATGTTTCTAGAGCTTTTGATTTTTTAGCAGAAACTCTAGATTCAGACTTTTCAGTGAACTACCTTCATGTTTTTTAAGGCTCCTGCAAGAGCAAAACAAACACATCTGCAGGCAACCATTTGTAACTTCCTGGGGTCCAGCAGATGAGAAATAGGGATCTGTGGCTGCCGTTGAATATTTCAAAAGGCCTGGCAGAACTGGAACTCTGACCTGTAATCAGACATCCACAGCCAATCAGTATACTCCATCCCTTGGCCACAGTGACTGGCTCAGTTATGGGCACATGATCCAGAGGAGTCCAGCCAGGATTAGCCCTGGGTCTTTTGATGGAGCTACCAGGAAGGAAATGCTGCACTCACTCTAGTTTCTCTGGGTCATTTAACTGGCAGAATGTAGGACAAGAGCTTCTGGTGGCCATCTTGCCCCACTGGGAATTGGGATGAGGGGATATCCCCTGAAAATGAAGTTAATACAGAGAAAACCCAAGCTGACATATGGGAGAGACCCATGACTCCTGGATTTACACAGGCTCGAAGACAACTCCTGGTATTTTCAGTTACATCACTCACCTTGTCTGACTTGGTAGAACTGTCATTGGTTAATAATAGCTGCAAAACCAGATTCTTTTCGTGCTGAGATTTAGACTTTACATATAATGTTCATTTGCACTACAGTGTGTCATCCTCAAAGCACATCTATGAGGTTAAGCAGGCCACGGGCTATCTTCCACACTTTACAGATGAGATACCAGGGCTCAGAGGGGAGCGATGCCTTGCAGAAGGCCACACAGCTCACCAACGGCAGGACAGGGACAATAAATCTAGTCTTACGACTCTGGTTCAGAGGGCTTTCCACCTGCTCCTCCCCTCCTCCACCTAGATGCGTCCTTCTCTCCTATAACACACAACAGGGATGCGTTCAGGGGGCCTGGCTCCAGCCCCAAGCTCCACTGCAAAATTCTTCCAGGCTACTTATTCTGAGATATGGGAAAGAAGAAGTGTACAACCCCAAATGCCCATTTCCTCACATTCCAGAGAGCAAAAGGGCACAAGCCCCACAAGGAGCTACCGGAAGATTTACTGAGTCTCAAGGAAACGACAGCAAAGTGCTACAAAGAAGGCAGAGCCCAGGGTCAGAGTCAAGCTGGAACAAATGGAGCTCCACTGCGCAAGTTCAGAAAAGGGAGTAAGTTTTTCAAACAAACACATAACAAGGATCCAGGGTTCCATCAAGGCAACAGCCCTGACTTACTTCAGCCACCCAGGCTCATGTTCAATCAGTTCAACGAACCGCAGGCGTCCAAACCTCTCCAGATCCCTCCCTACTTCCCACAACCCCTGCCTCAGAATCAGGCACCCTTGCTATGATCTCACTCAATTGTATTCCCATGTAAAATTCTCAGGTCCCGTCCCTTTTCCAATTAGGTACTTAATACATCTCGATCCTTGTGCCACCACATAATCATTTAAACAGAACACTTAATTAGCTTCTTGGATAAAAATAACATGTAATTTGTTTGGTAATTATATGTTTCCACAACTGCTGAAAGCAACTCATTATAGGAATTTGGTACACTTAGGATACATTACCTTAATTCTATTTTCTGTTTATTCAATTATATCTGTCGGTCTTAATCGTATTATAAATTGTGTTGAGCTGGTGAAGGTGACTATAAAGTGGCTGTTCCTTAGATTTCATGGTTGGTTTGCGAGTTCCCAGTGTTTGCTCCAGGCTCTGACTGGCTCTGCCGAAATGGTAAAACGAGGACATGCCAAGACCCTTCACACGAACAGAAAAGAAAGTCGTCAGAACTTTCTGCCGAGGGCCTCCTTAACACAGTGTGTTCCAAGGCAAGGGTACACGGACACATTTTCCTTCAAAGCTTTTAATAATTCAGTAGTTATTCTAATGTGTATGAGAAAAAATATAAGTAGCATTTCCAAACCATAATTTCAAACAAATTGTTACCCGGAATGAAACTTAAGTAGGTATTTATGTTTAAAAACATTGAGTCAATTTATGGGCAACTGATGATATGAAAGAATTATTACTTTTTTAAATGTAATAGCAAAATTATGTTTATGTTCAATAAATGGAGTCTTTCTCTTTTAAGATACTTACTGAAATTTTATCATAAAATGATACAATCCCTGCAATGCATTTTAACATAATCAAGGGGGTGGGTATAAAGGAGGAGAGTATTAAGAAAACAAGACTGACTGTGAGTTGAAGCTAAATTAAGGGTCCATGAGGGTTCATTATATTTTCACTCTATTCTTGTATGTTTGATCATTTTATCATAATAATTTTTAAATTGAGTTAATTTAAAATATTTGATTGAATAATAATATAGGTTGGGGTCAGCACACTTTTCTGTAAAGGGCCAAATGCTAAGTATTTTAGGCTTTGGGGTTCTACAGTCTCTGTGACAACTACTCAATTCTGCTGATGTAGCAAGAAAGCAGCCACAGACAGTCTGTACAAGAACGGGTGCAGTTATGTTCCAGTAAAACTTTATTTACAAAATCAGGGGATGGGTTATATAGCTTGTAGACCCCTGAGGTAGATAATACACTGATATGGCAAAGACCATGAGACGGCAATATAGGAAGGTCTGTAAGAGGGAGAGAAGTACTCAACTCTTGGAACTCTGAGATTCCCTCCTTTGGGATAATAAGAGACCCAACAGAGACACTGAAACGAGGGAGTCAAGGATGAGGCAGGAGCAGAGAAGCATATCACTCTTCCATTCATTCAACAACATTTTATAAGATCCTCAGGAGGAGGACATCATGTCAGCCCACATCAGGGGATGGTGATTCCTTGTCATCTGCAGCTCCTGCTGAGACCAGCTCACACACAGACACCCCTTGGTTGTGCTGAGCCAATGGGAGAATGAAGGCTCCCCGACAGAGTGTAAATTGGTAGCGCTATTTCCGAGTGAGTGTTATTCATATTATTGTTCTGACTCTGGAAGTCCACTCACCTTTGGGTTTCTGTCTAGAGGTGAAGGAGAGGAGCTGGGGCGGTGATTCCAGGGGTTTCTAGGCACTAGCCTGAATCACAGAATCCACAGTTCATAGCCACACTTGAGATAAAGAGTTTCCCCATTGCTGGTGTCCACCTGCTTGTGGAGACACTACATGACAGTGACACTGCCAAGCTGCTGATAGAGGCAAGAGGTGAGAGACCTCGACACCAGAAACTGCATGAGAAATGACAGCTGTATGTGGTCGTCCTCGTGATGACAACCACACGCCGCTCTCAAGTGCAACTGCAAAGCCTAGACCCTCAACAAAGATGAGGCATGCTGAAGTCTTCCCTAGACACCTCCCTTCCCTCCCCGTTGGGTCACCCAGGTATGATGCGGCTCTGTCATTAGATAATCAAACACCCCTCACTCGACAGAATACTTATTAAGCCCTTAATATGCACCAGACACAGTATTAGGAACCAGAGAGACTGAGAAGAGTCCATTTAGTCCCTGCCCTCTAGGAGCTCACATTGTAAATCAGTGGTCATCTAGGAGCAATAATATTACCAGAAGATACATGGCCATGTCTAGAGACCTGTGTGGTTATCACAACCAGGGGAAGGGGTGCTGTTGGCATCTAGTGGGTAGAGGCCAAGAATGCTTCTAAACATTCTACAGTACACAGGATGGCCTCCCACAGCAAAGAATTATCCAGCCCCAAATATAAAAGCACCAAGCTTGAGAAACCCTGTTCTCCTAGAAGAAACAGATTTTAAACAAATGACCGTATGAAATATGTAATTATAGAAGTGTGTGCAGGTACAACTGCAGCAAAAGGAAGAGATCAACTCCGAAATATAAACACAGCTCCTGCCTTAAAAGCAGAAATGAAAATCCTTATTTGACCCGCATAACCCCTCTAGATAATTCTCCATTTCTTTGTTCCCTTTTATAGCAAAAATGATCCACGAGTCATCTACACTGGCCACCTATACTTCATCATTTACCATCCTCTACTTCACCAGCTGCAGGCAGGTATAGCCACTGCTGCACTGCTGAAGGGCTTTGTGGAGGTCTCTCCACTTAGGCAGATCCGCTGGCCAATTCTCAGTCCTCATCCTACTCAACACTGGATGCCGTACGTCCCTCCTTTCCTTGCCTTCCTAGGCACGACGCTGCCCTGGTTTTCCTGCTACCCTCCTGGAGGCCCCCTCTCAGCCTCCTTGCTGCTTCTTCCTCATCCCCTGACCTCACACTAAAGGTGTCAGGAGTTGGCAACCTGTGGGCCAGATCCAGCCCACTGCCCAGTTTTTGTAAATAAAGTTTCACTAGAACTCAGTCATGCTCATTCATTTACGTATCATCTAGACTGCTTTCTCTCCACAATGGCAGAGTTGAGTTGTTGAAACAGAGACCATATGGCCCACAAAGCCTAAAATATTTTCTGACTGGTCCCTACAGAAAAGTATGCTGACACCTAACCTAATTATTATTGTATTTAATCATTCTTTTTGTTTAATTGACTATTTTTTTTACTCATTTTTATTGGAGTACAGCTGCTTTACAATGTTGTATTTGTTTCTGGCTGTACAGCAAAGTGAATCAGTCATAGGTATAATGACTTTTCATTGTAGAAATTATCAAATATACAAAAGTAGAAAGTTCTATGACATTAAATGCCATGCACATGCTGGGAAGAGCATCTCCAGCCTAGGCTCTCCCCCGAGTTCCAGATTCACTTATCCAGCCAACTTAATCGACATCTATATTCACTTGGATGTAAAATGACATGATAATGCGGCCAAAGCAGAGCTAGAGGCATCCTCCTCCCCACTACATCTTCCCCATCTCAACAAACAGCGACTTCCATCCACCTTGTTAACCACATTAGAACTCTAGGGTTCTACCTGTTCGGGCAAACTGTGTGACGAATGTACTGAAATTCCCTGTATTATCTCTGCAACTTTTCTATAAATCTAAAATTATCCCCAAATTCAAAAGTTTAGTAAGTAAAAACCCTAGAAGTCACTCTTTCTCTCTCATTCTTGACTTCTCTTTCTCTCACTCCTCATATCCAATCAGTCAGCAAGTAAGAGTGGTCTACCTTCCAAGCATATCCCAAACCTGATCATTCTCACCACCTCCACCAACACCTCCTAGCCCAAGAAGCTCTCCTGGCTTGTCTCCCACCTGGATTATTGCAACAAGGCTTCCCAGGTGCCCTCTTTTCCCCTCTTCACTTCCTTCTTCTATCAACAGAGCAGCTGCAGTGATTTTTTTAAAACATAAATAAGGTCATATCACTTCTTTGTTTAAGCCCCTTCAATGATTTCCCATCACACTTTGGAATAAAATCCAAACTTCTTTTCATAGCCCACAAATCCTATGGGAGCTGCATCTGCCCACCTCTCAGAAACTGTCTCCTCTCACTTTCCATCTGATCTGTCTGCTCAAGCCACCCTAGTCTGTTCCCCAAACATGCTAAGCCTGCCCACCCCTACCCCAGGGTCCACACACTTGCTGTCACCCTCTGCCCATCCTCCACACAACTCGCTCCCTTACTTAACTCAGAGAGGCCTTCCCTGGTCAGTCTGTCAAAAATATGCCAGTTCACCGACCCCCAGCCTCTCACCTTGCTCTGCTCTATTTCCCTGCCTACCACTGATGGCTACCTGAATTTATCTTATATGGTGATTCATTCTTTTATTATCTGTCATCCCCACTAGAAAGTAAATTCCCTGTTGGCAGGGACCTCATCTATCTTGTTTATCACTGCACCTGGTTGCCTTGAACATGCCCGGCACATGGTAGATGCTCAAATACCTGCTGAATGTTATGTGCTGAGTGAACAGAGAAGTCAAAGGAAGCTCCCAAGAGGAGAGGACCATTGAGCGGAGGCACGTAATGTACATATATTCATTTCTTTGGTGGCATAGCAACCACCACTACCATAAATGCCTTTGGGGAATCCTTACTCTTGCCATCTACCATCTTTTTTTTACAATTTTTTATATTGAAATATAGTTGATTTACAATGTTGTGTTAGTTTCAGATGTACAGCAAAGTGATTCAGTTATACATATACATATATCTACTTTTCCAGATTCTTTTCCCATATAGGTTATTACAGAGTATTGAGTAGAGTTCCCTATGCTATACAGTAGGCCCTTGTTGCCATCTACCATCTTGGTGAATCCATTAAATGGCTTC
This sequence comes from Phocoena sinus, assembly GCF_008692025.1. NCBI lineage: Eukaryota > Metazoa > Chordata > Mammalia > Artiodactyla > Phocoenidae > Phocoena > Phocoena sinus. The sequence goes on from NC_045777.1 coordinate 58,164,568, forward strand.
CCCTGGTCAAGATCTGAGACAGCCTTTTTAACTTCAAACAGCATGTTCCTGCCAAGAACTGTGAGTAGTTTCTGTTCCCCTAACTCCAGGACTTGCCTTGGCCCTGCCCCTTCAGCCTCTCAATCTTATGAGCTCCCCTCTCTTTTCCTGGCCAGAGAATGTGTCTGGTGCCTATAGTGAATAACTGTTCCTGACTTTACCAGTGGGTGGGGAGGGGCCTTCTAGATGCAGGTAACAACTTGTACCAAGGCACTGAAGCATGACACAAAAGGAAATGATGGGGCATGAAAATCAAATGTTCCTTCAAGGTACACATATGTTACCCCAAAATTCTGGGACTCCCTAGGGACTCAATTCAAAAATCACAGAGCTATTTTCCTAGAACATCTCTTACCTACAGGAAAACAGGGCATTTTGTGCAAGAGCAATGTCTGGCCAACATCATCAGCCTCCATATTTGCTTCCTTAAAATGAAATCAAGCCAGCCAACTAAAAGCTTCCTCCTGCCTTTATCATAATTACTATCACAGCCATTACCATCTTGTGTTTGTCCAGTAATTTCAGCTATTCAAGGAACATTAATATACATGTTCCTCCAAAGCCTCTGAGTTCAAGGCATTACAGGTTCTTCAGGTGGAAATACCAACCTGTTAAAAACAAACAAACAAACAAACAAAAACCCTCAAAGTCATCAAGGCAGCCCAGCTTCTACTGACCCCCAACCCTCCTCATCAGAGACTGCAGCTTTTATCGAGGCAGGTGCAGGTGAGACATTCATTCAAGCCAACAGGAAGATAAATGCTGAGCCTGCACACTCAGAGCCTTCTGCTGACTTAGCATCATGCCAACAGAGATGCTGAACCTGTCACTCATCCTGAGAAGGAGTCACGGCGTGCCTGAGCCAGCCGATCTCAGATATCTTCTCCCCGGCAGTGGCCACCAGGAAAGCTGGTACAATGGTGGTCTGAGCAGGGAAGACCACAGGACTGAGCAAGCCATTACCGGAAAATCAAGACACCTGGCAGATCCAAGAACATGGCTGGTCCCATTTCCATTTGCCCCAAATTAGCATCGAAGTCAAGAAGAGTTAGGGTTAAAATGCAAACACCCCACGCCTCAACCACACCATCTACATATGGTTCCCCATACACACCGTGTACTTGGCCGCCTACATCTTTATTCATGCTGTTCTCTCTGGATGGATAAGCCCAGGCAAATTGCTTATTTTTGCCAAAGTTAGCATTTAATATGGACATAACTATTGTTAAACGCCATGGATCCCATGTGGCAATCTTTCTCCCAGCTCCACAACTGAAATCTTTCTCATCCATCAAGCCTCTTCTTCCTCCCCACCAGCACTCACTCTGATCTGATTCATTTCCCTGTGGTCTCAGCAAACTGTTCTCTACCGTATCATCCTTCTTGGCTGGGTGTTCAGTTCACCACTGCCTTTATCAGATAAACTCACTCTTCCTCTAGTTAAATCCATTTCATCTTCTTGGCAGGCAATTGTGCTGAAGTCAGCACTCTCTCCACAGCCAAACTCTAAAAGATGCGCAGCCTTCCCTTTCCTTGGTCAACCAGTCCACAAGTATTGGATGTACTGGCCATCCATCACTTGTCAGGCACTATTCTAGGTGCTGGGGACACTCAGTAAAGTAGATAGACCTGCCCCTGCCTTCTTGGAGTGTACCAGGGAATCAGGACAGTGATAAAGTCATTTCAAGTATGATAAAGCCATGAGGTAGACACAGGGGTAAACACTTGTTTTCCTCTTCATATGAATTTTATAAACATTTTACGGTTAGAGTGACTTACTTGTTTCTATCTTGTTTTGTGGCTGGAACATAAGATCCTTGAGGGAAAAGCCCTCAATCAAAGGACAGGTCAAAATAAATCATGTAGCCAGAGATAAGTTCAGTAAATTGACTCTAAGTCCTCTAATTGAGAGACTCCAATATCAAACAACCCTTATTTGGGCTGGTTAGATATGTTCTGTTCCTACAAAGGTGCACTTGCCTAAGTCTGCCACTTGGGCAACTGGAATAGAAAGACCTCACAAATGCACAATGTCCTGGAGTTCAAGATGTACATTCAACGAGCACCGCCTGGTTACCAACTGGAAGAGAAAGACCTCACAAATGCACAATGTCCTGGAGTTCAAGATGTACATTCAACGGACACCGCCTGGTTACCTACTGGAATAGAAAGACCTCACAAATGCACAATGTCCTGGAGTTCAAGATGTACATTCAACGAGCACCGCCTGGTTACCAACTGGAAGAGAAAGACCTCACAAATGCACAATGTCCTGGAGTTCAAGATGTACATTCAACGAGCACCGCCTGGTTACCAACTGGAAGAGAAAGACCTCACAAATGCACAATGTCCTGGAGTTCAAGATGTACATTCAACGAGCACCGCCTGGTTACCAACTGGAAGAGAAAGACCTCACAAATGCACAATGTCCTGGAATTCAAGATGTACATTCAACGAGCACCGCCTGGTTACCAACTGGAATAGAAAGACCTCACAAATGCACAATGTCCTGGAGTTCAAGATGTACATTCAACGGACACCGCCTGGTTACCAACTGGAAGAGAAAGACCTCACAAATGCACAATGTCCTGGAGTTCAAGATGTACATTCAACGAACACCGCCTGGTTACCAACTGGAATAGAAAGACCTCACAAATGCACAATGTCCTGGAGTTCAAGATGTACATTCAACGAGCACCGCCTGGTTACCAACTGGAATAGAAAGACCTCACAAATGCACAATGTCCTGGAGTTCAAGATGTACATTCAACAAGCACCGCCTGGTTACCAACTGGAAGAGAAAGACCTCACAAATGCACAATGTCCTGGAGTTCAAGATGTACATTCAACGAGCACCGCCTGGTTACCTACTGGAATAGAAAGACCTCACAAATGCACAATGTCCTGGAGTTCAAGATGTACATTCAACGAGCACCGCCTGGTTACCAACTGGAAGAGAAAGACCTCACAGATGCACAATGTCCTGGAGTTCAAGATGTACATTCAACGGACACCGCCTGGTTACCAACTGGAAGAGAAAGACCTCACAAATGCACAATGTCCTGGAGTTCAAGATGTACATTCAACGAGCACCACCTGGTTACCAACTGGAAGAGAAAGACCTCACAAATGCACAATGTCCTGGAATTCAAGATGTACATTCAACGGACACCGCCTGGTTACCAACTGGAATAGAAAGACCTCACAAATGCACAATGTCCTGGAGTTCAAGATGTACATTCAACGAGCACCGCCTGGTTACCAACTGGAATAGAAAGACCTCACAAATGCACAATGTCCTGGAGTTCAAGATGTACATTCAACGGACACCGCCTGGTTACCAACTGGAATAGAAAGACCTCACAAATGCACAATGTCCTGGAGTTCAAGATGTACATTCAACGGACACCGCCTGGTTACCAACTGGAATAGAAAGACCTCACAAATGCACAATGTCCTGGAGTTCAAGATGTACATTCAACGAGCACCGCCTGGTTACCTACTGGTTGTGAAACCCTGTGCTGAGTGCTGAAGGGTCTTGGCACGTGCTGTTTCCTCCACCCCAAGTGCCCCTCCCCCATATCCACATGGCTCCTTTCCTCTCTCATTAAGGTGTCTGCTCACATGTCCTTGTATCAGAGAGAGGTTCTGTGTATTCATTAATGCTGTCCACCAGCCACTCCGGTTCCCCTCTTTCCAGGCACAAGGCAGGAGAGCACCTTCCTCTCCCCTTGAGTTACTTGTAGCCAATCAAATGTGTGCTGAAGCCTCTACAAGCTAGTACCTGACTCATCACACCCCTTCTCTCCCACCCATGACAATCAGCCACACTCCATGTGTCACAGGCACTGTCCATCTGGGTCTCCAAGTGGAGGGATGTGGAACAGAGCTCCGAGTTGACCCTTGGATGGGTATGTTGCATGAATGAGACATAAGCCCCCATTGTTATAAGCCATTAAGATGCAGCATAACCTAACCCATCCTAGTTGATGCAGCTTTTCTGAAAACCCTATGCTGAAGGGCAGCTCCTGTCACTCTCAGCCTCTTTACCCTGCTTTTATCTTAGCGCTTACCACAATCTAACATTACATATGTGTCACAAGTTCGTATTTTGTCCCCATCCTCTTGAATGTAAGCTCTCTGAGGGCAAGGGCTTGTTCTATTCACCCAGGATCCCCTTCAAAAGGATACAGGAGGCGCAGTACGTATTTATGGAATGACTCAACGAACACACGAACGGAAATAGGTAAGAATCGTTCCTATTCTCAACAAAAATATCCTTAGCTTCAGAATGCTGAAGCTGCAAAAGCACAGGAAAGGCACCTAATCCCATGGAGGGCAGTGGTGAAAGTTCTCCCAGAGGGATGACTTCTGAGATGAGTTTTGAAGGGTTCCAGAGAGAGGCAGGGCCGCAGCACGGGCAAGAAGCCAGGTGTATTGAAACAACTGGAGCACTATTATCATTATTTTATCAAGCCAACAAGGACAAGCATTGTATAAAAAACAAAAGGGGAGTTTTGTGATTGAACTGATTTAGGAAACAATTTAAACACATTTTAAAAGAGGTCTATAGGGCAGGACTTCTCAAAGTCTTGAATGGGATAACATGTGTTGTAAATATCCGAGGGTTTCCTGACATTCAACATCTTCTAAACTTGTTTTGGCTCAAACTCTTCTCTGGAGGGAACACCTCCTGGGACTAATATTCCTTGGAACTCTCTCTGAGAAATGCAGGACTAGAGGAAATTGTAATGGGGGGAGCGAGTGGAGGCTGGAGGTTACAGAGGTGGCCAGAGATCAGAAGTCAGGGTAAGAGGGTTTGTATGGCCAGTAGTTTTACATTTCATCTGAAGGCAATGTGGTGTGCAAGTGTGCACTGAGGATCCCCCATCACAGAAAAAGGATGTCCTTGCTGGTCCTTTCAACAGCACCATCTGATGGACCAGGAGACCCATTAACAGGGAGTCAGGAAGGAGGGTGCCCTCAGCAAGTCCTTGAACCTCTCTGAGCCTCATCTTCCACATCTGCTTAATGGCTTGAGTGAAATACATCCCTTCTATGGTCTCCGTCGATCATTTTGTTCAATAATGCAACTTTGATGCCGTCAACGATTATTATGTTGGGTGTCTAAGGTACCATCTTTCCAAAGGCTCAAAAGATTTCAAAAGACAGTGAATAATCACGCAGAAAATCCGTTGTAAGTGGTAGAGGGACCCTGAACAATAAAAGGGATGGTGTAGCCTTGAGGCCGGGAGAACTGTCTGCTTTCTGTTCCTGCACACACACACCTGTCTCCTTTCCCCTCAGGGAAGCTCCTGCGCCTTACAGTGATTTTCAACACTCTTGTCACTCATAGAATTAACTGTTTCATGGCTCCGCCCAAATCTTCTGATGCAAAGAGCAAGAGGGAGGGGATCACGCCACAAGGCTGAGCTGCCTGCCTTATCACGTGTGGTCAGCTGTGTAGCAGAATATAAATTTTCAAAACCCAAACGATTAAACTGTCACTTCTTATTAGACGAAGAATATTCAAAGACGCAACCAGTAAGAGAAGAAAAATAAGGAAAGAAAGTATATTTGTTGGAGCAAGTGCAGCTACAGCTTTCCCACTCCTGGTCTACGCTGGCAACACAGCCTCTCGGGCCGGTGGACACAGATTTGCTTTTTCAAACCACATATACCAGGCACTGGGTGGGGGCTGGGGGGAGACGGAAATGGCTACAGCAAGGATAAAGAGAGGAATAAGCTCAGTCGTATGGGAGGACATTCTGTCTGTGGGGCACAGGAGGCAGAGGAAGGCAATTGCTTCCAAACTGAGAAGTGGAAAACACACCTTGACATTCAAAATTCAAAGGACCTAAGACAAAGCAGGGCTAGCAATGACCCGTTCTGCATTTGTATTTCTTTTTAGAGTTTCCAGGGTTTCCATAGGCTTATCACGTTTGATCTTCGTAAGAACGCTGAGAGGTACATCGACCAAGGTGAAGATCAACACAGGTGAGGGTGGAGGAGGGAGGGAAGAACTCAGTGACCGAGTCAGAACGAGGGGCAATGTGGAAGGAAGAGCAAGATTCTCGAGTTCACCTGATGAGGACAGTACGGGAGACAGAAAGAGCGGGAAGGGGATGAGGAGCAGAATGCGGTGATTCTTAGGTGCCTGGCTAAGGGTTTAAATTTTACCCTGGAAATAATGGCGGTATCACACCAAAGCTTCAGGAGTGGAGATTAATATGCTCAAAGCTCCCCTTTGGTGGTGTGAGCGGTGGTTGATAGTGAGCATATGGGCAGGAAGACTGGAGTCAAGAGTCCAAGTGAAAGGTGATTGGGACCCAGTGACACAGAGAGGAAGGTGGTCACCTAGAGTCAGGTAGTTAAGGAATGGACAGATCCAGAGGACCAGATGTGGTACCAGAGATGGTTTGTCTTACACAAACAAGGCACGAAACATTAAAGCACATAGGATAAAACCCTGATTCTCTTTCAGTTGTTCTAATTAGTTGATGAGAAAGTCTCATTTCGGTGCTAATAGATCTTCAACACCTTTCTAACACTTTCTAATGCCCTTTTGAAATGTTAAGCCTTAGTAGGAAATAGCACCTAGTTATATTTAATAGCACTTCTGTGTTTCCTCTTTTTTATTTTTCTTTTAAGATTTGTGTGTGCGTGTGTGTATGTGTGTGTGTAAGAGAGATTTTGTTTGTTTGTTAGTTTACTGTTGCCATCTATTTATGGCAGAGGAAACTGGTTTCTATTTTTTGTATTGATATAGCATTTCCTTTTAAAATTTATTTTAAGATGTAAAGAAAAGCACTGTAGGAAAAAAAGTAAAAAACAAAAAAAAGGTCAATCTTCAATAAGTTAAATGTAGCATTACCATGTGACCCAGCAATCTGTTGGGCATATACAGGTGTTCAACAACAAAACAGGTTGAAAGAATTGAAAACAGGTGTTCAACAACAAAAAATGGTACACAAATGCTCACAGCAGCACTATTCATAATAGTCAAAAGGTGAAAACAACACAAATGTCCATCAATCGATGAATAGCTAAACAAAGTGTATTTATACACAGTGGAATATTATTCAGACATAAAAGGGAATAAAGTACTGATACATGCTACAACATGGATGATCTAGATCTCATGTCATGGCTGTGTGGCGGACAATTTGTATTTTTGATACCACTACTTAGAGGCAGAGGTATGGTCAGGGAACAGAACCTTTCCTACATGCAACTGAACCATAGATTTTGGCTACCCTAATGAATTCTTTCAACCAATTACCCTAACCCAAATCAACCATAAAACTTAATAGATTCGTTTACGAGATAAAAGTTGATCTAAGTGTATTTTGGAGAAATGCTCAAATTACCAGAGAGCTCATTATTAATTCGTTCTTCCTCTTTTCTCTTCCCCAAGTATCCTGAATTTCTTAACTCTTTTTTCCCATCCAGGTCCAAGAGCAATGGGGAATCTCTGCTCGTGAAGAATCTGGCAGAGGCACATTAATTGTTCAGACAACTCCCCGTGAGGCCATGTGTGAGCTACATGAATCATCCCTCTCAAAGAGTATTAAGCGCCTAGGTGCGCAAGCGTCTGTGCCTTTTGCAATCTGCTTAGTGCCCTTACTCAGTCTGCCGCAGCCCTCCTTGGCTGCCAGTGAAGCCAATGGAAAAGTATTAACATCCTCGCACACAAAGTTCTGCTGGGGCTTGACACCAACCCCCAAATAGGAGAACAGATTCCACTGGATGCTGGCTAGATAAAGAGGCAGGAACATCAACTGACACTTGTCTACTTAGAGCTTCGAAGGTTTTGTGAAACATGGGGCCCGAAGTGTAATGAAGACTTCACTTGTTAAGCACCTACTGTGTAGATGGTATTGCACAGTGAGCAGACCTCAAAACCCAGAACCAGGGTTCTCATCCAGGGAACATTTAGCAGGTCTGGAGACATTTTGGTTTGTCACAACTGGGGCTGCAGGATTCCACTACCAGAATCTAGTGGGAGAGGCCAGGGATGCTGCTAAACAGCCTACAATGCACAGAACAGCCCCCCACACACACACTCCAGCCACCACATCAGTAGTGCCGAGGCTGAGAAACTCTGCCCGAGAGCCAAACTAGAACTGGGTTCAAATCCTGGCTCTACCACTTACCACCTGTGTGCGTTCAGACACACACCTTAAGTTCTCTGGGCCTCAATTTCTTCATCTGTAAAATGGGGATGATAATGAAACCTACTTCGTCGTGCTGTTGTGAGGATGTTAAATGTTAATATGTAGGATATATTACTGTTAGCATAGCAGGTTCTACTTTATGTGCCAAGCAAGGTGCTATACACTTTTCACAGGTAATTACTGGTCTTTACAACAAACTTGCAAGATTGGTATTGCTATTCATGTATTTTATAGATAAGGAAGTTGAGGCTTAGGATAGTTAAGTGACTTGCCCAAGGACACAGAACTAGTAAGCTGAGGAGCCAGGTTTTGAGCTGTCTGGATTCAAAGCACATACTCTCACAGGATTTTCCAACAGAGGGATGCATGGCCCAGCAGTACACACACCGAGAAAATAAATACAGTAGAACTTCCTAGAGCATCACTTTCTCGTGACTCCTTGGTGAAGGGAAAAACTGACACATCTATCTGACAAGTCACTTTACAATTATTTTGGCTTTAATACCATCATAGTTACATTATGAGATGGGCTGCATAATCCCCATGAATTTCTACGATAAAGCACAGAGAGAAGGCATTTGGGGCACAGCCTGCCCTCCAGGGTATGTTTACCAGACATTCCCCCTGTATTGGTTTCCTAAGGCTGCTGGAAAAAATTACCACAAACTTAGTGGCTTGAAGCAACACAAATTTGTTCTCTTATAGCTCTAGAGGTCCAAAGCCTGAAATGGGTCTCACTGGACTAAAATCAAGGTGTCAGTCAGAATGGCCATCATCAAAAAATCTACAAATAATAAATGCTGGAGAGGGTGTGGAGGAAAGGGAACCCTCTTGCACTGTTGGTGGGAATGTAAATTGATACAGCCACTGTGGAGAACAGTATGGAGGTTCCTTAGAAAACTAAAAATAGAACTACCATATGACCCAGCAATCCCACTACTGGGCATATACCCTGAGAAAACCATAATTCAAAAGGAGTCATGTACCACAATGTTCATTGCAGCTCTATTTACAATAGCCAGGACATGGAAGCAACCTAAGTGTCCATCATCAGATGAATGGATAAAGAAGATGTGGCACATATATACAATGGAATATTACTCAGCCATAAAAAGAAACGAAATTGAGTTATTTGTAGTGAGGTGGATGCACCTAGAGTCTGTCATACAGGGTGAAGTTAAGTCAGAAAGAGAAAAACAAATACCGTATGCTAACACATATATATGGAATCTAAAAAAAAAAAAAATGGTTCTGAAGAACCTAGGGGCAGGACAGGAATAGAGACACAGATGTAGAGAATGGACCTGAGGACATGGGGAGGGGGAAGGGTAAGCTGGGATGAAGGGAGGGAGTGGCATGGACATATATACACTACCAAATGTAAAACAGATAGCTAGTGGGAAGCAGCCACATAGCACAGGGAGATCAGCTCGGTGCTTTGTGACTACCTAGAGGGGTGGGATAGGGAGGGTGGGAAAGAGACACAAAAGGGAGGAGATATGGGGATATATGTATAGCTGATTTACTTTGTTATACAGCAGAAACTAACACACCATTGTAAAGCAATTATACTCCAATAAAGATGTTAAAAAAAAAAGGAAAAAAATATAAAAATAAAATCAAGGTGTCAGTAGGACTGTGTTCCTTCTAGAGGCTCTAGAGGAGAATCTGTCCCGTGGCCTTTCCCAGCTGCTTAAGGCTGCCTGCGTTCCTTGGCTCATGGCCCCTGCCTCCACCTTCAAAGGAAATCACTCCAGTCTCTGCTTCTGTCATCCTATCTCATCTGACTCTCACCCAAGTCTCCCTCATATAAGAATCCTTGTAATTACACTGGCCCCACCAGATAATCCAGAAGAATATCCCCACTTGAGGATCCTTAACTTAATCATATTTGCAAAGTGCCTTTTGCCATAAAAGGTAATGTATTCACAGTTTCCAGAGATTAGGACATCTTTGGGGGACTGCTGTTCTGTGTGCCATACTCCCTAAGGCTATTGGAGTACAACTATTTAGGAAGCACTGACGTCCTAGAAGTGTTCTAGGAAGGATCCCAAGACAAGGACTCAGTTCCTCAATGTAGGAGCCCCGCTGCCAGGACAGAAACCTTACAATGAGAAGAACAAAGTCAGTCTTAGAGAAGATGGGGGTCTGGGCTCTGAGCTGGAGCATCTTAACTCCCTCCCAGTACAGGAGTAGAATTAGAGCACTAAGGAGGCTTGGAATTAAGCTTGAAGTACCACCCAACCTCTCTGTATTGGTTTGCTAGGCCTGCCATAACAAAGTGCCATAGACTACGTGGCTTAAACAAGAGAAATTTATCTTCTCACAGTTCTGGAGGCTACATGTCTGAGATCAAAGTGTCAGCAGGGTTGGTTTCTTCTGAGGCCTCTCTCCTTGCCTTGCAGATGGCCATCTTATCCCTGTGTCTTTATACGGTCTTTCCTCTGTGCATGTCTGTGTCCTAATCTCTTCTTCTTATAACAACACGAGTCACATTAGATTAGAACCCATTTTAACCTAAATATGACCTCATTGTACCTTACTTACCTCTTTAAACACCCCATCTCCAAATACAGTCACATTCTGAGGTACCGGGGGTTAGGACTTCAACATATAGTTTTTAGGGGGACAGAACTGAGCCCATAACACTCTCACAAAATAAACTCCAAAATATCCCAAGTTCCTCCTACCCTCAGATGAAGCCAGAGACATGCCTCATTTCCCTGGAAAACATTAGGATTTGAAAACCTCTACGCACCAGGATGGGGAAGGAGAATTTCCCATTCTAGAGGAGGGAGGAACGCCACAGACTCTACACAAATCAAGTACACAATCCCACTAAGGCACATCCATGGCCATCTTTTGAAAGTTGATCTTTAACAAAGCTCATTTATGCTTGGATTATTTCCAGTAGGTTACAAGTTTATTTTTGTGTTTCTGCAAGCAACCACGTCACACCCCAAAACCAGAGACTGAAACAGATCCTTTCATTTAATGCCAATGAAAACAGGAGTTGCTTGGGAAGGTCTTGCCCTGGAAGACAAGGAGCAAGGGGGTGGGAGGTGGGCACCGGACGCAAAGCTGGCTTCAGCTCCCATGCCTGCCTCTTATCATGGGAGGGAGGCATGCTTGTGGAGTGCAGGTGGACAATTAACTCACAGGAGAGAAGGGAAGAGCACTGGGCTCAGAGGTAGAAGTAGAAGAAAGCACATTTCTATCCATATTTCAAGAAAGGGAACTTCGAAATGTTTTCAGCCCCACCTCCCCATTTCAGGGCATGGCTTGACATATGGCAAAGGAGACAGCCATCCTCTTTCCTGTCCTGGAAAACCACTGCACACACTTTGGCATAAAAGACATAAGAGATCTCACTGCTACTCTAGTGTGATATCAAGCTGATACATACGGGTACAACCGAGATGGTTATTAACATACTGAAATGCCTAGGTTCTGATTGCCACAGCCTTCAGGGCCTTCAAGTCCCTCTGCTACTCAGCCCCTCCCTCAGGAACCGCCCCCCCCCACCCAGCCTTCTCATAATCAGTCACTAGAGGACTAATGCCTGGCACAACAAGAGCTCCAGGATATTATGAAGGAGGAGTCTGCTGTGATTTGTCACTGACTGTCCTAATCCATCCAGGCTGCTATAACAAAATACCAGAGACTGGGTGGCTTCTAAACAGATATTTCTTTCTCACAGTTCTGGAGGCTGGAAGTCCAAGATCAAGGCACCAGCAGATTCAGAGTCTAGTGAGGACCTGCTTCTTGATTCACAGACATAACTCTTCTCATTGTGTCCTCACATGGCAGAAGGGGGTTAGGGAGCTCTCTGGGGTCTCTTTTATAAGGGTGCTAATCCCATTCGTGAGGGCTCCACCCTTATGACCTAATCACCTCCCAAAGGCCGCACCTCCTAATACACTGGGGGCTAGGTTTCAACATAGGAATTTTGGAGGGATGCAAACATTCAGTTCACAAGAATGATCATGCTGTACTAGTGGTTAAGTACTTTGAAGATCCTCCACACCTGTTAATATCAACCCTAAATCCCTCGTACTTTCATTTAAAATTCATTTCACTGCACCCACCCCTGCCATAGAAACAGAGAACATCTATTCCCTGCCACCCATGCAATATCCCTTTCAGATTGCAGGGCACTTACTGTCACATCCTTACTCTGCCTTCACTTTTCTAGAGAAAAGAACAAACCGTGGCTTCACATCCCCACCGTGCACCACAAAGCCTGTGACATGAGCACATCTCCAGCCAACTAGGACATAGTTCTGTACCTCACCTCCTGGCAAATCTTTACAGTCAAGTCCCACAAAATGATTTTCTGCTGGGAAATTTTACATTTTAAAGCAATTCTTGAAACAACATTGATAAAGACACACCGGTTGAGCAATGCCTGGTGACTAAGAATGAATAATCAAAGAACTCCCTGCCAGGCTTCAAAATATTTGTTATTTTTTAGAAATTCAAATTATTTCACTGTACTTTATATTGGAATCCATCATTTTCTGAGGTTTTCCATTTACACAATGAGAAACATCAAAGAGGTTAAGATGTGCAGCACCTAGGGAGTATAAAAATGTGACATGACTAAATTAAATATATTTCACAGAAGGTGTCATAAAAGACATGCAAATTAAAACAATGAGATAACATTTTCACAGAGCCAACTAGAAAAATTTTTGTTTCAAGTGCTGGCCAGAGTTAGGTGACAGAGATACTTTACCATAGCTACTTGGAAATGTCAGTGGTCCAATCTTTCTGGAAACCAATTAGCAGTAAAGGACTGTTTAAAAAAATAACCACAGCTAATATAAAAGTAATCTAATAAATGCACATGTTATAGGATTTGTGAGATTCAGAGAAGTATAAAGAAAATAAAAATCACCTTTGATCATCACATCCACATCCTCATCATCCACAAACAGCTGCTATTAATACTTTGATATATACCCTTCTGGTCTTTTTTTCTATATTTTATATACAAACACACATATAAAATATACATATTGATTATATAACTTCATACATAGCTTTTAATTTACTTAACACTGTATTATGTAATTAGTATGTAATTAGCATAACAAATTATTTGTAAGCATTTTTATCTGCTACATTTTCTATTCTATGGACACATCGTGATTTATTTGATAATTTAGATTTCTTCATATTTTTTGCTATTAAAAACAACACCTCGGGCAAACAGCTTTACAAGAAAAAAAGAAAAACAGTTTGTAACCATGTGTAGGGACGAATGTTAACTGGACTTACTGTAGTGCTCATGTTGCAATATATACAAATATCAAATCATTACATTGTTCACCTGAAACTAACATAATGTCAATTATGCTTCAATTTAAAAAAAGAAGAAGAGTAAGTAAGGAGGAAAAAAAAACGAGTACCAACTACCCAAGGCGAAAACCAACAGCAATTAACTAAAGTGCAATTTGACCTTAAAGCTTGGGTCTTCACCAAAGCCTGCCATTTTCAAAATCCTGTTGGTGGAAGCCATGCCCATCGGCTGGCACTAGAGCCACACCAATCATATCATTTTCTACAGCTCACACCGACCTCCCATAGTTCTGGCTCTGTTCACTCATCAACCAACACTACATTTCCTCAGCCCCACAAATAGCTTTACAACAATTCACTTGGAAAATAAGGGGTCTTTTTTCCTTCAGCCCTAAGACTATAGACATACAAAACAATATGGATTTCAAATGCCACTTACCCTTCCTGGCAAGAATTTCCTAATGTGGAAGAGACAAGATAAAGCAGGAGACATTCCGCTGTTTGTGACAACAGGATAGAAATCGGCAAAAAGCTCAATGTTTTGATTGTGAGAACTGCTGTCCAGAAGAGAATTCAGGAGTTGTCAAAGCATCACTGGAGGCTGGCAGCCTTGAAAGACACGTTAAGAGGAGGGAAGCGGCCTCCTCCGCTCCATGGCTCATCCTCTGCCACGCTGGATGATGACCTGCAGGGCAGGCACGTGGGTCACGGCCTCTCCTGGATCAATAGTTGTTGACTTTGACTCTAGATCACAGCCCTCCAGGGCATCTTCCCTGACGAACCCCCTACCCTCAGACCTCTGAACGAGGTACTCTTCTATATATTCTCACAGCTGCCGAACCGTCCCAACCATCAGTGCATCACTCTGGGATTTAACTGCAAGTCTCCTCCAACTAGATTGAGTTATTAATACATCGAAGCAAATAATGTGATCACAGATATTATCTACAGAACATTCGGGCCCAGGTTAACAGGCTCAAAAAATGTTTGAAGCATGAACGTGTTCATAAACCAGTAAGTAAATCAATTCCAAGGAGCTTAGGAATGGGTTTCTGAGGGTCTGTGTGCCCCTGAAATTGCACATAATATTGAATGCATGCTCTTGAATATGCATTCCTCTGAGGAGGGCCCATAACTCTCATTAGCCTATAAAGTGCTCGTGACACACCCCCCCCCCCCCCCCCCCCGACCAAAATCACTCCACATTATCCTAAATTCCTTGGGTGAGTAGGCAGGCCTAGCTTTGAGCATGAGTTTTTATTTTGCTTGGGAAAAATAGGCACAGCTGGGGACCAATTTAAAGTGACTAACCTCTTTCAAGTCAGTGAGATTTAAAAGAGGAAAGGATCCTTGTACCATACCAACTTCAGCAAAAAAGTACAAAGGGAAACAAACTACCATTCCAATTAACATTTTTCCTCTTTGAATTGGTAACATGGTCACCTCCATGGAGAGAACAGGGCAACTGAGGATCTGCCGTGCATTCATTAAGCAAATATTCTTTCTCTGAATGATGCATTGTATTCTTTGGAATTTTTTTTACTCTTCACGTGAGTACCTGTTTCTAATAAATGAATAATTAGAAAGAAAACATATCCATTTCCATCTCATGGAAAGTTGTAAAATTTGAACAGAAAGGCAAAGCGTTTGGAAAGAATTTGGGGTTGTGTTTCTTCCTTGGGAGATGTGAGGGGAAAACAGAAAAGGCGGATAAACAATGGAATAGTACCCAGAGCAATTTCAGCCATAAGCAAATGTTCAAAACACAGGGGAGTACAACAGACAAAAAAAGGATAATTACCCAACTGAAAAATCAGAGAGAGGTCTGGCTATCTCTTTAGGGTACAAAAGTATTACCACAGTAACAGGTGCAAAAACATGAATATACTTCAATAAATAATTATGACTAACTGAATGCAACTGCGAAAACTTCCCTTTTCAAGATCATTGGCAATTATTCTAAACATCGTCTTCTGAGATGTGCTTCTTAGCCAAACACATTTCCACTAGTAAATACGACGCCGGCTGACCTACTTATGTTTATATTTATATATGTGTGTGTGTTGATATATACATAGGTTTTCTGCTTTTCAAATATGGTCTACCCTTCAGAATGATGTAAAGTCCTTTGGGGATTTGAGGTGATGATTCAGGGATCATAAATTCCTCCCCCATGCCGGGCACATTTATACTGAATTACTCACACTTACAGAAAGTGAAGATGTTGGTTTTCAGCCAAATCCAAGGCCCTGAAGTACCAGGATTTGGGGGTTTTAAGAGGTGGCCCGATCCAATCTCGCCAATGTGAGTCTGACTCTCTATCCTGCTCCTGGCAGTCATTCTCGGCTCAGTCAGGTCCAACAGATACATTATTCTATGAAACATCACAGTCTTCTATTAGAGACCTAATTGCCAAAGCTTATTCTTCATAACAACCTTATAATTTCATCCTCTGGAATCAGTTCTTTCCCCAGAACAAAAAAATTCAAGAACATTAAGACTTAACCTTCTTAATTTGTAAAGGGGTTGTAATACCCCTTGTAACAGCCCATGGGGTATTTGAGCACATCTCTCACGTCCTCTCTGAGATTTCTCTTCTCCAGGCTGAACTTTCCTAAATATTTCTTCTGAGACTCTTATCATATGTTATTTAGATACTACAAAACCCTGGAGGCTCTTCCTCTGGGCACACTGAAGTTTTTCAACATTCATCATCAAATATTACCCCCAAGAACAAAGTCAAGTCTACAGATAATGGTGTTAGTGTTGCTAGAGACAGCATCTGGTGTACCAGGTTAGCCACTGCTCCTACACCTCTACTAACAGAAGCAAATTTTGCTCCAGTGGCAATTATCCATTCTTAGAGAAGAAACTTTATTATTAATCTCTATCAGTGATGTTCAAGGGGTAGCACATGACCCAGTTCTGGCCAATGAAATATAAGAGGAAGTCTGCTCTGCTGAAAGGATAGAGGGCCTAGAAGAAAGCTTCTTTTCTCTCTCTTTTCTTCCTTTTATGAATGCTGGTATGTGAAGATGTGATGGCTGGAACAGAAGCAGCCATCTTGTGACCAAGATGAACCAGCAGCTGAGGAAGGCAAAGTAGAAGAATGGAAAGGACCGGAGCCCTTGATGGGTTACTGCGATACTAAACTAGACCTGGGGCTCCTCGTTAAACAATAAAACTAAATGTCTTAATAGTTTAAGCCAGCATTGGTCAAATATTCTGCGACTTGGAACAGAAGGCACTCCTAACAACAGAAAAGGTATAATGGAAATATTACCTCTTTGGATTTGAACACTATATTTCTGGAGATGTGGCCTTTACTTTTTTAAGATCCCTATCACTCCTTGGGACCTCCTGAGCATCTGGTCAATGCAAAACAAATGAGCAACTAAACAAAAACCCTGTAATTGAGGATCACAGTTTCAAATGCTTGCAGAGACAATGCAGTTAACATAAATATGTGAATCTGGCTAGACGTGAGATAACAGGGAGCAAGGAGGGCTGTAGGGAACTTGAAAATGCATACCTCTCCCAAAGACATTAAAATTCAAGCATTTTAAAGTACTATGCTGGTGAAATAAAATACTAATGCATCTATGAGCCACATTCAGCAGGCAGTCCACCGGTTCATGACCCTTACAAAAATCAATCTCAAGTGAGTTGGAAAGTCACATCTCCCCCTTCCTGTAAGAATGTACATCCTTCTTAAACCCTTCAGTGCAGTCTGTAGTATGGGTTCACCATTTCGTTCTGGAAAGACAGTTTTGAATTTTAATTCCATCATCCAACATCTTAATCATTTCAATTAAGGCAATCAGATTATTAACATCAAAATCTATTGCCCTCTTGAATCTAAGCCCCTTCCCTAAACCAACTGGATTTGCAATCATTACCTTGAAAGGATAACAAAATAAGAGCAAAAGAATAAGATCACAAGGATTCTTTAATCAAATATCTTTGGGGCTGCCAGGGTCCTCAGGCTATCTCAGAGCCACTTAATCCTTGGCAGAGAGAAAATGAGAAACTATATATGTCCACACCCTAAAGCCCTAAGCCGCACTGCAAACATGTGTTCCAATTGGTGTAGTTACTTACGGTAAAGGTCACTGAGACAGTCTCCTCTCACAGTCACTTTCACACTGGCCACACTTAGTCTTCCGTTTGCCAGGATAAAGCTCAAGCAAGTCTTAAGAACTCAAAAAAAGCTTCTGGTTGTCCCAGTTAAGAAAATATGAATCATTTCATGTGGACTCTCCACTTCTAAGAGCTCTATGAGAATCATTCCCAGTTTCTTGCAGGGAACACCCTCACATCACCACATCACCCTTCAGGCTGTTATAATATTATTATAATATATAATATACGATAATATGATAATATTATTATCATTTTATTATAATAACCCTTCTGGTTATTAAAAAGTACATGTACTTTGGAGAAAAACAAAAACCACACAGTTAACAGTAGCATTCCTATAGTAAGTATTTATTATGAGTCAAGCACTAAGCTACATATTCTATATCCAGTATCTCATTTAAATCTCACAACTCTAAGAAGCAGGTACTATTATTGTCCCCATTTTAAAGATGAAGACACTGAGGCTCAGAGACATTAAGGAACTTCCCCGTGAGCACCCGGCACCTGAATTTAAACCCAGACATTCTAACTCAAGGTCCAACTTATAATATTAACCGTGCTATAATGCCATTTTTTAAAAGATGAAAACAGCCATGAATCTACCCCTCAAAGATAACTACGGCTCACATTTTGGTGTGTTTCTTCCCAGTCTTTTTTTGAAGGTGAGAAAATTTTCAGAGCTAGAAAGAGACTTAGAGATAATATCTCCCTAAACTCTCATTTCACAGAAGGAGAAGTTGAGGTAGAGAAAGCTGAAGAGCCTTTCTCAAGGTCACACTGCTTGCTGTTTGGAAATGGAATTTAGGTCGTCAGATTTGTTGTCCAAGGTATTCTGGGGTCTTCTGACTTGAGTTGGTTGATAGTGGCTTCCTAGAGGACCGTGTTGAGAAGGGTTTAAGGCCTGTGGCCGAAAAGGACAAAATGCTACAGTAGGTCAGTGATGGTGGCCGTGAAAGTAGTGGCACGGCCGTGTGCACACCCCAAACTGGCCACCTCCCAAGGAACAGTCCTGGGAGAGAAGAAGAATGATCAGAAAAGGCCCTCTTAACAAAGACCACCTACTTTCTTCACCAACATCAGGGGTCTCAAACCCCAGTGCCTTCAGGACCAAGTCCGTAACATAAATGAGTGAAGTGGGCAAGTTGGAGCCTGAAGAAAGGATGAGCACCAGCCCCATCTAAGGAGGGAGGGATGCTATTCATCTCCAGCAAGCTATCACCGTGGGGAGAAGGAAGCCCAATGTTACCAGGCCTTCTGATTTTTCCAAAGAGGCATGAAATTTGGATTTTTTTAAAAATGTGATATCACCTAACTTTAAAATGCTGGCAACTAATTCAAATTTAAATAATTAAGGGGGAGAGCAGAACAAACCAAACACATTAGTTAACAACATTATAACTGTTCCTTTTCATGATGGCCTTATCAGAAGCCACCAACACCTTATTACAAACCTGAGACCCTCTCTCTCTCATTTTCTCTCTTTCTCCCCCTCGCTCTACCTAGAGAAGCACTTTCCATCTGAGGCTACCAAAGAGAAGATGAACCCTCCAACCCCACCAGACCACATCTATCAAGGGTCCAAGTGATTGCCAGTGACCCCCGAAGGTAATCACGTGGGAAGGTAATCATGCCTCTCGGGGTGATGCCTGTTGCTCTCCAATGCCTTCTGTGAGGAGGAGTGGATGACTGCATCTGACACGCCTCCCCACTCTCCCAGGAACTACCCAATGCCTTTAGAGCAGGAGCTGAGTGGGCTCCACCAACATTCTGATGTGCAGGTCTCCCCTTTCCATGATCTTTCTGTGTTTAATGGGAAGGCCCGTCACTCACATAAAAACTCAGAGCTGCCAGGTTACAAGAGCACCAACCTCCTGCAGATGAGCTGTTACTCAGCAATGCTACACAGGCCTTTCGTATGGAAGCCCCCAATTTCTGTTAATCCCCAGGATGGCTAGTGATTATGTGCCCACTAGAGAGGAGAGGAGACTTGGCACACACCTATGAAATCAGTCAGCATTTAGGAACAAACACTGCATGGAAAGCCCTGACCCACAGCATGGTAAAAGTACTTCCAGAAACTGCAGTAAGCTGGCATCGAAACCAATGACTTGATTCATTCAACCACCAAATATTTACCAAGAAACAAATGCAAAAAGCAAGATCAGTGCAAGGTGCCAAAAAGAACATACGTGTGGACCATAAATCAACCTTACTAAAGGTAGAAAAAAACAGAACAGTTCAAATAACTGTGGTATAAACAGAACATTCTGCAGCCATTTAAAATCATGTTTTAGAAGTTTATTTAATGATAAGGGAAAATTCCAAGAATACATAATCAAGTTTGAAAAAAAATAAAAGCAGGTTGTGAAATATGACTGGGTCAAAATCAGAGTGAACACATTCAGTAACCCCCCTCTTCCGCTCCTAAGGCATAGAATTTATAGATAAATCTTTAGATATGTCACAATTTATATAGTGCTGCTTGAAAATAAAGGAATCACAGATCAAAAATGGAGGAGACTCCCTAAAAATAAATGAATCAGAAGATGAGGCTCTACAATTTCAGGAGGAATCAAAGTCTGTGGGGGAATGGGTCTGATATGAGCCATGGGAGCAGAGGTCCCAACATCCACCCAGGGGAGAAGGGGCAGAACTGGACAGAGAACCATGCTGCTAGCTGTGAATAAGGATGGAACGTCTGCAGCATCCACCACAAGTCACAGCCACAAGGATGCCCCTGTATGCACGGGGCCAAAATAAAATCACCTACGTGAGACGAGGACCTAAGCCTGCATCACAGAGTATATAGAGCAGAAAGAGAGCTCTGAGCTGAGCTGTTGACAGGAGCTCTGGTTTACAAGCACACACGCTTACAGATACAGGGCAGAAGAAGCCATAAAACTGCCTTGAAAATAAGTGCACAAACAAAAATTAGAGAACATATGAGGATATCCAACGATCAGACTCTACAAAATGGAAGACTTCACACCGGAAGAAGAGAAGATGCTAGAGCAATCAGAGAAGGACTTCGTAATAAGTATTTTTTAAATCCTCAAAGGCACAGAGAAGGGATTTACAACACAAAGTGAAAAGAGTTTTTCATAAAACAAAACTAATCAAAAGCAGGAAGGTATGAAAAGGGACCATTATGTATCTTAGAAATAAAGCGAACCATTGTTGAAATTTAAAACTCCACAGATAGGCAAAATAATAAACCAGACACAAATGAAAAGAGCTGGCTAACTGGAATATAGAATTGAGGAAACATAGCACAAACATATCAGAGAGAGAACTTAAAAAAATGTTTAAGATACATGGAGAATTGACTGAGAAACTACACAGAGAAAAGAAAGAATGTTAGAGAGGAAACATCCAACAGATAATGGCTGAGATTCTTCCAGAATTCAAGAAAAATCTGGATCTTCTAAGAAAGCCCAAAGGATTCAATGTACAATAAACAAAACAATATGTACATAAAATACAATCCTGAATTTAAAACTAAATACATAGAGCTTAAAAGGAAACAGACCCAAGTGTCCACAGTGGTTACCCGTGGTGGTAAGATTTAAAGGGAGATTTTTATTTTCTTCTTTAAGTTTTAATATACTTTCTAAGTGCTCTATAATGAAAAGAATTATTTTTATAAACTGTCTGTGTTGGAGGAATATCATTATTTCAAATATACATATTCACTTTTTAAAAAATCTGTCCTCAAGGAACTTACACTCCAGTAGAGGAGATGAGGTATGTATAGAAATAATATATAAAGCAAAACCCACACAGTAACTGACATGGATGGATGTAGCTAAAATGTAAGCCTTACCTTCTCCCCCATGAAGCAGTTAGGAATAAGGGGGAAGGGGAGGAGGAGGTGAGGACACTCAGCAGAAATGTATAGGTCTAGCATCTGCGCTTGATTTACCAGGGGCTGGTACTACAACCAGAGTGCATTTCATGTGAACGGGACCAAAATGGCCAAACCAAGATAACATTAGAACTTTATCTACATTAAGCATTATTCTCGCCTCTAAACTAATTATATTTCAAGATCACCCAGTGACAAAAGCACAAATTAACATCTCCATTATAAATTAACCATAGAAATCTGCCACTTAGCACATTTTCTATTATTACAAAGCTTTGTTCTTTTTTTCAAGGGTCAAGAAGACTGAGGAAAAGGTAAAAATTGTGGGGAGAGGCTCACTTTAACTGATAATCAAATTAACTGTCATTGTAATCCACAGGGACACTATCATGTTACCAATTTAGATGTGCAAACAACACAGGTATGTTCTGGGCTTTACCGAATGAGCATCATCTTAAGAGGGGACAGAGAGGTCTTACCGGTTTGGGGAGATTCAGATTCTGTGGCCATAACACCACTGGCACACCCAACCAAACAAGATGGAGTTTTAGGCAATGCCCACGATGCTCCTTCAGAGCCAAACAAACTGCACTCAGCATTCAGCTCCGCAAGAAACAGGTGGCAAAGGCACAAGCCAACTCAATGTGTTACTAATGGAAGGAAGGGCTGTTCATATCTCAATCTCTTTCCTTTTTTAACACAACCAGGTTTCTCAAAATACCACTCTTTAACTCAACTCCTCTCACCATCACCTGTACATCCCACACATGGGACCCAACATACACCCAATGTTATCCCACTGACTTCCCTGATTCCCTGCCATCAAGACCAGCTTGGAAAGCCCCAACAATAATGAGGAATATCCAGTTCCTTTCACCATCTTTGAGCCAATGGACCCTTTCATTCCTCTCCTCTCCATCCCTCTTAAATCCCTCTCTAATCTTGACCTCTCTGAAAATGTCCTTTCTCATCTTCCTCTTGCCCTTTCCTGATTCCCTTTTTCTTCTTTACTCTTAAGTGGGGTCACACTCTTGTCCAATCCCCATAAGGCAGTTTCATTCTACAGGAGGGGAAGATGCTTCCACCCATACTCCATGGACTTCTCAAAACTCCCTTCCTAGTACCCCCTTCAAGGGAGAAGCAACTGCTGGTCTAGTAGGTCAGAGCCTGACATGGACAGGGTCACTGCATATGAAGGGGATACTCAGCTATAAGTCCACTTCTTTTCCTACTTCTTTGCCTACAGTTGGATGGCTGAGTCAGGTAAGAGCCTGAGCCCCACACTTGCCAGCCCAGCCTTAGCCTCAAGTCACTTCTCCAATTCATTTTTTGCCATATTTCTCCAATGATTGCGCTGGGCCCTAGTCTATTCAGAGATTTCACTTTCAAATTTGGCTACTGTTTTTTGGAGGCTGTTGCTCCTTCCGTCAAAACTTCAGAAGGGAGACGGAATTGGTGGTAATATTTAAATCCCAAAATCACACTCCAAAACACTGCTGGACAATGCTATTCTTCTCCTTCTTCAGGCCTTCATCAGAAACGAGAGGACCAGAAAACCAGAGATCTAGTTCCATCACACACCAGGTGGTCTTAGCTACGCCTTTAATTGCTCTATGCCTCGGTCTCTTCATCCGAAAGTTACAGGATGCTCTAATGGCCTTGCCAGTTCTGAAATGGCCATATATCAGTGGCAGGACATGGCTGTTCCCTATTTTTTTTCATCCCAGAATGGAGCCCCCAAAACTGAGAGATGGCTGGGAAAATACTCAACCGAACACAGGAATTCTGCTAGGCTGCACACCATTCAAAAGGAACGTTTAATAAGACACTGCATCAGCTGTGTGCTTCGGCTGAACGTGCTGCAGCCCAGGAGACCTGAAAGAATTAATACGGTTCCCAAAGGAGCTGGTGGGACTTGCTAAAGCAGAAGCAGAATCCGATTTGATGAATGTAAAAGCGCTTTGAGAGTGTCAGAAGAAAAGTGCTATGACAAATGTCTGCTTGCTCCATTAGGATGTCTCCTGCTATCTAAGGAACATGCTACAAGAAGGTCTCAGGTCTGGGGACCACGGCACACAAGTACACTCACCCTTCTCTTCCTGATTCCCTCCATTTCTTTCCCGGGGCTTAGATAGAGGCACAGAGCACCCACAACACCAACCCTTCCCTTTTTTCTCATTCTTCACCTTGCTTCACCTTTCCCACCTGCACTTCTGTACAATTCTCAAACTGGGCCCTCAAAACATCTCAGTCAAATCTTCAAACCTCTCTCCCCTCTTCTCCACAGAAACACTCCCAGCTGGTCCACAGAAAGACCCTCCCTCTCACTCTAAGCCAAGAGATCTGGACATACCTTCCTTCATTCTGACACCCTCCGACTACCTTATCAAAACCCATCCTTGGGAGCCAACCCCTCCATCTGAGGGCCTTGGAGCCCCTGTCAGTCCCTCGCAAGAAACATGTAGGAAAACACCAGACCCTCCATGCTCTGGGTCTGCAGTCAGTTCTCCCACTCACGGCCACTCCCCTGGAGAGACACGGTCCTGTGTGCCTTTAGCCCAGGGCTTCTCAAACTTTCCACCCTATTTCCCCTAATTGTAGAGATCTATGGAAACATGACATTTCTCTGCCTTTTTCTGCTTTACCTAAAAACTTTGCATTTTATTCTACAACATTCCCATGTTTGATCCTTTAAAAATAGTTTTAGCTGCTTACCACCATAGGGGGAAAAAACAGACATTTTCCACAACACAAACAGGTAAAACCGATATTATAGGAATATAAGCCTTATTGTTTCACGTGCTCCCGAGCTCATCTCTGTGCACTATTTGGAAATCTCCAAGCATTCCACCACCCCATCATACTTTTGCATTTCCTGAGTTCTTCCTGGCACACCCACGGTGTCTCTGAGTGCCCAACTTTCAGAAGCAAGGTAAAAAGCACTTCCATTCAATTCCAGGTTGAAGAGGCAGGACCTGGCTCTCACCAGGGTCAGTGGTCACAACCCCCTTTCAGATTAAGACAGAGGTCAGGGGCTCCCAAAGATCTGCGGTGGCCACCATATGACTGGCACATGCTCCAGTCCTGGCAGCCCGTCACCTCCCAGCCTTACCTTGTCAGCCATGATCATAGATGAGCCCCCGTGGATGCCCAGGATGGGGATGAAAGTCTGCGAGGAGATAAAATCCAGCATCTGGGCCACGGCCTCCTGGTCGGTATCGTCTCCAAACACCAGGCCGTGGATGCGCGCCCCTGACATGAGGTCACACACGTGCGTGATGAGGCTCTTCGGGTCCGTGCGGTTCATCAGCAGTGCTACCACGTTCAGGTCCAGGGGCAGCCCTGCTGCCTGCTCGGGGCCCCAGAGGTTTCGCAGTTCACGCTCCGTCACGTCGTGGCTGTGACCCAGCAGCACTGCGATGTTCAGCGCCGGGGGACCCTTCTCCGCCGCCGCGCCCTGCGCCGGACCGCGCCAGACCAGAAGGGCCGGCAGCACCAGCAGGGTCCAATAACCCAGTCTGCCCATAGTCGCCACTTACGGTCCCTGCAAGGTGGAGAGCAAGAGTGAGGTCCGCGGTGTGCGAGGGTTCTAGACGGAAGGATTTACCGACCCAGCCCCTTGCTCTAGGAGCCAGGTATAGAAAGCACCCCAGCGAGAGCTGTTGGAGTCACTGAATCCATTCCCCATCCTCGAACCCATCCACGTCCCTTGACCCATCTCCAACTCTATCCACAACTCCAATCCGAGCTAATTCTCCGTATCTGTCCCTAAATCCATCTTCGCATTCAGCCTCCTCTCCATCTCCGACTCTACCCACATCTCCCACCGCACCCGCCAAGTGGGACCACTTGGATCACTGCCCCTGAAAGTAAGCTCACACCCCGCCCCCTGCTCACTGGGAGCAAACTACAAGCCAGCCCCGGCATGCGGAGGCTACAGAGCGACTCCGCAACCCTGCTCCCGCTCTAAGCTAGTTGGCTGACCCCGCCCCCTGCGAACCCGCGGGGTTCAGCACCCACCTGCTCCACTGGACACCCGCAGCAGACCCCGCACCTCTCCTTCAGGGTACACCCTAAGCGCATGGAAGTGAGGACGCTCGCTTGTGTGCCCGAGAATCCCGCGTGCCTGGGGGAAACTTAGGGTCTGCCCCACCTTACGCAGAGGGGCCATGAAGCGATTTTCACTCAAGTGCAAGCAGCCCTAGGACCAGCCCCCTACACGCACGCGTGCACACGCGCGCGCATATGTGTACACACACACTCTCTCTCACGCGCGCCATGTGCAATGCAGAATTCTGGAGACCAGGCACGTTCCCCCAGCAGACCGACGCGTGGGAGCTGGCAAAGAACGTGCGTGGGGGGGGGGGGGGTGGAGGGGCGGGGGAAGCTTGGCTCCCAAGAAGCTCTCCGACGGACGTGAACTGTACAGCGCTCCCCCACTCACCACCCCAGGCTTTCCACTTCAGGTTCTGTTACCAAGTCTTAGGTGCACGTGGGCAGTGGGCTGCACACCCTTACAGGCACGCGCGTATTTCTGCGCACATCCGCAGGCCGCAATAGGGGAGCCCACGGCCATCCGGAGTCCGCACACGTCCTCAGCCAGTGCACATACATGTACCGCGCCAAGTGCACAGCCGCGCCTGTCTGCAAATACCAGCACAGTCGTGCACGCGTGCACTGGCGCGCGCCCCTCGGGCCGGGCGCTGCTGAAACCAGGGTAAGTTAGGGCGAACTCGCACCGGCCTCGGCGTTCTTCGGCTGAAGCACCGCGAGCGCGGAGCCGCAGCGCCCCCTGGTGCTCCTCCCGCGCCTTGCTACCGGTGCTCCCTCTCCCGCTTTCTCTCTCCCTCTTTCCCCAGATCTTTCTCCCGCTCTTCCTCCGGTCGAGTCTTCCTTCTCCCTGGCCCACCGAGCCTAGGTCTCCCGCTGGGACGTACCTGTAGCCGGAGAAGGTCGAGGATGCAGTGGGGCGCGCTGCGCGCACGAGCATCTCGGCTGCCTCAGCAGCCACCGGGTTTAGCGGGTTACCGCATGCTGCGGCCCCCGCGCGCTCCACTGGCTGTCCCGCGCTGTCCGCATCGCCCCCACGGGGGGCGGCTATCCCAGCCGGAGGCTCTGCATCAGGGCTCTACCAGGGCAGAGAAGAGACGGAGAGGGAGGGTCAGCCCACGGGCCGGGGGAGAAGGATGGGGGGACAGGCTGCAATCTGCAATGCTCACAGCCCCTCTGTGCGCACAGGGGTCTCGACCGGAGATGTGAAGCTGAAGCTCCGTGCCCGAGACGCCCCCAGTGCGGATCCTAAGACCCTGTGGCCGAAATGGAGAGCTCCACTCTGGGGCGCACAGGAGAACCCGAGCCCCAGGTTGGCCACCCTCGAGAAGCTAACACAGCACCTCTACCCTCACCCCCTGCCACCTCCCCGGCGCCGGCTGCTGGGAGTTGTGCGGCCAGGAGCTGCTCAGCAAGGGGTGGTAGGGAAAGAAAGAGGAGGGAATGGGGGTTGAGTGGGGGGGCTGGCTGAGTTTGCGATGTGCCGGCAGGGGGAGAGGGGGAGGGAAGGACTCCGGCTCCCGCGGTACCGGATCCCCGAGGGAGGTGCGATCTTTCCCACGCAACGACCCTCTTGCGGTCCTGCCGCCCCCTCCTATCAAGGCCTCCCACCGTCCTCTTCCCAAAGGGGCCGCCCAGGCCCCGCGTCCCGCACCGGCACTCACCGCAGCCTCTCTCCACATAGTTCTCAGCAGTGGCCGCCCCTGGTCATCTCCAGGGCTGATGGCTGCGGCCGCGACTCTCAGCGCTCACCCGACCCCATGCTCTGGCTAAGCCCTCGGCGCCTCCCTCCAAAAGCCTGAGCTCGGCTTCCTGCCCCACTCCGGACAGTAGCTGCCCGATCCTCTGAGCGCGCCCGAGAGCCCTCTCCGCAGCCCAGGCTCCGGGCTGGTGCGTGTGTGAGGGCGAGTGTGTGTGTGTGAGTGGATGTGGGAGCGCGCGCGCGCGCGCGTGTGGCCGGGGATCCCCGCGGTCCCCGGCTGAGAGAGGTGCGCGCGGGGGAAGGCAGCTCTCTCTAGCCCTTAGCTGCGAGGCCAGCTCCGCGCCAGGCGTTCGTTCAGCTTCCGACTCCCCGGCGGGAGTCCGGAGAGCTCCTAGTCACCCTGGTTCACAGCACTGGCAAAACCGGGCTCCCGAGGCGTGCTTCTGCTGCGGTCGCCTCAGAGGAAGAGGAGGAGGAAGGCAGGGGCGCCCACGCCAACTTGGGGACTTGTTCTCAGTCGGCGAGACGCAGCAGCCCCCGCGAAAGCCCGACAGGCTTGGAGCTCAGGCGGGCCAAAGAGTCTCCCGTCCGCAGCCGCCCCCCGCGGAGGCCGGTGGAGGCAGACCTCGCAGTCCCCCCGCAGCCGCAGCGGCGCAGAGAGCGGCCACCGGCTTCCGGAGCGCACGGCGGCGTTAAGGCCAGGATAGGCGGCTGGCTGGAGGCGGGGGCGCCTGCGGAGGCGCGCGCCGCTGTCCTTCGTGCTGAAACCACGCTCTCCGCCCGCTCCCGGGTGTCTGGTGCGGCTGAGGAATCAATTATTCAGATCTTCGTTACCGCTTCCTCCTCCCCCAGTGCCTCGCGCTGGGTACAGCAATTCCCCTCCACGCACAGGCGCGCCGACACACACACACCACAGAATCTGCTCCAATGCTTCTCCCTGTGCCTCGCCACCCCCGAACAGGAACCCACTCCTCTGATCTCAGAGAGCCAGAATCCTAAAACTAAAGACAGCTCTATATCCTCCACTTGCTTCTTTCTTGTTTTCTAAGTTATACCAAACCAAAGTCGCCCTGAGGCTGTCACTTTTAAGCTACCAGCAGGGGCAAGCCAGAGAGCATGGGGCTGCCTGGGTGCGTGGGGCCTGGCTGGCTTGAATTCTGGTAACTGGGTATGAAAAGCAATGCCAAATAAGGACCTTTACCCCTTTTAAACTCAATTGTATCTCTCCTTCCAACACTCTGCTTTTCTCCCCTCAGGCCCTGGAGGGAAAGAGGTCTTAAATTGTACGGGGTTTTGCAATCACTGTTCTAACCCTGCATCCTCCACTTAATCAGCCTGATTGCTAATCCGGAAAATGGGGAGGACAGTAAAAAAAGATCAACTTCTCAGGGCTATTTTGAAAAGAAAATGAGGTAGCTCTTGGTAAAGGAGCCACCAAGGTCCAGCACATAGTAGGTGCTCAATAAACTACAAGGTGGCCTGAGACGGAAGGGACTCCTTCCAGGAATGCAGATGTGGCTACTGAAATGGAAATAGCAAAGAAGCACAGTTCCTGGAGACCTATGTGTTTATTACTAAGCTGGTGGTTGTATGTTGAGTTCTCCAGAGTTTTATCATCCAAAAGACAGAGAAAGGATGGGAGAAATACTGGAGGGTAAATTAGAATGGGGAGTTGTGTGATATAAGACAAAGAATAGGAAAGTGTTCCATTTCTTGAGGCTGTAACTGGGCTGAGCTGGGTTAGGCCCATCCCTTGGGTGGAGATGATCATTTCTTGGACTTTGGCACAGGTACAGGACCCTAATTTGGGGACTTACAGGGAAGTTAGGCTT
This sequence comes from Phocoena sinus, assembly GCF_008692025.1. Taxonomy (NCBI): domain Eukaryota; kingdom Metazoa; phylum Chordata; class Mammalia; order Artiodactyla; family Phocoenidae; genus Phocoena; species Phocoena sinus. The sequence continues at coordinate 58,193,680 of NC_045777.1, forward strand.
TTTCTATTTAAATGAGGTATAAATTATACACAATAAAATGCATATCTCTTAAGGATTCAGTTCAAATTTTGAAGTTGTATGCATCTGTGTAGACCATCACCAAAAACAAGGTATAGAATATTTTCATTACCCCCAGAAAGTGCCCTTGTGTCCCTTTGTTGTTAATGCCACTTCCTCCCAGCAGAAACCACCAATATGATTTCTTACACCATGTACTAGCTTTGCTTATTTTTAAGCTTCATATAAACAGAATTCTACATTGTCTATTTTTTGATGACTGACTTTTTTCACTTAACCTAATGTCTGGGAGATCCATCCATGTTGCTGCACGTAACAGCAGCATTTTCCTTTTTATTGCTGAGTAGCTTTCCATTGTATGAATACAGCACACTTTGTGTATCCAGTCTCCTATTGATGGACATGTGGGTTGATATATGTGGAGCTTTTTAAAACACTGATGCCTGCACCCACTTCGGAACTTCTCCATTACAATCTCCACAGGTGGAGCCAAGCATGTTTGTTTTTATTCCATAGATGATTCTGATGATGCCCCGGTTATTAACCACCGTGCTTTCCATCCTTGTATATCAGTGCTGACTCTAAAATAGTCTTTGATGAAAACTACTGAGATGGAAAGTTTGAAGTTATTCGTGACCAAACTTGCAGAAAGGTAGATCAAACAGGTGTCATGACCTCTTTTGAATAGAGAAAGAACCCAGCCCTTCATTTGAAGGAACAGTCTAAGGAACAGGCAACTGGAGTCACCCCAGGCTGGACATCTCCCCAGTGTGGAGAACCACTTAGGATCAGGTACCTAGAACTCCATCACATTGTGGATGGAGACTGTAACAGTGTATGTCATCATGACCACTTTATCCTGTGCTGTGATGAAAAGCTAAACCCACCACACAGCTTAGGATGTTGAGTAGGATTTTGCTACTTGAGACTTTGAGATGGAAAACCTTCATAGCAGCTATGCTGACAAAGGCTATGTCCCCAAAAAAGGCCCCCAGTCAACAATATCCTGCAGTCCATTTTGCCATTTGCTTTTATCACATTATTTACATCATTAAAGTAACTGAATTAACCTAGTCTGGTCTTAACAAATTGTTTTAGTTGTTCTCAATTCAATTGATTTATCTTCAAACGCTCAACTAAAGAAATGACCCCCAGGGTTGCCATTTGCTTTGAGCCACTTAAACACTGGTTAAAAATCAACCACCATAACACACCATTGTAAAGCAATTATACTCCAATAAAGATGTTAAAAAAATTTTTTTAATAAAATTTTTTTTAAAAAATCAACCACCATATCATATCTATGGGAGAGAACTAAAACAAGCCAATCATTGATTATGCATCTCAGAGGAACTCGGTAAAGAATTATAGCATTTTGAAGCTAAAGACCTTTAAAGACTATCGTGTATGGTGTATTTTCTGTTTTCAAGTAAGTCTGGGGAAATCTGCCTACCTGAGTAACTTTAAGGTGAATTCTTATTAAAGATCGGAGATGTTTTGCAGTTTAAAAAAATGTTTTTATTAGTCTGGCAACATTCTAAAAGAAATTAATCATGGAAAACTATTACACATAATAGCTGCTACCATCCGCGGGAATACTGTTTCTTTGAATACTTTTTGAGAATCAGTGAGCGGCCCAACACCTTTATTTTGCATATGGGGAAAGTGAGACTCAAGTGGGACTTTAGTACTAGGAGAGACAAAATGCTAAAGACAAAATTTGGAGCAGGATCCAGAATTTTTGCTTTAATTGTCTGCTGTGTAAAATAAAATGTGTGTGTGTGTGTGTGTTTGCATCCTACAAGGTTATTGGGATCAAGGCAGTATGAGAGAGAAGGATAGAGCAAAAAAATATTTGGGGGGTGGGGGAGTGGAGTAACCTAAACTCCAGACTAGCCACCACCTTTAGGCATTGTTTTGCCACTGGTGATCTACCTTCACCGTCCCTCCAAATTCCAGCCTATGGGCACCAACACTTGAGCTAACCACGGTCCCGGCCTTCTTGACCTTGTCTTTTTAGTAGTGGCAGATGTCCCGTGCCAAGGCAGACAATACTAACCAATTCAAGTGGTTCTCTCAAAGTTTAGATTGACCTTCACAAGCTTGCTCAGTTCAAGGTGTTCTGGGTAGCCCCATCCACTGAATAAAGTTGACTCCAATTTGCCATTTCTAACTTAGCAAGTTCCCAGAGAGTCCTGATTTCAGCACAACCTGACTCTGATTCCCTGTATTTCCTTTACTTTCTCTCAGATCCTAATCTCCATGTTACCTGGTGACCCTAAGGACTTTCTCCTCTTTAGACCTCAGTTCTCCCATTTATAAAAGAAAGGCATAGACTAGCCAGGATGACCTCAAAGCTGCCTTCCACATTTGACATTCTATGATTCTGTGTCTTTTCTTGAAGGTCTTTACCCTGAGATCAACCAAGGCACTAGTTAACCCTTCCATAATATCTTAACCAAAAGGCTGAACTTCCCTCTCTGCTTCCATAACCCATTAAGGGAAATAGTTCTAATCAAAGGGCAAGGCTTTTTCTAAACAAATTTACTGCTAGTCTTGAGAACTAAAATGAAGACAGCAGCAAAAGATTCCATTCCTTGTTGATCTTTACGCAAAGCAACCCAGTGTCCTCCCTTATATCAGAGGTGGCTAGGAGGCACCAAGGTATACCACTGAGAAAAGGATACTGTCCTATAATCTACCATTTTGGGAAAAGTCATTAACCTCTCCAGGCTTCAGTTTCTTCATCAGTAAAATGGGAGTAAAATCACCCTACCTCCCCCAGCACTGCAGTGAAGTTCCTGAAAGGCTATGTCTTAATGCGGATCGCTCCAAGAGCAGTAAAGGTTCTGCACCAATTCCAGTGCCGGGGAAGAGGGGGTAGTTCCCACACTACCAAGAAATTCTCAGACACCAGCTGGGTGTCCTACATTTCAAATCAATTCTGGCACTGTCTACCTGGAGACAGCATCAGATTCCACAGGTTAAGGTCTCTGAACCCCAAGACTGCCCTCTACTGCAGATGCCAATGGCAAGTTCAGGTTGTTATCTGTGCTTCAGACCAACCGAGGTTCTCATGACCGTCTCCTTGGGTTTGGTTAATTTGCTAGAGTGTCTCACAAAACTCAGGAAACCAGTTTACTCACTATATTTACCCGTTAGTTACAAGGAATATTAAAGGATATGAATCAATAGTCAGATGAAGAGATACATAAGACAAGGTATGGAGAAAGGGCGAGGAGTTTCCAGGCCCTCTCCAGGCACACCGCTCTCCCCACAACTCCACGTGTTCACCAACCTAGTAGCTGTGCCTTTGGGTTTTATGGAAGCTTCCTTACATAGGCATGAGAGATTAAATCACTGGCCAGTGGTGACTGAATTCAATCTCCAGACCCTCTGCCCTCCCCTGATAGCCAACCCTCTAATCACGTGGTTGGCTCCACTGGCATGTAACCAGCCCATCCTTAGGCGCTTTCCAAAAGACGCCTCATTAACCCAACAAAAGACACCTTTCCAATCTCTTCACTTAGGAAATTCCAAGGGTTTTAGGAGCTCTGTGCCTAAAACAACAAAGACCAAATATGTATGTCTTGTTATAAATCACAATATCACATGCAGACCCTGAAATAAGAGCTAAGAACCTTGATTTATTTGGGAGGTGATCCAGGAAGCCCAGGAGGAAGTGGGAAAAGAAGAAGCCAATCAAGGGTGTGTTAACGGGAGGGTGGCACCTGGGCTCAACTAAGTCCCAATCTAGCTGAAGACCGGCTAAGAGACCGTGAAGACTATGCCCCCTAATTATCCCACTTGGTGGCAAGGAATCAGGGGACTCATCCACCTCCTCATCCTTCATTGGTTGAAGGATTATCACTAGTAAGGGTCACACACAGCCTCTTATTATGTCTTCTTCTCCCAAGCCCAGCCCTTTCCCTACCCATGAACTCTGTTGGGCGTGAATTCCAGTAGAGGTTGCCAGATATAAAGTCACTACAAATTATTCCTTTGTGGAGGGTGGGGGGACAGTCCTTGGGGACCCCCACTATCTGCATCATAAACTGGTCAGGTCCAAAGGCGTCTGTCTGGGTGCCCTGGGCCCTTTGAGCTGGCAGTTGGGGTCGGGGGTGAAGAGTTAAAAGAAAGATGACCCAGTTGCTGAGTTCTTCCATCGGTGGAATAACTCAGGGCCTCAACGATCCCACTTGGAGCAGTTCGTGGTAGTAAAACAGGATTGTCTAGCAGTGGAGAACTGACTCTGCCCAAGGACACCACTAGGAATAGGCAGAGCTAGGACTTGAACCATTTGTGTCTGGCTCCGGAACCTGCACTTTCAGCAAACACATTATCGGCCCAGGTCACTAGCTTGCTGGTCCTCTTTAGATACAGGTCTTTTACCCTCTCTGCGGTTTATTTTCCTCCTCTCTTGGGGTACAAGAACGTCAGATCAGCAATTGCTAGTATTCTAACTTATCATAGCCCCTTCTGTGAGCCCCTCCCACACACAATCCTGACCGAGGGAGCAGCAGAAAGTGGCGTTTGCTCTCAGGTTAAAAACGGGAAGATGTTGGGGGTCTGATGCTCATCCTCAGCTTCTCCTCATCCCCTCCCCAACCCCACTCACACCCACACCACAGCTCCTGACAGAACTCTGGGACCTGGCTGATGAACACATTGTGAAAATGTGGTTCAACCCTGCAACACACAGAAGAAGAAACTGAAGACCCACAAAGAGCAGGGGACTGAACAGAATTACTCAACAGTAAGAGACTGAGCAAAGATTAGAATCCAAGACTCAGGAGCCAGCCAGACTTTAAAAAATGGACTCTGAACCCTGGCTCTGAAACTTACCAGCTGCATGACCCTGGCTAAGTCCCTCAGCCTTTCTGTGCCTTAGCTTCCTCACCTATAAAATGTGGCTAATAATAGTATGTAAATATGGGGGTGCGTAGAGTACATTAAATGAGACAATGCACACAAAGCACTTAACATAGTGCCGGCCACAGGAAAGGTTTGACAAATGTTCGTTTAACGTGTCAGATAGGGCCCTCTGGGACTAAACAAGAAGTTCCCCTGGGATGTTCTGTCTCCTGACATCCTGACACCTTCCCTGGGCTGTGTGCTGGGGAGGTGAGGCCCTCAGGGTAGAGGAGGCAGCCATTGGCCGCCCTGTTCTCCAGCTCAGTGCGTCCCAGATGGTGCCCGGCGGGGAGCTGGCTGGTGATGCGCTGGCAGATCCTCCCTTCCTTGCACACTTCACCAAGCCACGTGGGGCCCAGGAGCCTCGGGCTGTAGCCCGCTCTGCCAAGGAGGCTGGCTGCCCATCCCGGACTGGTGGAAGCCAGGCCCAGGTGAGCCCCGGGAGCGGCCTGTGCCTCCAGCCTCCAGAGAAGGTACAGGTGAGCCATTTGTCCAGCAGCACCTGCCCAACCTCCTCTGCAAACCCCCACCCCAGCTTCTCTCTGACAGGGAGAGGGAGGGGCTTCACCAGAGGCCAGCCTCCACTCCACATGACCCGAGTCCATGCCTAGCTTAACCCTTTGTCTGAAAGTGACAGCTCTTAGACGACAACCATGCGGCGGAAGGAGAAAAACCAACCCCTCGCTGAACACGTGAGAAGTCAGTTTCTTCATCTGAAAAAATGGAGATGATGATAATTTCGGCTTCACAGAGTCATTTTTGGGGTTAAAATGATATATTGTATTCAGTGACTGGAATAGTGTATGGCCACATGGAAATGTTCAATAATGTTAGCCACTATCAGTGTCTGTATTGTATTCCTATGTGTATCAATACGATAGCACAATGGTAAAAGCACAGACTCCGGAAGCCTTCTGCCTAGACCCAAATCTCGGATGTAACCCTTCTATTTGGGTGGCCTTGGGCAAGCTGCTCAATGCCTGAAGCCTCAGTTTCCTCACCTACGAAATGGGGATGATATTTGTGCCTCCCTCCCTGTCAGGACTGCTGCGAAGATTAAATCAGGCGACACTGAGCTGCTCAGCACAGCACCTGGTACATAAGAAGAGATCAGTAAGCAGACGGTATCATTACTATTAATGAGCATTAGCACTGTTGCCCAAGGTCACACAGGCAGGACTGGAATAGGTGTTTCCCGACTCCCTGCTCCAACACTCGCTGCTGCCTCTCACCCAAGTAAACTTCCTGGCTCTGCCCTCCGAGTCACTGTTCCTAAAAAAGAACTCCATTTTTACTGGGAAGTCACAAAATAAATTGTCGCCAAGTCCAGCGGTCAGATCCAAATTGCATCAAGAACATTTCTCTTCATTAGGCAAAGCCAAGGGTCTGGGCTACAGGGAGAGGAGGAAAGACTGACGTTCACCAACCAGACCCGGGCGCCAAGGGACCTGGCAGGAACCACACTTCTGCACCTGCCTCTAGTTGTGCAAGCATGGGCAAGGCACTCTGCCGGCCTGAGCCTCAGTTTCTTTCCTCTTCTGCAAAACCACAGTTGTGTGAGAATTAAATTAGGTAAAGCATCTGGCACATGTGGGGTCTTTAATAAATGGTGGGTATTATACTTCCCAGCTTTCTTTCTTGAATGAAGTTATTTGTGAGGTTTGGAGGTTTTGTTTTGTTTTGTTTGTCTGTTTGGAGTTTTGTTTTGTTTTGCTCTTAGTGAAAAGGTAAAGGATTTTTGTGATTTCTGCCTATGGATGTGTTTCTGCTGTCACTGGGGTGGGAGAGGGGGACCCACAGCCCCTGGGGGACAGCTGGATCTCTTTCCATTTGAAGAGATGGACCAGGTCAAGCCTAGTGTATCTCTGGGACGAAGGGTACTGGCACCCTGGAGCCTGGGGCCCTGCTTTGGCCAGGAAGGAATCCTCTCCTTTGCTTCCCACTGGAGCTGTTGCTCTGTGTCACCCATACCTGCCCAGACTGAGCACAGAAACACACGTGCTCACGCATTAACATAACCACCCACTACTCCCTGCCACCTCAGCCCTTTTATTCATGTTGTAAACAAAAGGTAATATATGTGCATGCCAAAACCCTGCAGTGGGACATAATCCCTCTTCTCTCATCTGTCTCTCTCTACTGTCCCCTTTTCTCCTCCCTCTCTTCTCTCCCCGCAGCCACCTAGCTTCCCTCCCTGGAGGCAACCACTATTGCCACTTCCCCATCAAGAGGTTGAGTTTATGAACCCTTGAAACTAGGTGGCCTTTTTTACTCCCTTCACCAATACAGAACAGCAGAGGTGTTGCTAAGTGACTTCTGAGGCTAGATAAAAATGCAGTGTAATTCCGTCTTGTTCTCTTGGGACATTCACTCTTGGAACCCAGTCACCATGCCCAAGCATCCAAGGGAGAGCCTGACACAGAGAGAAACCAAGGCCCACAGCCCACGACCCTGGCAGGGTTTCCTGCCAACAAGCACACCAACCTGCCAGCCAGGTGCATGAGTCATCTTAAAAGTGGATCCTGCTCTCCCCGCCACGCTTCAGGCTGCTGAGCTCTTCCAGTGACTTCTCCGTGCGACTCAGGCACAAAAATGCCGACTGTCTCAGCGGTCGCGTCCGACTGAGGTGGCCAGAGCAGTGAGAAACCGTGCAGCCAGGGCATCCGTGACCAGAGAGAGGAATCCCCGGAAGCCAGTCGGGAATTGACTCACAGTTATTAGACTCTCAGGGATGGGAAGGAGCTCCCGGGAAGACCTAGAGGCGGTGAGGTCCTTTGGAGTCAGTCCGAGCTGAGGAGAAAGAAGCAGAAGCGACAGAAAAGAAGACTAAGGATTCCGCCTTCTATCCCTACCGAGGAGGCAGTGGCCAAGAGACTGGGGGCTGTGTGTTTTGCTTCATCCACAATGTGCCTCGCGTTGCATGGAAGTTGTCTTGCTGCGGGCAGGCGCTCTAATAGCCTGGTCCGTTCCAGGACCCCCTTATCCTTTCAGGGGAGTCTTCAAGCAGCAGGCACCCTAATGGCTTTTAAATGCCTTACCCGTGCCCGCATGATACCCTTCAGCCTAGTCCTCAGTTGGAAGGAAGACAGAGGGATCCTCACCTGCTCTGGGCAGCAGTTACTGGGGCAAAGTGAACCGTGGAGCCTTCGGAACACACAGGGTGTGGCCCTGGCCAGAGTTCCTCCGTTGCTTCCACAGCAACTTGCCTGTTCACAGAGGGTCCCAAGGAATGAGGAGAGGAGGTGGGGAAAGAGATGCCCCTGGAGAGCCCCGTACGGGCCAGCAAATGTTGTGGTCTGAACGCGGGTTGGAAAAGAATTTCCAGACACAAGGCAGAATGTAAAGAAGACAGAATTTATTAGAGGGAAGGGTCGCTGCCAGAACAGCGGGCCAACTTCCTAGCAGTCTGGGAGAGTCAAGCCCGAACATACAGTATTGATCAGCTTTTATAGCCAGAAAACAAAAGAATGGTCCGGGGTGAAAATTTTGTTTACTGATTGGCTGAGGCACATATACCTTCCTTCTATAGGGTACGAGTGAGACAGCCCAGATGCCTTTCCTTATTTGAGACAGGTCCCGTTGCCCAGGTGGGTGTTGCCCAGGTGGGCTCAGGAATTTCGTAACCATCTCAACATGGTGGAGAGGACGATTAAGAGTCCAGTAGGGGGTGTAACACTGCAACTTTCTCATTCTCTGTCCTTGAAGCATAATTGTCCTTGGAGCACCACACTCATGTCATGCTGATGCCACTGTTTTCTGTAGTAAAGCTCTAAAATTCAAAAAAACAGTGGATCCTCCAGTCCCCAGCTGAGCTGCCCCAGCAAAGACAAGCCATGACTGCTGAACCCTGCCCTAGTTACAGATTCCTCAGCAAACTAATTGTTGTTGTTTTAAGCCACTAAGATTTGGGGCAGTGTGTTACACAGCAATAGACAACTGATACACTGCATTTTTGACAAGCCTCCCAAGTGGTTCTTTTTTTCTTTGTTAAGTCTTTATTGAATTTGTTACAATATTGCTTCTTTTTCATGTTTGGTTTTTTGGCCACGAGGCATGTGGGATCTTAGCTTTCTGACCAGGGATCAAACCCACACCCCCTGCATTGGAAGGCAAAGTCTCAATCACTATACTACCAGGGAAGTCCCTCCCAGGTGGTTCTTAATGATCAGAAGTTGAAACTTCGGGATAGATTACCCTCTGTCATCTCTGTGAACTTGGGAAGGACCTTAGTGAGCCATCCCTGTCCGCCACAGGGCATACTTCTGTTGATCTGCACCAAAGCCACCTTAGCAGGGAGACATCAAGAATTCCCTCCTCTACCATGGGGTTGATGAGAAAAACCTGGGCCTCTTTTGCACACACACGTTTGCACCAACATTTCCCAAGAATGCCTAGAGCTCTCCCCACTTTTGGGTAAGCAAAGCCAATTTTCCATCCATATTTTCAGATGTATTTGTTACCTAAGCAGTAAGCAGCCTTGAAAATTCTTAGGTAAATAATGCAAGTCCAAGAACTCCCATGCCAGTGGCCACAGGATACAGGAAATGACAGATCTCTTGGGGCTGCTCAGGCACAGTCATAGACTCAGCAAGGGAACCGGCTCTAAGGAGTGTGTGGCCACTGCCTCTCTCAGTAGAGCAGGAAACTAAAGACAGGGCAGGGCACCATGATAAAGCACGAGAACTTGAGTTTGAATCCTGGCTCTGTGACTTACTACCTGTGTGTCTTTGGGCAAGTTGCTTAACTTTTCCGAACTTCAGTGTTCCACTATGCAAAGTGAGAAAAATAATAGCTTCTTCACTGGGTTGCTATTAAGATAATGCATGAGAATCACCGAGCACAGGGAAGAATTTAGCATATACTCAGCAAATAGTAAGACTTACTGTGTTTTAACATATGTCATTATGACGTGCTGCCCAGATAGAAAAGAGGCAGAGTGGAGAGGTGGGGGAGGCCCTCAGATGGAAGTCAGGAAACCTGGATTTTTGTATTGGTTTTGCTGCTCACTTGCTCAGATACCTGAAGCAAGGTGGTTAACCAAGCATTAGCTGTGAAATGAGGTAGAGGGACCAGGAGATGGTCTCCAAGCTTCTGTACATTCTAGCTTTCTCCTCTGAAACAATCTCAAAAACCATTAAGCCAAGAAAAGGAGGAATGGTTGGCTCAGAGAAGCCAAAAATGGTTGAACTGTCAAACCTCAGGGATGCAGTCAGATCCCAAGAACAACTGGAAGCTGCGTCTCACGTGTCTCTCTCCCTCTCACTTGCTCACTGTATTCACCTTCCTCCCCAAACTGTCTTCCTCATAGTGAGAGAACATTCATATCAATGCCTCCTGTTCCTAGTTTGGACCTAAACCCACAGGAAAGAATGACTCACCACCCTCTTTCCCCAAGTCCAAATATCCCAGGGCAACCTAGGTCCACTGGCAAGGCCTTGATCTATCAGTCAACCGTGGCTTCGGGGTCCTGCTGGAACACGACAGCTTTCCTGGGAACTGCATGCTACCTACCTAGACAGTGTGCACATTTGAATTTGCAACTCCTGCAGTACACCCTGGAGAGGAGCTCTTATATCTCTGTCGTTACTCCCACTCTTATCCTCACACAGTCCTTATACCAACCTCACAATGGAAATCGAACTGACAGCTTTAAATCAGATATAATACAGGACACTTGGGCTCAGGGAATCCGGGTGCCATAGACAAAGACACACAGCCTGTCCACGGAAGAGGCAAATCTTCCTAAGGACCCAGGTGCTTGAATGTCCCCTTCCAGTGTTCTTTCCTAAAACACACTATGTACTGCCTGATTTTCCAGAATACTCATGAATGAAGACCCAGGAATGGAATAGTTGGTGAATCCACAGGTCCTTTACCCTGGTAGCTGTGGAGCCTCCCTTTTGAGGGCTGCTTTCTGGGTCTGATGTCTCCTTGCCTATAAAAAACAGACCCAGGGACTCTCAAGCCCAGAAAAGGAATAGCACAACTTCCTAGGACCCTTCCAATCTGCTAAGAATGGAAGAAAAGGAAGCAGAAGGAAACCCTAGAGATGCCCAGAGCAGCTCCAAGTTCTGACAGAAGAACAGGTTTAATCATTGCAGACACTACTCCATCGCCTCCCTGCAGACCTGTCCCTGAGCATCATGGGGAATCTGCTTCCTGGTCATCATGTAGCATCCCCAGGGGAGGCAGAGTTGGTTTCCCTGCCTTCCTTCTTAGTTTGCAGCAACTCTTCCAGTTCTTTTCTTTTTTATTATTTATTTGGCTGCACCAGATCTTTAGTTGCGGCACGTATGATCTACATTGCGGCATGCGTGTGGGATCTAGTTCCCTGACCAGGGATCGAACCCAGGCCCCCTGCATTGGGAGCGTGGAGTCTTAATCACTGGATCAACAGGGGAGTCTCTCTTTCAGTTCTTTTAATACCGCATGGCGGTTAAGCTTGCTGGCTTGAGAGCTGATCCACTTGACAATTGGGCCTTGGCAAGTAATCTTACTTGTGTGCCTCATTTTCATCATTTATATAATAGGATTGATAAAAAGAGTATTTACGTCACAAGTTTATTATGAGAATTAAATAAGATAGTATAAATAGTATAGTATAAAGTGCTGACTACCATGCCTGGCACCAGGAAAATGTAGTTATTACTATTGCTTACACAGTTGGGAGCATGGCTAGAAACTACAGAGGGGAGTATTTTTTTTTTTTTAAATCACATTGTTTTTCATATTACAAAAGCAATGCAACCACAAAGAAAAGGTAAATACAGAAGGTGGGACCTTCAACAGAATAACTGTATGGGTCAATGTGATGGATACAAAGGCAGGGCTATGTTATGCTCCATTTACAGAGAATTAGAGACGTGACAACCAAATGTAATGTATGGCCCTTAACTGGATCCTGATTCAAACAAATCTATTGTTAAAAAAAAAATTTTCTGAAGGACAATTGGAGAAATTTGCATATGGATTATGTACAGGCAGACCAAGGAGATATTGCTGGTTTGGTTCCATTGAAATAAAGCAAATATTGCAATAAAGTAAGTCACACTAATTTCTTGGTTTCCCGATGCATATAAAAGTTACATTTTTGGGCTGCCCTGGTGGCGCAGTGGTTGAGAGGCCACCTGCCGATGTAGGGGACACGGGTTCGTGCCCCAGTCCGGGAAGATCCCACATGCTGCGGAGCGGCTGGGCCAGTGAGCCATGGCCGCTGAGCCTGCGCGTCCAGAGCCTGTGCTCCGCAACGGGAGAGGCCACAATAGTGAAAGGCCCGCGTACCACGAAAAAAAAAAAAAAAAAGTTACGTTTACACTATACTGTAGTCTATTAAGTGTGCAATAGCATTATGTCTAAAAAACAATGTCATACATTAACTAAAAAATACTTTATTGCTAAAATATGCTAATCATTATCTGAGCCTTCAGCGAGTCATAGTAGTAACATCAAAGATCACAGATCATAGATCACCATAATAAATATAATAATAATGAAAAAGTTTGAAATACTGCAAGAATCACCATAATGTGACACAGAGACATGAATTGAGCAAAAGCTGTTGGGGAAATGGTGCCAACAGACTTGCTTGATGTAAGGTGGCCACAAACCTTCAATTTGTAAAATATGCAATATCTGTGAATCACAATAAAGTGAAGTGCAATGAAACAAGGTAAGCCTGTATTAGATAACATGAAAGAATTATTCCTAAGTTTGCCAAATGTGGTCATGGTATTGTGGTTAGGTAGGAAAATTTTTTTAAATTTTTTTAGAGATACACACTGAAATATTCAGGGATAAAATATCATGATGTCAGTATCTTTAAAAGATTTCATCCAAAAAAAAAAGATTAAGCAAATATGGCAAAATGTTAACTATCACTAAATCTACGTGACGGGTTTATGGGTGTTCATAATACTAGTCTATTTTTGTGTGAGTTGGGAAATTTTCATAATAAACAAAATATGCTTATTGTAAAAATTAAAACCTACATAAAATATACTGAAGAAAATAAAATAACTACCCAGACTCGCTACCTAGAAAAATATCACCAATAATGTTTTGATGTATCTCCATCCTGTTTTTGTCTGTGTTTAAAATCACCACAATCACAAAGCATATGAAATTCTGCAGTCTGCTTTTTTAAACTTAAAGTAAGCAGTAATTTCCTTGTCATTAAAATGTCTTTGCAAATATCTTTTTTTTTTTTTTTTTGGCCGTGCCATGAGGCATTCAGGATCTTCGTTCCCCAATCAGGGATCGAACCTGTGCCCCTTGCATTGAGAGCTTGGAGTCTTAACCACTGGACCAACAGGGAAGTCCCTGCAAACATCATTTTTAATGGCTACAGAATGTTTCTCTGAGGGGATGAACCAGAAAACTTTTAAGTTCCTCCAGCACAGAGCTGCAATTATAATTAAAATAATGATGATGATGAAGATGAAGATAATAATGGTGGCTAATATTCATTGAGCACTTATTATGTGCCTGGAGCTTTAACACGCATATTCTGTTTTCATCTTTGCAAACCTGTGAAGTAGCTGCTAGTATTATCAACTCTATTTCACAGCAGAAGAAACTGACACAGAGAAGTGAAGTGACTCATTCAGGGTCACACAGCTAGGAAGGAGCAGAGCCCAAATGCATGCTCAGAGGTACAACTATAAGCTCAAAACTTTAATTTCATTCATTCACCAGACATTGATAGGGCACCTGCCCGGGGTCAGAGCTGGCTTATGGCCCACACTGTGATTACGGTCTACTGCAGGACTGCTAACAACTTAAATTCATCAAACTAGAGGTCACGAGAGCAGTGATTCCTGGGGCCTGAGTCTTCAATGCCTGCATTCCTTCTCTACAGCAGATGAATAAGCCAAATGTCAGACTTCCAGTAATAACTCTTCCTGGGATCCCTGGCAGCCAGAGAGAGGGTGGGGGTGGGGTATAATTTATTATTGATAATTAATGACACCAGAAACCTTTTAATATTTATATTATTCTTAGCCCTGACTGCCTGCACCGACACTAATAGTTTGTTGTTAATGAGACTGGGAGCATTTTAAAATCAAGTTAATTGACATTTTTACAGTGTTCAGCAGGCCCTAAACACAGAATTTCATCTAGGGAGCTGCATGTAAGCTACTGGAAGGGATGGGGCCCCATGTAGCCTGGTGCAAAGGGAGGTCACTGAGAAGCAGCCAGAGGAGGAAGGAGCCTCACATTTCCCCAGCTGAATCTGGGAATTCTGTCTTATGGCTCCTTCCTGGACCTCCACTTGGTTCCCAGCCTGGAGGGAGCCCTGGAGGTTCTCCCCACCCAACTCTGGGTGTTCCACCTAACTCTGCAACCTTGGGCGTGGGACTTTTAACTGCTCGGTGCCTCAGTTTCCCCATCCATAAAATGGGAATAACAATAGCCCTTTCCTCACAGGGTTGTTATGAGGGTTCAGTGGGTTAATTTATGTAAAGAACTTGGAAACGCACCCAGTACTTTGCTGCTATTAGTATTGTTATTGTTCATAAAATGAATTTTATAAGATTTACATGGTGGGTCTTAACACTATTTGCCAAAGATTTGAGATTACCTCCCACAAGAAGATTTTTACATCCCCATCCTATCAAACTCAGTAATGACTATGTGACTTTGGCCACCCATGTGCAGATGGAATTGACATGTGTCACTTCCCAGCAGATTTAACAGCCGACACATTATTCACTATGCCTTTTCTTTTCCTCTGCCATAAGACCGGCACTGCTCCACATAGAGTTTCTTCCATCTGCCAGGTCCCAGTGTGAAGATGACATGGAGCAGAGCCACTGCCAACCCGCGATGGACATGCAATGTGAGAAGGAAACGAACTTTTTCAGTTGGAGGCTACTGAGCTTTGGGGGTCGTTTGTTACTGCAGCAAAACCTAGCTTATGGAAAACTGACACAGGACCTTTCCTTAATACACTCTGGGTCCAATGGGGAAGACATGATAAACAGAGAAGAGCTGTGTTGGTAGAGGGCAAAGGGGCCGTGGAAGTCCCAAACAGGGACACCTGATCTAGCCAGGAAGGACTGAAAACTTTCCTTCCAGTCTGGGGCGGGGGCGGGGGTGGGGGTGGGGGGTGGGGAGAGAGTATTGCACAACAGGATGATACCTAACACGTATCGATCGCTTACTCTGCTCCAGCTAGTCTTTACGTGTTTTCTCAGCCTTCAAAACAGCCCTATGAAGTAGTTTTTACTGTTATCGTTTATTATGATGACTCCTATTTTTTAAATGGGGATATTAAAACTTTTAAAGTTTAAGTAACTTGCCCCAAGTCCCATATGGAGGACTTGGACCCATATGTAAGGGTTTCCACCCCATTACACTGTCTCCTTATAGGTCTTCCCCTTCCACCTGCCTGAATCATTGGGGGCACAGCGGGAGTAGGCTCATTAAAATGAAGGTTTAATGATTTGCCACAGCAGGCAGAATTCTCAGATGTCCCCTGTGATCTCCACCCCTTGATGTTTCGCCCTGTATAATACCCTCTCTTGAGTGCCACCAGCGTTGGTGACTTGCTACTAACCGATTGAATATTGTGTCTACAACTGGGTATCTTAATGTTATCTAGAAAGCAGGAAAGGAAGGCTACAACAGTAACTGAAGAAGATGCAATGGTCACTCATATTAGCCAGGATGGGGACAGTTTGGTCACTTTTGTGGTTCGGACATAACAGCAGAGTGGTCTCAACCCATCACAGCCAAGGGTGACCGTGTCTGGTGCTGGTGATCTGTGAAATCATTTCTGTTCCATAGGAGAATACCAGGCCACCTCCCAGCTATCAGGGGCTCCTTTTCTCCTTCTCAGAAAGGTTCAAGGTGAAGAACAGAGGAAGATAAACCTGGAGAGGGAGGCAAAAGCCAGTTGCCTAAGGGCTTGTGCCTTAGAACCTGGCCTCTAGGAGGCTGTTAAAGAGACAAGGACTAGCTGGTTGGAGGTCTCTCACTCCAACCTTGGGTGGGGCAACAGAAGGGATCTCTCCTTCCTCCCCTTCCCCCCACTGCTAGGACCTAGCATCACTTAGGACTCAATTGGGGAATTACAACCATGTTGTTGTCCGAAGTCAATGACAACCCACCTTAGGAATTTAAACCATGACCACCCAGCTGGGCTTTAGATCTCCCCCTCCCCCATACCTGTGACTAGTCATTGATTGATTCATTCATTCATTACTTTATCTAATATTCATGAAATGCCTACTGAGTGTCAAGCAATACACTTGGGCATTATTGACAGAACAGAAAACAAGACCAACTACTGTGTCGACCGAGCTGTTTTCAAAAAAATCACTTTTCCCCAAATCACATGCTTCCCTCTTCTAGCCTGCACTGCCCTCTCTCCATCCTATCCCTACCTGGAATATCACAGCTATCCCCTGAGGTTCATTTCAGAAGCCTCCTCCTCCATGAGGATGTCTAGATCCTTCCTGACCAATGGCCATCTCTCCCATAAACCCTTTCCTCAAAATCCTTTCATACTGAAAAGTGCTACAATGTAGAAGAAGGGTCTGATAGTCTTGATACTCATTGGGCTTCAAAGACAAATGGCCTGGGCTTCCCTGGTGGCGCAGTGGTTGAGAGTCCGCCTGCTGATGCAGGGGACACGGGTTCGTGCCCCGGTCCGGGAAGATCCCACATGCCGCAGAGCGGCTGGGCCCGTGAGCCATGGCCGCTGAGCCTGCGTGTCCGGGAGCCTGTGCTCCGCAACGGGAGTGGCCACAAAAGTAAGAGGCCTGCGTACCACAAAAAAAAGACAAATGGCCTTTTCCAAGGAGAAGAGAGAAAGGGTACAAACGGGTGATCAAGGGCTGGGGGACTTTACTCCCTCATGACTATGAAGAGACTTGACTATACTGGGAAGCCTCAGAAATTCAACTGGAAGTACCTGCCCACCAGGGAGCAGAGACCAAGTGAACTAGATTGAGGAACTGCCCACCTGAGGACTCCATGAGTTGGAACATAAGACTCAGAGTTGAAGAGAAGGACTTTGTACATTCTTCTGAGCTAATGACCATTTAGTCTTAAAGATTATTATTTTTGGCCACCCCTAGGGTTCAGAGTTGAGTTAATTACATTCAGGAATCATGGTGGTTGCAGGGTCAAGTTTCTGGTATCCACACAGGGGTCTGGGCAAGCCAACCAGACAAGTTCAGGTCATGCCCCTGAAAGCTGAGACATTCACCTGAGGGTTGGGGCTCCCAACACACTTTTAACAATTTCCTTTTCTGCTTATTTAGCCCAGGTTGGCTTCTGTTAAGAACTCCAATGGGTACCTATGGTAACCTATGATGGAATAAAATTTATGTTTTGAGGCAGGACAAGAAAATTTAAGCATAACATACTCCATGCCCATATTGGGCCCTCCCTAACGTGCAGTGTGCATCTGAATTATACATTAACCAGACCTCTTCAAGGCAGGAATGCCTGCTCAGCTGTAAAGATCAACGTTACCCTTCTTCATATGCCAGCAATGTAACTCCTTAGAAGTTAACATTCCTTTCCCAATTCTGTAAGGGGTCGTGGTGACCAGTTGTTCGCTTCATACATGCTTATCTGGACTACGTATCTTTGGTGAACTTTATGTCAAATATCAGTGTGCCATTCTGATGTATGATCCTTTGTCTTGATAATAACTGTGTAAACGTATATAACGACTTCTAACAAGTGAAACAGTCTTCAGAATTTTCTGAAAGACTCTCTCCCAGGTTATAATCCTCAGGTTGGCTCGAATAAAATTCTCTATTTCTTCTTTAGATCGACTATTAATTTTTTCGTCAACACCCACAATCCACCTACTCAGGGCTAGTCATTATTAACTCTATGGTGTTCAAATTTCCAAATCTTTTCCTGGTCATATATGAATTAATACTTTTTCAAAAAAGTGGAATCATATTTTATATAATGCTGTATAACCTACCATATTTGAACTCACCAGTTGTTTGACATGTTCAGCTTTTTCCTAGTAATCCTCTATTTTTAAATAAATTGACTGTTCCAACTAATCCTCGTTTCCAGCACTTAGAGTAGAACTATTTGACTGATAATGGATTATAAAGGAAAGAAAGCTCCTCCCTACCCCCCCAGTTCTTTAAGGCACACAAAATATCAATGGCTAACCACGAGGGTTTTGAGTATCTACTATGTGTCAGGCACTGTTCTAAATCCTTAACATGTATTATCTCATTTAATCCTCACCAAAATCCAAGGAGGGTGGTGAGAGGTGGGTCATTCTCCCCATCTTCCAGATGAGGAAGTTGAGACACAGGATAGATCCAATGCTTGCCCAAGGCCACACAGCCTGTGAGTACCAGCGCCAGGATTCAAACCTGGATATTGTGACAAAAAGTTCTTGGCACACTGCAGCAGGAAGAATCCGCATCTCTTGTGGACGCTCAGAAATATCCGCATAGGAACAGCTCTTAGGCAGCCTTGGCCCCTCCAACATTTGCTTCAAATACCTGGTAAGGTCTGACTGTATACTCCTCTAAATTTCTTACTACCCCTGCCATTCCCTTCCCTTCTCCTCTCCAGGACTAACTCAGTAACAGAGACAGCTGATACCAGGCATATGTGCCCTTATCTAAAACCTGTTGCAGGCACTGGTAATCAATCATTCTCTTTTTTCTGATGGGTCTTAACTGATCCTTATAATCTTTCTTAATACAGTATTCCAAGCACCCTCTATCAATCTATCAAAGTTGACATGTGAGCCTCTTTGCCATCTCTACTCTAGACTTTCCAGAATAGGAACTGTACGTTATTCAACACTTTAATAAAAATTTTAAAAATAATATCAACAACAATAACTAACATTTTGTATGCTTTTAACATGCTTCAGGCACTGTACTCAGTGGTTTATGTGTATTCTCTCCTTTAATCCTTACAAGGGAGATATTTATAATACCCATTTCTCAGATGAGAAAAGTAAGGCAGAGAGCTTAAACAATGCATAAAAAATTATACTGCTACTAAATGGTGGAGGCAGGATTGCAAACTGTGGAGTTTGACGGACAACATACTGGTAACCACCATGCGACATGCCCCTGGCCCCCTTCCAATCTGTATCTCAAGGCTCCATGCAGTGCGGAGCATGTGATAAGTACACAACCAGCATTTTGTAAATGAATGAATGCACACGTAATGAACTGACTCAAGGTCTGGCTCCAAGGTGGAGGGCAAGGTGAGATCAGCCTCTGAGGGGGCTGGGCTGTGGGAGACAGTTTCTGACTCAGACCCAGCTCCCAAACCGGGCAGGAAGAACTGCCTCCCTGCTTCTACGCCTGAGATTCAAACCTTCCAAGATTATAATTATCCCGCTCGCCCCGCCCACGGCCCTGCTTCTCCATGGAGCCACCGCTCACGGCCTGGGGGCTCCGGAGGAGAGGGGGCGGTTGGGGGTTGGCAGAAGGGGGGGGCCTCAGGGCTTCTCTTAGTCAGAGAGAGGGAGGGAGGAGCAGGAAGAGGCTGTAGCCCTGGAGTGGGGCAAGGAAGCCACGGAGTGAAGGACCCACAGGTCACCAGGGATCCCCTCGCACCCTCAGTTGATCCGGGAGGCGGGGCACAGGCAGCGAGGGATTCAGTGGGCGTGGCCCTGAGAAGCAGTGGGGCCTCAGGCGTTCATTTCCTCTATCCCGGCCTCCGTTGCCCCATCCTCATAGTGCCAGAGGAGCTAGATCATCTCAGGTCCTCTGAGCCAAGTGTTCTCTAACTGGCACATTTCTTGTTGTAAAGGAAACAAGTTTGCATCACCCTCCATCCACCCCCACCCTCTCTCTCAGCTTGGATCCAGCTGGCACTTTGGTACAGACTTCCTCTGCCCCTCAACATCATTTTCACCACCCAGTGCTTATGTCAGTTACCTACGGCCATTAGTCAGTTTCAATCCCTCCCCCACCAGGCACTTACAAGGAGGCCATAAGGACCGGCACCAGAAGTTATTTGGGTGTGTGTTTTAATATCAATAAATCATTCATTATGCATTCTCACCTTCGTTTGTGGTCTTTATGGCCACCCTATGGAAGGCACCCTGCAAATGCTAGTGGGGAACCTCATGGGCTTTGCAATCAAACAGGCTGAGTTTGATGCCTGGTTCCCACGCTTACCACCTGTGTGGCTTTGGGTATCCCCAGGGTAAATCCCCACTTCCCAGAGCCTCAGTTTCCTCATACGTCCAATGGGGGTTGGACAGGTGCAGAGGTAACAGGCATATGTTACTCAATGTACAGTAAGTATTAAATGTTACTTCGATTATCACTTTCCCAAGTGCTAAGAGTTGTTTCCTACTCAAGACTAGGCAGGTACGCAAAGGGCCCCCGAGGAACAATATCTTGTGAACCCCAAGGTGCCCCCTTGAGCATCTGAGCACACAGCATGTTACAAAGAGGTGAATAAACACCTGCTCAAAGGGAGGGGAGCAGGTGACGTGGCTATGGCTTGAAGCCCTGTCCCACCTCATGCTTGAAATGTCTACCCCTCTGAGCCTCAACCTCCTCACCCATACCGTGGGGTACTAACAGAACCTAGCACAGAGGCCGTTCAGAGTTGAGATGGGAAGCATCTAGCACAGGGCCTGGTTTATAGTAAATAACTAATGTCAGCTGTAGCTATCATTAAAGGGGAGACGTTAGCATCTGGACCACCCAATGGAGCAAACAATCAGGCCACATTCAGTGCTCACACCCTGTGTAAGTGGATTAAGAAAGAGAACAGCAAAGGAGAGAGGGGTCCTCTGGGAGCACTGGTCTAGCCCAAAGTGAACCTGGAGGGGTGGGCTGCCAAGAATCTGTAGCTTTTCTAGCATTTCCATCTGACCACAGCCAGCTGCTCTGCATCTCCTTTTAGGCTAAAACAAAGGGAAAGAGGAAGAAACCACAGCAAGAGAGATCCATGGTGGACACAAGGGAGAATTTCCTGACAACAGTGGAAGGCATGGAATTGCAGGGTGAGGGCAGTGAAGCACCGCTGTCATCCTCATTTCTGAAGCAAATCCCTCGTCCCTCTAACTCCTCTTGACCCACCAGCTTCAGTGGCAGCTGCGTGTCTGGATCCCATGCACCTGACACCATCCCTCCTAGGCTCCCGTGTCCCTCCATGTTTCTGTCTCAGGTATTTTTGCAGAACTACAGACGTTCACCCTCTTGTGTCTCCATGCACAGAGCAGCCTGGAATTGCAGAGGAGTTACACCCGGAGGCAACCATCAACCATCATGGATAAATGCCCAGGATCCCGTGCTCTGGAGGGACAATTCTGAAGTACATTCTAGTGGCTCCTCAAAGGGTCCCAAAGGCCCCAAGGACCAGGTGTCCACAGTTCAATAACACACCTTTTATTGGCTTCCTCCCTCTCAGGACACACCCCCTACTCTCTCCCTCCTGGGGTCCTCTCCCAAATAAAACACCAGCACCCATGTCCTTGTCTCAGGTTGAGCTTTCAGAGGAGCTTCAACCAGTACATAAATCTATAGTGACATCACCGCTGTACCTGCTCCAAGACACCCTTGCTGACCTCTCCCCCAGGCCACTTGATCCTAGGTCTCCTGCTCTGTCCAACATCTGTGGGGCATCTGCACAGTCAATCCCATCCCATCCCACTGTCACAGTGATTTTGTGAGCTTGCTCTGCATTAAGCTCCAAGATACTTCCAACTGAGACAGTCTCCCCATCATCAGAGGGGTCTAGTGGCTCAAGGCACCCCTTATTTTTTTGCAGCTGTGATCATCGTTGTCAGCAACACATGGGCTCCAGTGGCCTCTGCACTGACATTTTGCTTTTCTAGAAGGTAACAGTGCTGCGTAGAAAAAACAAAGTTGAGAATTAACTTGATTACCTGATTCTTAACTATTACCTGTGGATTCAATAAAGGAATAGTTACGTGAATAATGACATACTCAATAGACTACTCTGTAGCCATTTGTGATTTTAAATATTTCGTTATAATAATAATTTTTACTGAGCACTTAGTATATACCACACACTGGGCTAAAAGCTTTTACACGCATTTTCTCATTTAATCCCCACAACAAGCCTATAATATAGGTGCAGGTATTATTATCATTATTGTTGTTATTCCCATTTTAAAAATGAAGAAATTGAGTCTTTATAAAGATCATCAACTAATGCTCATAATGTAATATTGAGGCAAAGGGTAAAATGGCTTATTCAATATATGTCAATTATGTTTAATTATATATATGAAAGGAAAAAAGACTAAAAGGTAACATATTAAAATGTTAGCCATTG
Source organism: Phocoena sinus (assembly GCF_008692025.1). Taxonomy (NCBI): domain Eukaryota; kingdom Metazoa; phylum Chordata; class Mammalia; order Artiodactyla; family Phocoenidae; genus Phocoena; species Phocoena sinus. Next base: position 58,215,883 of record NC_045777.1, read on the forward strand.
TTGTCTCTGGATGATGGGATTATAGGTAACATTCCTTTCCTCTGAGTATAACCTGCTTGGTGATTATGGGCAATTCACACCTTCAGGTTGGGTTTCTGCTGCTCTCTCTTCTCCATGAGATGTAGGTTGGGTCTCCACGGCTCCATCTTCTCATCCATAAGAAACAGATGCCAGTCCCAAAACCCTGAGAGCCCTCCCAGATGAAACATCCCAGGACTCTCCAATTTCAGTGTCAAGAGAGGAAATTACCAGGAACTAAGGCCCAGCATACCAGAGAGGCTGCAGCAACTATGCTGGGTCAGATCACTGAAAGGACTCACAAGACTCCAGCAAAGCAAGGGTCATGAAAGACTTCGTTACAAGCAAAGGATGCAGAAAATAAGAGAAAGGAAACTCAGAGCAACTTTAGGAAGATCCATCATGCCCCTCTTGGTCACACAGAACTGGCCTGGTCTCGGGATCACGAACCACCTAACTGTATGTGGGAGATCTCAGCCTCAGGGATGCCAAAGCATAAGTTCCCATGAGACATTTGTTCGTTTTGCCTCCCTCTGGTCACAAAGACAAAACTGGGCTGAGTAACTGGCACAATAAACTGAAACCAGGTGCACACCATTCATCTACATTTTTCCAACAAACTGTGCAGCAAGTTCGTACACAGCACTTCCAGGCGGTTTTGGACTTCGGACAGCACACTATAAAAATCACTGATTAATACATCCCATCCCTTCTTGGCCAAGTCCATGGTTCCAGTGTCTCTGGAGATAAGCACAGAGTTACACAGACCAGCTGCAAGTTGGCCCTATCCTTACAAAGGCTGACAGTGAAGATCAACCTTCCGGCCCCCTGAAGTCACACCCAGCCATGCTCCAGATGAGAACAGGACCAGTTGTGTAAGAAATCTCCTGTTCATGGAGGAAGCACTTGGATATGTCCTCCTGAAGCCTGAGTCCAGACTGGAGAGTCTCTTTCAGTCACCACTGACCCTGATCCTGGCAAAGTGGGAGTGAGGGAGGTGAGGATGGAGACTGTATTTTCCTGCCTCCTTACCACTCCCCATAAAAGCCCTCTGTCAACATCCCATAGTCTGACAGATAGAGAAAGCTTGGGTTGGAGGGGGAACCGACCAACCTGCATTCCATCTTCATTCAATAAATATTTATTAACTATGCCCCCTGTGTCAAGAGCTGTGCCAGATGCTATAGAGTCCATGGGACTAGGCAGAGCCCATCCATATTTACATGGGATTTACAGTCTAGTAGGGGAGACAGGTAACAATATTCAAACAGATATACAACTTCAAATCCAGGCTGTTGTGACAGAGAATAAAGGGGGTTAGAACCTGCAGGAGATGAGGCCAAGAGGGAGTGACACTCTCTAAGGGACTGATGTTTACGCTGAAACCTGAAGGACTGACACAGACCAAGAGTGAGGGGAAGGGCATTCCAGTCGGAGGGAACAGCACCTGCAAAGACCCTGAGGCGGGAATGCTTGGTAAGTTAAAGGAAGGTGATGGAAGGCTGGCATGACTGGAAGGCAGTGGGAAGCGAGGAGAGAGATGGGAGATGAGGAAGGAATGATGAAAATGCTGGACCCTGCAGTCACAGTGAGGAGTTTGGATCTTATTCCAGGTGTGATGACATCATGAGTTGGGTTCTCCAAAAGCAGAGCTTGAGACAAGGGTTTAGTGCAGGTGGTTTATATGGGAGATGATTTCAAGAAGTAGGAATGAGGTTGTGGAAAGATTTGGAAGGGAAAGCCATATACATGTTCACCATCAAGATGACTGCTAGGGTTCCTTGATGCTGCCAGGACTTCTGAGAGGCAAGCAGGGAGCCTCCCAGAAATTTCCTCCTAAAGGAGGGAGGGTAGCATATTTATCCACCAGCTCCCTTCCCCGTTGGTTGATGGTTGTTCCCTTGGCTCTTTTCTCTGCACTTCTGCACTTTTGCATAGGTTGAGCAGGTTCTGGCAACATCTGAAAAGGCCCCAGGGAAGAAAGCAGAAGATGCTGGACACAGTCTTCAGGTGGACAGCTGTGAGCAAGTGAGTCTCAGCTCAGAGGAGGACCATGGGGATAAGATGCAGGCACGGGGGACCTTTGCCGCCAACAGGGAGTCTCAGAAAGTCTTTAAGCAGGAGAAACCCATCTGATATGCAAGTGAGATGGTGCCTGCCTAGCTGTGCACACAAAGGAACAAGAAGAATCTGACATGTATTAAGCACCTACTGCATGCACCAGTACTGGGAGCTTTATACCCATTATCTTTAACTCTTCACAATAGGAATGATAATTCCCATCTTATGGATGTAGAAACTGAGGCTCAAGTGAGCAAAATAATTTGCAGGAGGTCTCACAGACAGGGAGCAATGGAGCTGGGAGCCCTTAGCAGCCCCCACTGCTCTTGTCTGAGGCTGCATGGGGGCCCTGCCACTGTGCTCTTGTCTGGGAGGCTTCACTCCCATAGGTTCTCTCCAGCACTATGGAGCCAGCTCTCAAGAGCTCCCAGGCCCTGCATTTTGACTTTCTGCCCCTGCAGGTGCTTGCCTCCCCCACATGCAGAACTGTGCCGCCACAAAGACTAATTATAAATGCCGGGTATTTATAGTGAGTTTCTCCACCCAGTGCTTCCAGCACCTCAAAGGAACTATTTACAGAATCCTCCCAGCACCTCGGAGAGAAAGGCAGAGCCTAGGAGGAGAAACTGAGGTGAAGAGAGTGGGCTGATGTCTCCCAGAGTAAGGACCCTCAGCCAAGGAGGACTTGCAGGGTGTCCTCTGAGGAAGCTCTGGGATTTGACCAGACAGCTGTCAGGGAGAGAGAGAGAATGAGAGAGACAGAGAGAGAGACGGAAAGAGAGAGAAGGGGAGGGAGAGGGAGGGGACACCCATGACTGCACACTTGCCTGTGGCCACGGACTGGGCCATTTCCAAGCATCAGCCCATTTCCTCTGAGCCTTGATATTCTCATCTGTAAAATGGGGCTATGATTGTACTGTCTCCCGGGCTTGTGAGATTTAAATAAGCTTAAACAGGTAAAGAACAGAACTTGGCAAGGAGTAAACCTCACTAAGTGTTAGCTGTTTATTGTTACCATTATTATCATCCTCATGACTAACCCAGTAAAGCAGGTAAATGATATGCACTGGGTGTGAACTTCAGAAAGTTAATAATAACAATAATTAAGATTTCCAAGTGTTTCCTCTGTAATGTATGGTTGTGCCATGAGGCTATTTGGGAACCAAATTAATAAAGGCAAAGGTAGGTGGTTTCTTGATGCCTCCACTCAGACAAGAGGAAAAAGAAAAGAAAAAAAAGGAGATGGGCAGGGGACACACAGAAACTTGTTTCTGGTCCGATGCTTATGGTCAAAGAACAGTGACCCACAAAGCACGCGACAGATGAGTTGGGAGAATTTCCTGAGACAGGAAATTAGGACAAGATCTTTGGGGGCTGCTGCACACCCAAACCTCCTGCCTTGTAACAGGGGCCAAGCCAAGAGCTAACTGTGGGTCATCCAAGGGGTCAGCTGTCCGCTAGGTTCCAGTGCCTAATCGACAGGACTCTAGAGGTTACACAAAAATGTGCAAAATGGGGCAATTACCTCCCACTCTGCCAAGACACAATGAGGATTAAATGAAAAAATGTGTACACGTTTCCTGGTACATGGTGGGTTTTCCAAAAATGGTCACCACTATTAGAGTCCTGAGTTTTCATTATGATTTGTCTCTTAGCCAGTCTTTAGCATTTTTATATACTCCAACATAATTCAAACTCTAAAGAAGGATATAGGCAGGAAAAAATAAAAGGATCCTCCTTCCTTCCCACTCTCCACCCAAAATGACACTGATATTGTTGCTACTGTTTTTGTTTTCTTAGTAGAGGCAGAAATCCTCAATCCATAAAGTCAAGAGTGTGAGTCCTCTCCTGGGATGGGCAGGGACCCTGGGCAAGTCACTTTCCCTCTCTGGGAAATGGCCTCTTCTGCACACAGAGGAAGCTGGGCTAGTCCAGGTGTTCCCAAATTGGACTAGCAGAATCTCAGTCCCTGGGAAATTTGAAAAATCCCAATGCCCAGGCCACACCCCAGGCCATGAATCAGGTGGATCCCAGGCATCAGTGTGTTTTAAAACTCTCTAGGTTGTTTCAGTGAGCAGCTACGGTTACAGGGGACTAACCCAGGACCTCTAACTTCAGTGTGCGCACACACTGCCCTAGGTCTGGGCAAAAATGTAGATTCTGGTTCCGCAGGTCTGGAGCAGGGCCTGAGGTTCTGAATTTCTAACAAGCTACCAGATGATATCTAGCTGCTGATCCAGGGATCCTGTTTGGAGCAGGGAGGGACCTGACCACTGGTTGAAAAAATCTGTTAGCCTTGGAATACTCTCTTCAAAGAAAATTTTGCATGGTTGCATATTTAACAAAACTGGTCTGGTTGGGACTTCCCTGGTGGTCCAGTGGTAAAGACTCTGTGCTTCCACTGCAGGGGGCATGGGTTCAATCCCTGGTCGGGGGGAACTAAGATCCCACATGCCGTGCGGTGCAGCCAAAAAAAAAAATGGTCTGGTTGAAGTAAGGGATCAGAAACAAGGATCTCACACTCAGACTGACCCCCAACTCTCTGTTAGGCAGAATCATGCCCCCCCCCAAAGATATCATATCCTAATCCCCAGAACTTGTGAGTGTATTCTGTTACATTGCAGTGGGAAATTGAGGTTTCAGGTGAAATTAAATGTTGTTAACTAACTTTAAAATAGGGAGTGTAGTGTGGATTATCGAGGTGGGTCCAATTAATCAGGAGTCCTTAAAAGTGGAAAAGGGAGGCAGAAGAGGTCAGAGTGACGATGTGTGTGAAGAACTCAACCTGCCGCTGCTGGCACTGACGACAGAGGCAAGAGCCATGAGCCGACGAAGGCAGGCAGCCTCTAGAAGCTGAAAAGGATGAGGAAACAGATTCTCCCCTGGAGGTTTCAAGAATACCACCTTGATTTTAGCCGAGTGAGACCTGCACCAGACTTCTGACCTCCAGGACTGTAAGGTAAATTTGTGATTTTTGTAAGCCACTCAGTTTGAGTTAAGTTGTTACAACAGCCATAGGAAATTAATAAACCCCCTGATGCATCTTCTGTAAAGATCTAGATCACTGAGAAACAGCTGGGCTAGGTGACCTTCATCACCTGGATCCATGGGGCTGAGATGTTCTAAGGCCCCCACACAGCTACCTCCTAGGCAGTGAGTATTCCAGGGCTTGCTGACACATCCTGGTCTGGTGGTATCAACTTTCCTGGAATTCCAGAGCCCCTACTGCCCCCCTTTCTGGCAGGAGGGGAACCCCTGGTAGCCTCCTCAGCAATGAAGAAGTTATTTTCAGCTGAGCAGATGAATATTTCAGCAAGGAGCAACTTGGAAGTGTCTCCTGGCTCCCCAGGGGTCGACCTCTGTTCCTCTCCTTGTCATGTACCTGGTCAGATTTAGCCTAACACCTGCCCACTCCCCACTGCCATGGTACCCAGAGCATTTCCAGTCCAAACAACCAGCCCAGGGCAGGACAGGCGCTGGGGAGGAGACCCCAACTCTGCCCCAGTCTGGTCTCCCCTACCCCAGAGGCAGGGTATTGCACTGTTCTGTAGGAGAACAGATGGGTGGAGGTCTTGGGGGTGGGGGAGAAGGGTCCTGGAACCGATGAAGTCTCAACAAAAGGCCAAAACCGTGCTTCTCAGCCCTGCTACACACTAGATTCATCCAGGAAATGTTTAAACTCCTGATGCTCAGACTGCTGCACCCCAAACCAATTAAAACAGAATTTCTGGGTGGCCATTTTTTTTTTTTTTTAATCTCAATGTGCATTCAGGAGTGAGACCACTAGATCATGGTTCTCAGAGTGTGGGTCACAGATCGACAGCATCAGCATCACCTGGGAGCTTGTTAGAACTGCAGACTCTCAGGCCCCACCCCAGACCTGTCGAATCAGACCTTGCATTTTAACAAGGTCCCCATGAGAGTCCTTGGCACATTAAATTTGAGAAACACAACAGCGGAGCATTATAGGCAAGACTGCTGGCTCTGGGGCAGACTGCCTGAGTCTGTGCAATATCTCCACGGTCTCACAGTCATGAGGCTTTGGGCAAGTAACAACCTCTGAGTTCCTCCTTTTGACTTTCTCCCACAGCCCACAGGGGAGGTCAAGTCAGGAAACCTCAGGGGCCCAAAATTGTCCAGAGAGACTGGTAGGAAAATCCAGGAGAACCCACAGCCTGTCTTGGAGAAAGAGATTCGGGTGGATCCTAAAGCTGAAACGTTTAAGAGGACCTCCTGAAGAAAGTGAATACGAAATTCTAAATGTAAAATCGGGTGCATTCGGAAATGGATCCCATTTAAAGCGTTCTGCCCTCTAAGTGAGTACCCTCATCCCATCCTACGTCCTGACTTCCAGTTTCAAAAAAGTAGTCTCGGTGTGTATATAAATGGATTTACAACCTTGGCCTCAAGAAAAAAATTAACCCATCCGTAGTAGCTGAAAAATAATAGAGGCTTCAGGATATTCAAGAGAAGGATTACAGAGAGTCAGCACTTAACTGAAGCTCCTCCATTGATGTCATCAGAGAGCTAGAAGAACGTTGGAAAAGCCAGGGCTTCAGAGGGAGAACCAGGCAGCTCTCCGAAGAATCTTAAAAACAGGAACAAGGATTTCTCAGTTTGCAGGGCTCTCTGGAAGCGGGCCCTTTCAGATGAAGGCAGTCAGGCTATACTTAGAAAGAGACGCATGGCGAAGAGCAGTTCTGTTACTATAAATTCATTTCCAAAAGCCAAACATATGCGTGTGCACACACATAAATACCATATATATGGAGGAGATAAATGGGCATATGACATTTAGCCCTTCCTAAATTGGGAGATATATAAAATTACTTTTTTTTTTTTTTGCTAGTGTGGCAATAAGGAAGGAACACATCTAATTCCAATTAGATCGATCTGTTAGAGAGTAATCTGTATTCCTGAGTGTAGTTCATTCATTCATTCACTCGTTCAGTCTGCAAATAGCTGAGAGCTTCCATGTGCCAGTGATACGATTCCAGTCTTCATAGGCCTGCAGTCCAGTGCCCACATCTCAGAGTGTGGTCCTAGACTAGCAGCACTGGCTTCTGTGGGAGCTTGCTAAAATGCAGATTCTCAGGGCCCATTCTACACCTACTAAATCAGAATCTGTATTTTAGCAAGATCTCTCAGGGACCCATATGCACATTAAGGCTTGAGAAGCACGGATCTAGTATAACCTAATTTCTAAATTTGCTCAGCCACAGAAGAAAGTTGCCTGCATTACAGATTTCACACATGACCCACAGATAGGGTGTCATTAAATGGAAAGATTAATAAAGCTGGCTCTGTCCAACCCAATCACTACCCCCAGCAGTGCAGATTATGAATCTAAGACATTGCTGATTTACATCATTGCAGAAGACCATGGAAATCAGCAACAGCAATAAGGGAAACTGGGGAGGTATTACACAACCCAGTAATGGGTTTCATGATTCATCAGTGCCCATGAGTCTGGGGACGCTCTCAGGAAGGAGGAGATGGGTTCAAGTTGCAGGGTAAGAGGGTTTGGAGGGAGTTTCTTGGTACAGAAACTGGAAAGTGTCAGATTCCAACTCTGACACTCAAGCCCACTAATGGATGGATTGGCTCCAAGATCGGCAGGGTAACAGATGGAAGTAGAAGGAAAAAATATCATTTTCCCCAAACTTGCTGAGTCCGATGAAGATGTTGGAAGATTTGGATGCAGCCAGCATGATTAATCTTACCAACTTTACCTTGAGTTTCATTTTTGGTGGGGGAATGGCATCAGCTTAAAAGTTAATTACAAGCAAGAAACAAATCATGCAGCTGATGTGCACATTACAAACAAATTAAGTTCTTAAAATAGGCAACACACCACTTGGAACAATGGTTTATGAGTCCAAGGGTGTATGAAAATAATTGTTGAAGGTGAGCAAACTAGTAGCTAAGATATGTGAATTAAATGAGGGCAAACTGCAGATATTAACCAAAAAGGAGAAACATGGTCAACCTCTCATTTTGTAAACAACAAGCCAAGAGGAATGATCCAGGATTCAACCCCCTGTGGAGAGAGGAGGGAGGCTCCTGATAGAAACAGGGCTCCCCAAATATGTAGAAGCAGCCGGAGTGCTGGGAATCAGGGCAAGAGGAGGGGCTGCCAGCAGGGAAAGCTCAGCTCAAAGCTGGCAGGCAGCATCCCACCACAAAAGGGTAAATTCAGAGGTGTGTGGGAGAGGAAGTTTCAGTTGTAGAAAGATAGAAATTAAGTCCAAAGTCTTCATCATGAAATGAGAAAACCAAGCACAGGGAGGGAAGGTAATTGCCCCAAATCACACAGCAGGTGTTACAGCCAAGACTTGAACCCTAGTCCCCTCCAGGTTATACTTCCCTCTCATTCAGCAGGGATAACAAATTCATGTGCCTACAGAGTCAGGCAGGCAGTGAAAATGCAAGATGCTGGCCTGATGTGGGAGATTCTAGGCCAGCACTGTCCAATACAAATCCAATGGGAGCCAGATTTATAAATTAAAATTTTCAGGAGGACGTCTCAATTTGGACTCGTCACATTGCAAGTGCTCAATCGCCACATGTGGCTAGTGGCTACCTCAATGGATAGCACAGCTATAGGGAGAGGCGGGGAATGTTTAAAAACTGGAGATGGGATGATCCATCTACAGGAGACAGCTGCCACAATCCCAACTAAGAGGGTTAAGACCACAGCATCGTGCTACCCAGAACACATCGGAGAATTAGAATGTGGGCCACCAATTTTACAACCTCTGCCTTACACTGAGCTACCCCAGAGAAAGAGCAGCTTCATTAAATAATCGTCTTAAGCATCCTTAGGAACCTAGTTATTGTCAACCACCTCCAGTGACAAGTCCAAGTCCCAGCTCTGTCACTCCTCCATTATTTGAAACTTGGTGAGTTCTCTGAGCCTCAGTTGTCTCATCCAAAATGAAGCATCTCTTTCATGGGCATGTTTTAAGGGCCCAATGAGAAAATTAAATGGAAAAGCAAGTCGTACATGTCAACATAACACACAAACATAACGATCGCTACTGGAACATTCTCAGAGAATAGGGCATGGCATAATGATGGCATTTGAACCTCACCTGCCGCTGTCACTGGAATCCCAGGCCCTGCCCATCCACATCCTGTCCCTGAAGCTTGGAAGAGCCTTCTTCACTAAGAGTTTTCTGCCTTTCTGGTCACCTCGTACCCAGTACAATCCACACCCGCCTGAAACCCTGGACACTAATTCACTTATTCATTCAGCAAACACCATGGAGCATCCATTTTGCTTCAGGTTCTGGGAACTGAGACTAGAGAGTGTAGTAGACACCATTGGTGCTCCACCCACCACTTCTACTAGTTCTCTGTGCTCATTCCCCAGCTTCTACGTGCCCAGTTCACTCCCACTACCTTCTTGGAAGGACTGTCTTTGAGCTGCAGGATCCCCGTCACTCATATCTCAGAGCTGTAGAAGTGCCTGTGAGCTGACATCCCCAATGACTCACGGGGGCAGGAATGTATAAGCCCAGCCCGCCTTGACTTGAGGTGGGTCAGACTCTAAGAAACCATTTACCCTCCAGAGCTCCCTGCAGGATGAGGCTATGGCTAGACTCGGTCTGAAATCTCATCTTCGACTACTTTCCTTTCCCTATCCTGCTTCCCCATCCCCTTGCTGTCAGTTTTCTCCTCGGAGTACTTTCCTAATAAATCACGTGCAATGCATCTGCATCCCAGGGTCCGATTCTGGGAGAACTTGATCAAGAACACAAATATTCTTCTTACACAGTCCCTGCCCTCAAGGAGCTCTCCAGCTAACTGGAGAGGCTGACATCCACAAACCTGAAAATGCTTGATTTGCCAGGATTCCTTTTGGAGAAAGTGCTATATTTGTTTGGAAGGATGTCTTAATAAATTCACTGGGGGCAAAATTGATTACCTACGGGCATGAGTGCTGCTGGTGCCAAGACCTGAAGAGAAGAGGATGAAATTGCCCTGCATGAGACGATGAGAGGGATGTGTTTGTTCCCCAGAGCAGAAAATGAAGGAGCATGCCAGGCATGGAGGGGAGGCCAGGAGCAGTGTGATGTGTTATATGATGCCTCTCAACTTCAGCATGTTAGCAAACCAGCATGCAGGCACAGGGGCTGGGAATGGAAGAGCCCACGAGGAACTAAGCCTTTGAGAAATCATGGGGAGGGCTTTGGACCATCTGAGGCCATGGAATCAGGGACATTTGCGGCAAGTTTGAAAGCTGTCACCACTGCCCACCAGGAAGATGGCAGTAGCCTCCTAAGTGGTCTCCTGCTTCTATGTCTGCCCCCTCCTACACTGTCAATTCCCCACCAGCAGCCAGAATGAACTTTTAAACTGCAATTAGGTCTTGACATCTAAATTTATAAAGTCCCTGAGTCCAGGTCATGTCATGCCTCTGTTAAAACGCTCTGATGGCTTCCCATTGCATTTAGAAAAAAAATCCAGAGTTCTTATACTGGCCTTCATGACCCTGTAAGATCCTTCTTTCTGTTCCTTGAACAGATCCGTCTTGCCACCACCCCAGAGCCCTTGCACTGGCTATTTGCTCTGCCTAGACCACTCTCTCAACCTCCAGATCTTCCTAGGGCTAGGTGCTTCTCATCATTCAGTTCTCAGCTCAACTATCACCTCCCTACTCAAGTCTTTCCTTACCATTCTGTGTATTTTAGCACCTCCCCCTCAATCTATACCACGCAATTCTGTATCAGTTTCTTCAGAACATTTGCCGTCCTCTGAACTTGCACTATTGGTTCATGTGATCACTTGTATATTATCTCTCTGTCCCCAGAATATAAGCCTCATGAAGGCAGGGACTTTATCTTATTTACCAATGTGTCTACAGAATCCAGCACATAGTTGATGCTCAATAAATACTTGTTGAGTGACAAAATGAGCTTCTAAGGGACAAGGGAGCCCTGACTGGCATTTGGATGGCATAAACAAGTGATACTGACATAACAGTGCATAAAGGAAGGATGTCCCAAGTTCTGTGAGAGCAGAGAGGAGTCAGAGAAGGTTCTCCAGAAGAGAGGCTATTTGAGCTGAGCCTTGATATGCTGGCCTTTGCTTTGTTCAGAATGCTCTGATTTTTCCTCAAAAGCACAAAGCTCCTTCTGATTCAAGCCTCTCATAGATGCTGTTCCCTGTTTCTGGGAAGCTCTTCTCCATTCTTTACCTGGCGAATTTCTGTCCATGTTCCAGGTTTCAGCTTATATGCCTCTTGCTCAGCCAAGCATTCAATCCTTGACCCACTCCCATCCAAATCAGTTCTCCCTCCAAGTATCCTATCTTCATCATTCTTAGCACTTACTCTGGATATTCTCTGTTTCATGTCTGGCTCTCCCCATTAGATCATCAGCTCATGAGGGCAGGACTATGTCTTCTTCACTGTTGTATCCTCAGCACCTAGGTTTCTGCGTCGCATAGCACATAGTAGATGTTCAATAAATCTTTGTTAGTGAATAAGTCAGTGGGAGCCCACATGGAAGAGAGAGGAGAAGGACATTCCCAGCGCAGCTAGGAGCATATGCAAAGTCAGTAAGCCTTGGTGCATTTGGGAAGTCATACATCATTCAGTGTGCCAAAAGAATAATGTGTACATGGAGAAAAGGCATAGGACAGGGTAAAAGAAGCAGGGAGATGTGAGGCCTGGATGGGATTTTCCATCACCACTGTTTTCCCTGCCAGTTAGACAGGTCCCTACACTTACTGTCCCATCTGCATCTTTGAGTGATGAAGGAAAAGAGTGGGTTTGTTTTCCAAGGTCTCTTGAGATAAGGGAAAAATCTTGTGAGAAATCTTCCATGTGCCAAGAAGGACAAAGATACAGAATGAGGGAACAGCTAGCTACTCTAATGAATCGCAGGTCTCCATGGGTCTGTGCCAGCAAGATCAGGCAACACACTTGCCTCAGAAGTAGAGATCCAAACAAAACCCAAACGAGTTTAGGTCAACTCGAGTCACTTTGAATCATCTAGTTTTCTCCCGTGATGATAACTTTCTGAAATAGTCTATGTTGGGGAAAGATGATTGGATGGAATATGTTCGAAGTGAGGAGATTCTCGGGCAGGGAGATTTATGTATTTATTATTTATGTATTTATTATAACTCCAGTGGGAGAAGATTTGGGTCCCAAGACGCCTACTGTAGTGATCATCAGCACTGTTCTGCCAGATGTTTTCAGTTTCCGCCTCCCTAGCTCATGGTGGGGTAACACTTCCTGAACCCTTTATGGTTGAGTGGGGCACGGTGACTAGCTCCACACAAGGAGTTGTGAGATGAGTGATATGTGTCACCTCTGAACTGGGGCATTTAAATGACAATGTAAGACCTTCCTCAGCTCTCTTTACCTTGGTCTTTCCCCAGGATACACCATTATTTCTGTTTAACTTCCCTCTTCTCTCTCCTCCCCTCCCCTCAATCTAGGGAGAAGACTCACTCATCTTAAACTCCAGTTATTGCAACCATTTGGAAATTCTTCTGAATCCTGTTAATTATCCTAGAAGCTGAGATGTTTGAACACTAAAGTCAAGCACTTGTAGACTTTCTTCTTTACACTGTCCCATATATATTTTTCTCCCTCCCCCTAGGAAATAGCCCAGCCATCTGTTTAGACTGGGGTAAGGGTCATGAAGAGAGAATGGAATGAAGAGAAAGTACATCAATTAAGATTTCAAAAATACTGTTGATCAATTTTCAAATTCACTGACTCTTTCCTCTGTCATCATTACTCTGTTAACCTCTTGCTGTGAACCCTTTGCTTGGTTGTTTTATTTTGGATATTGTTTGTTCTAGAGCTAGAATCTCCATTTGTTTCTTTCTTATTCTTTCTGTTTTTGGCTGAGATTTCTTAACGTTTCATTTATCATGAGCAGATCTTCCTTTACATCGTGGAGCATAGTTACAACAGTTACTTTAAAAATCCTTGTCTGCTAATTCCAACGCCTGGGTCATCTTGGGCTCAACCTCCAGAAGACTGTCTTTTCTTTTGAGAATGGGTCACATTTTCCTATTTGTTTGCATTTCAAGTAATTTTTGGATTGTATCCTAAATATTTTGAATGTTATGTTGTGGAGACTCTGGATTCTGTTCTATTTCCCCCCAAAGAGTTGATTTTTAAAAATTTGGTTTTAGGAGGCAATTAACTTGGTTGGAACCAAATTGCAAACGCTACCAGTTGGGAAGCAGCCCAGTTCTCAGTTCCTCTCTTTTAGCCTCATCTGGGCTCCTTAGGGTTTGCTCTGTGCAAAGATGCTTCAAAAGTCAGCCAGATTTGGGAGGAATTTATCTACAGATCTGAGGCTCCCCATTTCTGACTCTTTTCCTGTGAGAGCAATTGTCCATAACTCTTCCTCTGGGTCTTCGGGTACAGGTTTTCTATTGGGGTTTCAGCCACTACCATCCACCCTGCAGGTAGTTGGGTTTTTAATATTTTATCCAGAGTTTATATTTGTTATCTGTGGCAAGATCAGTTCAACTGGCACTTACTTGGCTATTACCAGAGCAAAATTCTATATTTCACTTAAGAAAGGATTTTAAGCTCTAAAAGATAATAATAAATCAAAAGTACATTATCTCATAATAAAGGACAAGCCTTTATATATATATATATACACACACACACACACACACACGCACACAGATGTGTGTATACATATACACCTATATATATATACAGATGTGTGTGTGTGTGTGTATATATATATATATATATATATATATTTATATATATACATTTGCCTATACATTATTTTTCATTTAATCACATTCTGTGAAACTTCAACCGGGATATACAAGAATCAAAGAACCAGTATGGAAATGACTGAATTTGCAACCATTTCCCACCTCACCTCAGGCCTTGCTCCTCTTTAGAAAAAAAGGACAAAATTAATATATGTAGAGTACCTTCTACATTTCAATCTCTTTGCTAGATGATTTGCCAGTTTAAATTGCAGCTTTACCTTCATTTTACTGATGAGGAAACTGGGCTTCAAGAGAGTAAGTAGATTGGCAGAGTCTCAAAGTTACAAAGTGATGGAGCTGGAGTTTTCCCTCAGGTGATAGGGATGGTCCATAGAGGCACATGCTATCAACAAAGAAGACATCTGCTGGGCACACCCCCTACACTTTAAAAATTCAGATGTATCTGTCTTTTCTAAACAGCACTACCCAAGCTCAGACAGAAATTACACAGCTAGAGGCAATCAGGCAGGTCAAGGGTGTTGGGGTTCCCTCAATGTCACATTTAATGGGGTTCCACATGATTCCAAGTTGTTGGTCCTGTGCAAGCCACAAACTCAAAGAGATTCCAGCCCCAATCTGGCTGCTCTCAAATTTCCCCAACATGCCCTTATAAATTACAAACACCGACCCCTCTCCTATTTTGCTGCTAGGGCTATAAATTGCCCTTTCTGGAGGACAACTTGGCCATACCCGACTAAAATTGTTCAGACCCTTTCACCAAGGAATTTCACTTCTAGGAATATAAGCTAAAGGAACGATCATAGAAGCACACTGAGAATTATATACAAAGATGAACACTGCAGCATCATTTGTAATAGTGAAAAATTGCCAAGAATTGAAATGTCCAAAAGTAGGGAATGGTTAAATAAAATATGATACAGCCACATCATAGAATATTAATATGCAACTGCCAGGAATCATGCTCCTGGAATATTTAAGGACATGGGAAAATGCTGATGTGTATAAATGTTGAACTAAATAATACAGAACACAGATCTCTATATATTATCCCATGTATGTGTGTGTGTGTGTGTGTGTGTGTGTGTGTGTGTGTGTGTGTTTATATGCATGTACAGGTATGTATCTCTGTGTATATCTGAAAGGATATACAACAAAACAGTGGTTACCTCTGGAGGTTGACATTATACATAATTTTTAAAATCTCTTTTCTTCTTATACCATTTCCTGAAATGAGTTCGTATTGCTCTTAAAATCCAACAGAAATATTTAACTTATAATGCCACCAAGAGAAACCAGAGTTTCAAAGAGTGGAGAAAATGGTAATATAGACCCTTAAATACTGGAATTTCAAATACTTAGGGAGAATGAGGGTATTTCAAATCAAATAATTAACAGCCATGTATCAGTTAACCTCTGTCATATAACAACTTCAAAATCTTGGTGACATATGACAAAAGTCATTCATTTAACTCACATGTCTGAGTTGGCTGGGGTTGGCTGATCCAGGCTGAGCTCACTTGTGTATCTCTGGGCTGGCTGGGTCTGGATGACCGAGGCTGAGCTGGGATAGGGTAGCTGCAGTGACGCTGTTTTACTTGCTTCTCATCCTTTCCCGTGGGTGAGGGCCCATCCAAGTTCTTCTCATGGCAAAGAGAGAGGTGCAAGATGGCAAATCCCATCATGCAATTACTTTGCAAGCCTACTGGTGGCATCACACATGTCTAAAGTGAATCACATGACGAAACCCCAGATCAGGGAACAATTCTGCTTCTTCAATGGGAGGGGATACAAAGGCACATGTCAAAAAGTGTGAAGAATTGGGGCCATTAATTTCATTTCCAGTGGTCGACCCTAGTTAATAGATGCTTGCAATTGGTCTGAAATGGAGACTATGACTTAGCAGGTCATCCTTTGTGGTTAGCAACAGATTCCCGCACCTCCATCAACTCTACCTCCACCTCTACCAATGCCTTCCAGACAATACTTTCTGTTCTGTGGATATCAAGTGTGCCATGTTTCTTGATGACTGGTCATGTGAGTTTGTTTGTTGTTTGATTTTGTTGGTTGGTTTTGGCTTTTTTATATCATTCAAACCATTAATTATCTTTGAAATGCCTATTAATTTGTTCCATTGCATGTTTTACTGTAGAATTCCTAATGAGAGAAAGGAAAATAACAGTGTTCTGAAAGGCAAGCGGTTTGCCCAAGAAACATATAAATCAAAGCCATGACATAGAGCCACATATGCTGGGCATTGTAAGACTCATGTTTTGCTGTCCAAATGGTAGCCACTAATGAAATTTAACTTTAATTAAAATTAAATAAAATGTCATTAAAATTAAAAACAACTCAAAATGCAAGTTTCTCAGCCATATGAGCCACATTTCAAGTGCTCACTGGCCACATGTGAGTGGCTACCATAACAGACGGTACAGACATAGAACAGTTCCATCACTGCAGAAAGCGCTGGTGGACAGTGCTGCTCCAGATGGCACCACTGACACGGACTGTGATGTGGATGGCGCCCCCTGAAGTTGTATGATCCAGCAATCCTGATCCAGTGACCTAGATAACTCATGCCCGCGAACTCAGTATAATTCTGTTCGTGCTAAGTTTTTTGGTCAACATTTTTAAAGGCACTGGCTTTTTTCATCCTTTCAATTTAACCAACATGTACTTGCTGTCCTTTTATCAGTTTCTGCAAACCTGGTTCATCGTGGATATTTTTGAGAGAGTAATGGGTTCCTTTGACGATCTAGTTCCTCCACTTGGTGCCCTCTGGCCCTGGACCATCTCATCTGCCAACACTCCCTGCCTCACATTCTTGGATCCAGCACGTTTGTAGTTGATGACCCGTATGTTATGTTGTTCTGTGTCTCTGGACTTGGGAACTTTTGGACATTCTGTCCCTGCAGTTAGAATGCCTTTGTCCCACTCATCACCTAGTCTCCTGAGGCTGAAGCTCAGTCTGCCTTTTGTTTTTTTTTTTTGTTTGTTTTTTGTTTTTGCGGTACGCGGGCCTCTCACTGTTGTGGCCTCTCCCGTTGCGGAGCACAGGCTCCGGACGCGCATGCTCAGCGGCCATGGCTCACGGGCCCAGCTGCACCGCGGCATGTGGGATCTTCCCGGACCGGGGCACGAACCCGCGTCCCCTGCATCGGCAGGCGGGCTCTCAACCACTGCGCCACCAGGGAAGCCCTTCAGCCTGCCTTTTGGAGGATGCTTTTCCTAACCACAGTGATTAAGATACTTCCCTCTACCCTCAGGCTTCCATCGTATCCTGAGTTTACCTTTATCCTTGCCCCCTGCTCCATTGTCTGGCTTCCCTTCCAGGCTGGGAGCTCCCTCAGGATGGGACGTTTTGTCCAATTCAAATAATTAAAGCGGCCCTGGAGGCAGACCCACCTGAGTATAAACTGCTGTTCCATTACTTGATGGCTGTGTAATCATAGACAAGATGCTTTAGCTTGTCTGTGTCTCATTTTCCTCATCTGCAAGATGAGGATAATAATAGGGATGTTTTGAGGATGAATTGTAATGACATGCATAGGAAACTTAGTAGTGCTTGGCACACTTTAAGGGCCTACTAAGTACTAGCTATTCCTCTTTATATTGCAAGAGTCTGGCATACAAGAGGTGCTCATTTACTGCAGCCTAATTTAGTAAAATGATAAGAGACCCAAACTACTTTAAAGGAAGTCCCCATGTGTTATCACGGTGCTACAGAAGACCCAGGTACTTTTAAATGGTCCCCCCAAAACGAACTGGGAGCAAAAACTGCTTGTTATCACCAAAGAGAAAGCACAGCTCTTTGTCTGGGATGGTTTTCCCTTCAGACAGTCCCAGCCAGGGAGCAGCTCCAAATTTCCTCAAGAAGCAGCTTCTTGGCTGTAAAAGTAGTTAAGGACCTCTCCAGCAGACCAGATCTGCAGTAGCTTAACGTCCAGTCAGAATAATCATCATCAAATGTCTGTCATGTAATGGGCATGCTCTATGCGCCAGTGATTCTCGAATAAGGGCAATTTCTTCCCCCATAGTGGACATTTGTCAATGTCTGGAGATGGTGTGAGATGCCACAACAGAGAGTGGAGGTGCTACTGGCATTGAGTGGGTAGAGACCAGGGATGCTGCTCGACATCCTACATGCACAGGACAGGTCCGCACAATGAAGAATGATCCAACCCCAGATGTCAATAGTGTCAAGGTTGAGAAACCCAGTTATGTTCCAAGACACCAAGTATTACAAGTATGCTCTCATTTAATCTCATGATGATGATTTATGAGTGAGGCCCTGTTATTACCATCACTGCCCCCATTTTCCAAATGAGAAAACTGAGGGTCAGTTATGCAAACCACCCACAGTGACATAGCTAGACTAGGAGAAACCTGATTTGAACCAGGCGGTAGGAAGCACAGCCCATGCTCTTTAGCGGCTGCCACATATTGGAGGGCACTATACTCTCAAAACCCACATAGTTTAACAGTGAGAACCCCAGGTTGTCATCATTAAACCTGGGTTGGAATCCTCACTTGGCTACTTGGTGTCTGTATGATCTTGGGCACACCGTCTGTTAAGCCATGTAAGCTTCTATTTCCCCATCTGTAAAATGGGGGAAGGATGCCCACCCCACAGGGTTGTTTTAAGGGTTAAATCTGACAATGAATGTAAAGTGCCTAACAAAGAGTCTGACACTCATTAAACAGTAGCTGCTGTTATTACTGTTGTCCTTGTCAACATCACTATTATTATTCCCATCGCCTTGGAGGCCCAGATTCCCTCCCACCCAATCCTAAGAAAACAGAACTCAATTCTGTAGCTGGTCCCAGTGCGCCAGCTGGCTCTCAGAGATCAGTGGGCTGCTGCCTTCCCAGCGCCAGATTTCTCCCCTGCAGAAGGGGGCCTGCACCTCGCCTCAGGAGGCCAAGGCAGCTCCAAGGGAAAGAGACATGTTGCTCACATGTTCACAGCTGTGGGACCCGGAGCAGGAGTCTGGACCACTCAGGATGCTCCCTCTCTCCCAGGGGTTAATTCTTCCTGGTTCTTCCATTGAGAAGCGCCTGGGTCCTTCAGTATGGGAAGCAGTGATGTTTTGGCCCTGCCCCAGATTCATGCTGCTATCAGAGGCTCTGTTCCCCAACACAGGGAGGGAAATGGTGGCCAAAGGGGAGAGTGGAATTCTTTGAAGAGAAAAATAATTTCTCTCTGCTAACTGTCTGGGAATACCTATCTTTTGGAAGGTGCCAAGAGAATGCAACAGCCAAGCTGGCGAGAATATGCTAGAAAAGCTGCCAAAATATAGGCGCTGGGGTTGATGAAGGCAGTGATTTCATGAGACCTCTCAGACCCAAGACAAGTTTCACGTCCTGTCTCTATTAATAACAATAATAATAAGATCCACAATTTATAGCCCACTGTGTGTCAGGCCCTGCTTTAATTGCTTTGTACTCATCATCTGTAATCCTGCAATCAGTGTACCCATGCAGAGGACTATTGTGTCAGCACATAAAAGATGCTTAGAAGGGGGTGAATAGGAAACAATATGTAAGTGTTGGCCATCATCATCATCATCATCACTACTACAATCATTGCTATTATTACTGCCCTGCAAGACAGGTGTTATCTCCTGGAACAGTAGGGCAACCAGAGGTTAGAGAGGCTGGTTAGCAAGGCCACTAAGGACCGGGGAAAGCACAGTGGCTAAACCAACAGCCTTTGGTGTAGGACTGCCAACCTTCAGATCCTGACTCGGCTGGTTAGTAACCACATGCCGACTTGGACAAGTTATTTCCCTCTCTGAGCCTTGGATTTCTCTCCTGCAAAATGAAAAGAGTAGACTAGAATAAAGGTTCAGGTGATGATCTGACCCGTTTGTTTAATTATGAAAACTCAGCTCTGGAGCACCAAAAGTAGAAATTAGAAGATTTGTGTTTTGTGAAGATTGAGCCCTCCCTGCACTTAAGGAAAGAGGAACTAACTTTCTGTGGCTAATACTATGTGGACTCTGCTGTTAACGGTCAGAGAGGATCCTCCTGATCTGCCATAAAGGCTACTGTGCGAGACAGTCTGGCAGGCAGGCTTGGGGTGTGGGGGTGAAAGGGGTGGGGCAGGAAGGAGAGGCAGAGAGGAGAGAGGAGATCCAGGACCAGAGGCCCTGAACCAAGCATGGTTTTGAGTGGGACCAATGCCCAGGAAATGCCAGGTGAGAAGCCAAGAGAGACCCCTTGGGTGCCCAAGACCTCTGCTAGACCAGAGGCTCTCTTGCTGACCACCCCTCCTCAGCTGATCCTCTAGGGCAGGAAAGGCATCTGCCCCATGGACAAAGTCTTCATTCTTGCTCAGTGTAGATGCTGCAAGAGCATGCCTCCCCAGCCCTCGACAACCATGAGACCAAGGCAACCTCTGGACACCTAGCAGGGCAGCAAGGAAAACACTCCCTTCCCCCACCCATATATGATGCATTAAAGTGATCCCACTTGGGTATTGTGAGCTGCGTCAGTAAGAGTGGATACCACACCACCCCATTATCATTATCCGATGTCATCATCATTTTTTTTTTTTGCAGTACACGGGCCTCTCACTGTTGTGGCCTCTCCCGTTGCGGAGCACGGGCTCCGGATGCGCAGGCTCAGCGGCCATGGCTCACGGGCCTAGCCGCTCCGCGGCATGTGGGATCTTCCCGGACCGGGGCACGAACCCGTGTCCCCTGCATCGGCAGACGGACTCTCAACCACTGCACCACCAGGGAAGCCCCAGTATCATTTTCATCATCTCAGGCTGAAGAATCTCCTGAACTCTGCTCTCAAGTCTCTCCAAAGCCTCTGACCCTCCCCAGTGGTGACCTCTTGCCTCTGCTCACCCGGAAAGCCTTGAAGCAAAGCCATCCTTAATGTTGCCCTCCCTCCAACTATGCAGGCTGGTCAGCAAGCCCTCTCCTGGCAGGGAATGGGAATGAAGGAAGTAGCCTGGGCCCCCAATTGCTCTGCCTCTGGGGGGAAGGGGGTGCTGGGGGAGGACAAGGCTTTTATACACAAAGCAGATGCACCATAAACTCATACTCCCTGGGCACAGACACTCCGGGGGAAATGCTGCCGATTTTACCCACTCGTTCCTCTGAAAATAACTGCACACACTACCTGCCAAGTTTCCGGAACAGAACAAGTGCTGAGGCATAGGGAACTGATAAAAAGATGGAGTTTTGGGTAATAGGAAGTAAACCACATTGCCTGGCCCATCAGCAGGTCTCTGAAAGAGGAAAAGTATTTGTAATGGACTTTATCATGTCAAATGTTTTTAATAAAACAGCAATACTAATTGCTATCATTTTTAAAGCAGCTACTCTGTCCTGGCTCTGCCCTTTACATACACATTCCATTTAACTCTGCTGGTACTAGAAGTATCACCATTCTTAGAGATGAGTAAAGTGAGGCTCAGATAGGTTAAGTAACTACCCCTAGGTCACACAGAATAAAACTGCAGAATCATGATTCAAAGCCAGGCTTCTCAATCCATTCACCTGTGCTTCTCAACAATGGATGGATAGAGATAGATTAATAGATAAGAGAGGGGATAGAGATAGGTAGAGTGATAGATGGAAGATAGATAGATAGTAAACTGAAAATACCTGTGATGAATGTAAAACATATCTCTACACCCACCTTTCTAGATGATGCAGCTCAAGTTCCTAGAGGTTGAATAAAACTTGCTCTAAGTCACACAGTCAAGCTGAAATCAGAACTCACTGGTCTCATATTCAGTGACTGTGTGTTGAGGGTTTGCTATGTGTCAGCCACTGAACTAGGTGCTAGAGACAAGGCCTGCCCTCATGGAGCTTAAAGCCCAGCAAAGTAGACAGATTGAAAGGAGCAATTAACAGCAAAGTTGGGTCTGTGTTGTGATAGGGGGAACCTCTCTGGTGGTCCAGGAAGGTGTCCTTGATGAGGAGGGGGTTAGCCTGATAGGTTCTGGCAGAGGAAGTGTTGGGGAAAGACAGAGGGGCTAGAGACAGGGGTCAGCTGGAGCACCTGCTGATCAGGACAGTGGTAGCAGAGAAGACTTAGGTTAGCAGCCAGATCACGTAGGACTCTGGGGGCCATGCTTATGCATTTGAATACTATCCTGACAGCAATGAAGCCCTATTGGAGACTGTCAGTAGAGAGCTAACATGAGCAGTGTGTGCTTAAGAAAGACCCATTGGGGAGTTCCCTGGTGGCGCAGTGGTTAAGAATCCGCCTGCCAGTGCAGGGGACACGGGTTCGAGCCCTGGTCTGGGAAGATCCCACATCCCACATGCCGCAGAGCAACTAGGCCCATGCGCCTCAACTACTAAGCCTGCACTCTATAGAGTCCACGAGCCACAACTACTGAAGCCCGCGCACCTAGAGTCCGTGCTCAGCAACAAGAGAAGCCACCGCAATGAGAAGCCTGCGCACAGCAACGAAGAGTAGACCTCACGCGCCGCAACTAGAGAAAGCCCGCGCACAGGAATGACGACCCAACGCAGCCAAAAATAAATAAATAAATGTATTAAAAAAAAGAAAGACCCCTTGGGCTGCTGGGTGGCTGCAGAGACCTGTTAGGAGACCACTGAAGTCATTCAGGTGAGGCTCAGTGGTGCCTGGGACAGGTGGGCAGCCATAGGGATGGAAAGAAGTGGGAAAATTGGAATATGTCTAAAGAGAGAACTGACAAGATGTGGCTGAACAATGGTGCCAGATGTCCTAGACATTTGAGGACCTTCCTATTTTGAATGCAATGTTTTATTGTTAGACCTTATGCCCAGACTCTTGGTTCAAAATCTATAATCCCCTTAGCAATTACAGGTTGATATCCCAACTCTTTTTTTTTTTTTTTGATATCCCAACTCTTAGTTTGGTATTTATTCCTATCCTATTCCCATCTTTTGTATGAAAGACCTGCCTCTCCAGAGAGAGATATTTTGAGTACATGTAAAAAATTTTTTCATCATGGGTGTGGTGCCCCCAGTAACAGAATAATGCTCCCCTCCAAGATGTCCACACCCTAATCCCTGGAACCTGTAAATATGTTACCTTACATGGCAAAGGGATTTGGCAAATGTAGTTAAGTAAGGATCTTGAGATAGGGAGATTAGCCTGGATTATCCAGGTGGACACAATGTAATCAAAAGGGTCCTTATAAGAGGAAGGAGAAGGTTAGAAAAAGGAGATGGGATGGAGGAGGCAGAGGCTGGAGTGATGCACTCTGAAGATGGAGGAAGGGGTCATGAGCCAAGGAATGCATGAAGCCTCTAGAAGGTGGAAAAACAAGGAAACAGATTGTTCACTGGAGCCTCTGGAAGGAACACAGCCCTGCTAACACCTTGATTTTAGCCCCCATGAGACTCATTTTGGACTTTTGACCAGAATTGTTAATAAATTTGTGTTGTTTTAAGCCACTAAGTTTGTGTTAATTTGTTACAGCGGCCATAGGAAAATAGTACAATGGGAATCTTAAAGATAAAACTGTACTTCACAAAAGAGCAAATAAAAAGATGTATCAGGTCTGTAATACACTCATGCAAGGGGAGATGTAAAGAGAGAAGACAGATACAGAGAGATAGCATCACAAACAGAATAAAAACAGAGTACAGTAGCTACCTATGGTTATGGGGATTGAATTGTGTTCTCCCCCCAAAAAAATATGTTGAAATCCTAATCCACAGTACCTCTGAACGTGACCTTCTTTGGAAATAGGGTCATTGTAGACATAGTTAATATGAAGTCCTACTGCAGTAGGGTGGGCACCTAATCCAATATGACCGTTGTCCTTATAAGAGGAGGGCAAGGTGGACACAGAAACACACACAGGGAGAGTGCCATGTGATGACAAAGGCAGAAGTTGGAGTTAGCCACAAACCAAGAAAGTCAAATATTGTCAGCAACCACCAGAGCTAGGAAGAGTCAAGGAAGGATTCCGCGTCAGGTTTCAGGGGAGCATGGTGCTGCAGGCACCTTGATCTCAGACCTCCAACCTCCAGAAACACACGCAAGACAATACATTTCTCTTGTTTTAAGCCACCCGCTTTGTTGTACTTTGTTACGGCAGCCCTAGAAAAATAAAACACCTACTTTCATGAAGCCCTATCTACTGGACTTCGGGGGATATTATTACTAAATAAGTTGTATTTTTGCAACTATAGGCATATTTCTTCAGCACCCCCCCAAATAAATCAAAGTTTAGCATATTTTCATGTTTCTGAAACTTCTTACCTCAAGTATGTACATTTAATATAGACTATCTTCCTTCCTTTATTCCTTCCTTCACTCCTTACTCTCCTCTTACCACCAAAAGGCCACTCTTAAGTTAGTGGTGCATCTTATAAAGAGCATTTTAGAATCAAGAAAATTAAATACGTGGTTATCCAATAGACTTTAAGTATCAGGAATTCAAGGATACCTTTGACTCCCAGCACTGAGAGCAGAGCCTGGCAGGTGGTCATCTAGTTTAGTAAATAATTGTGTTCAAGGAGGGGTTTGGGGGGGTCAGGGGATGAGAGTCTGGATATTATCCAGAGGACTTGGAAGGAATTGAGTTAAAGGTTAAATGAGGCCCCAAGCAGAGATATCCTCCACCATGAAATATGAGTTTCTTCCCTCAGTCCCACTGAGTTCTATGACTGTAATTCTAATAGAACCATTAATTCTCTGTTGAGAACTCCATGCGGTCACATAAACTCCCTTTAAAGTTTCCAGACGCGAAATCCTCCAGAGCCACATCCGTTTCTGAAAAACATTACCAGGAAGGTGGGGGAAATGACAACTCGCTGGAGAAGGAGAGTTGGGAGAGGGGCACGGGCTTGGGGAGAAGAGCAGCTGGGAGAAAGCCTCAGAGGCACATAAATCCCAGGGGACATCCCCAGGGACACGGTCCAGGACAGGAGGCCGCATATGCAGATGAGTCAGGCCAACCCAGCGGTCGGTTTGGCCCCAGGCACCAGGCTTGGCTCTGTCCCTAACCCAGTGTAAGTTGACACCCATTTGGAGACCCAGGTTCCTCATGTGAACAAGGTTTGTGACTAGGTAAGGAAGTGACAGCTGGGGTAACCACTAGGAAAGAAGGTCAAGTGTGAGACTGGTGGTCTGGGGTGGCAGTGGTGGGGGGCAGGTGTTAATAACCTACAGCAGGGGTCCTCAACCCGGGGTCAATTGTGCCTCCCGGGGGACATTTGGCAATATCTGGAAACATTTTTTGGTTGTCACAGCTGGGGCAGGAGGCAGGGTGTTACTGGCATCTAGTGGGTGGAGGTCAGGAATGTGGCTCAAAATCCTACAATGCACAGAACAGCCTCCCTGGATAACAAAGCATTACCTGGCCCAAGATATCAATAGCGCCAAGTCTGAATAACCCTGGCCTACAGTCTACCAGCATTCAGGTTTGATTTATATAAAAAAAATTTTAAAAGTAGGGGGAGAGGGTAGTTAGAAAGATAAAATAGGTGATTAGTGGGTGGGTGGATGGATGGACAGACAGATGGATAGACAGAGAAAAACAAAGACAACACCAATGCCATCAGTCATCAGTTATAACTGGGACACATTCTACTTGAGGACCAAGCACATCCCAAACAGGGTTACAAGAACTTGCATAGAGAAAATGTGCTCACTTACCAGGTTAACCCACAGCAAACAGCTGCTGGGGAGCAGGTCTGACTGGTGAAACCACCACAGCCGCCTTCACTCTGTGGACTCATCTCCATCTGCCTCCATTGCGAAGGAAGCAGGGTCAGCCAGCCACCCAGAGCAGTCCACAACGGATGGTGAATTGGGAAGGGGACACACTCCCTAAAGACCCCCCAACTTGGGTTGCCCCCCCTTTTTATATATCCCCACTCTTCTGCATAGCACCAGTCACAAGTGTAATTCAGTAACAACTGGTATTATCAACTAAGAATTATCCCCCGCACCGGACTGTAAGCTCCATGAGAGCTGGCACCTTGTGCATCCTGTCCCCGACAGCATCTCCAGCAACAAGCTGGAGTTCTCATTACTTGTTTGTCAAATGAATAAGCAACCACAGGTGACGACTGCACTATCAGAACTAGATCCCAACCAACACGACTCTGACAAATGAGATGCCCCGAGGAGGGCTGAAATCAAGGCTGCCTCCCAAAATCTGGGTCATGTCATCACTATCCGTGGGGGTCACCTTTTCTTCTGTCTGGTTAGCTTCATCATCTGGTGCCTTAAAGCCACATTTGGGTCTCTCCTGCTCCCAGCCATATCCAACCCACAGAGGACTGTGGGAAATGGTGCTTGAGAAAGCAAGTGGGAACACTCTGGGCCACATGAAATCAGGCTTTGAAAGAGCACAGGTGTAACCCAGACAAATGTGTGGACATGTTTAGCATCTTTATTTTCCTTCTAAGTACCAATTGCTCATCCTGGGCCCAAATGGTGGCAAGTTTTCTTCCCCAAGGGGACAGACTGCAGACACCAGAGAGGTGGGTAGAAGAAAGGCCGAGGGGGACACAGGATAAGAAGACTGGATGCCACCTTTGCTGCAGACGGGATGAGGGAGAGCGTCGGGGAGCGGCTACCTTCCAGGGCAGCTGCAGCCTCCTGCAAGGTTATCTGCAGAGGGCACAGGCTCGAAAGCCATGGGGCAATAAAAGTGAGTCATCGTCACCCAGAGAGAACCAACTCAGCTGCCCGGGGCTCCATGAACCATGTCCCCAGATGCAAAGTTACTCAAATTATGGAATGAGTTTTGCCTGAATAAAGGACATAAAAATGTCTGTGCCCATAAAGACCAGCTTCTGTGTATAGCCAGCGTGGCTGACAGAACCAGGATGATCAGCTGACAAGGGCCACCTGAAATGAGCCTCATGCTGGAGACAGTGTCAAACCCTTTAGAGACATCTGTCCTCAGCCTCCTAACCCAGCCAGCTCCCTGGCTGCCTAGCTGGGTAACCTTGGGAAAGAACATCTCCTCTCTGATCTTCAGGCTCCACACACCTAAATGATCACTAAGTGCCCTTCTTACTCTGAAATTCATGCAACAGCTATGAATAGCTCTGTGCATTATTCCTCCCAGGGTTGATGTTTGCATTTGAACCAGAAGTGTCTGCTCACTCCAGCAGCCTACTGGTGAAGGTTATAGATGCCAGAATACAATTGTCCAGGTTCAAATCCTGGCCTCATCAACAATTACCTCTGTGACTTCAGGCAGGTTACTTAACCTCTCTGAGCCACTGTGTCTTTGATATAACCAATGGAAAGGCAAGGAATCTTCTCCAAAATCCCCAGCCCATCTTTTGATTGGATTCCCCACAATCCAACAACTTTGTGCTGAGATTTCTGGGCCCTGCTGTTTGGGGCAGAAGCCAGAGCATCATGACAACCACCACCATCTGCTCCACAGAGCACCCCCTCCTGGGAAGGTATTTGTACTTGAACAAGAAAGTTTTGGTGAAGGCAGCAGCACCAAAAAGAGGTTTGGGCATGAGCTTTGAGCCTGCCAATCCCGGCTTCCACATTAGCACCACGATGAACTGACTTGGTCAAGTGAGTGACTTAACCTGGGCCTCAGTTTCCCCACCTACAACGTGAGGATAATACTATTTATATGGTCCTCTTAAGGCTGAGAGTATCAGGAAGATGAAGCACAGTTTGCACAGTGCTTGGCACGTAGCAGTCCCTCAATAAACGTTAGCTTTTATGCATCACTACTTCTACAACCTTGTGGAAAACCCCACGGGGCTGGCCCCTTTGCCCCACTAACCATTTCCTCTCTCCCTTCACTCCCTCTTTCTCACTGCCATCTCTGAAGAGGAGCATCCCTGCCCCCAAGTGAGCCCCTTGCACGCTGTTCCACTCCCACCACACAAGCCGGGTGGATGTCGGCACACCTGGTCCTTTGGCAGTCCACACTGCTTTGCTCTCCATTTCAGGCTGTGCACTCCTGATGCTGCCCAGGGCCTCCGTCCTACGCCGCCACCTCTTCCTCCCACCTGCATGCAGTGGCCCACGTGGGTGCACTCATTCCTGTGGGCCGGCACCTGTGGGAGGGCAGCCCTGACTGATGAGGCTGAATCAGGAGACCAGTACCCCTGCTCCCTCACTCCTTAATCCACTGCAATCTGGCTTCCTCCCTGGGCCACCCAAACCTGCCCAAGCCACTAATGACTCCCACTCGCTAAGTGCAGCATCTTTTCTAGGGTCTTGCATGTCTGCTGGGAGCATAGCATTTTGATGACCACCACCTTCTCAACTCCTATGACCCAGCATGCTCCCACTGTTCTTTCCCTTCCTGTTCAGATTCAGTCACTCCTACACTCTTCCACTCCACAAACATTTATGGAGCTTCTACCCTGAGCTGAACATCGCTGGGACAGGATAAAGAACGAGGCAGACCCTAAGGAGACAGTATGCTCCTACAGTAGGAGACTGCATCAACACCACCTAGAATCAAATCCCAGCTCTGCCAACTTGCTAACTCTGTGTCTCTCAGCAGCTTGCTTACCCTCACTGGGTCTCAGTCACCACCTCCGTAAAATGGGGCTCAATTGTGGGATTTGCAATGAATGCCTACCAGGTGTTTAGCACAGCAGGTTTCCATTGTTGCCCCACCCTAATGCATTTTCTGCTCGGCAGCCAGAAAGATCTTGAAACATAAATTAGGTCTTGGCATTTGCTTACCTAAAACCCCTCTAAAGGCTTCCCGTTGCCCGAAGCATAAAATCCAGACTCTTCACGGTGGCTCGTGTGGCCCTGGCAATCCTCGGACCTCATGTTGGGCCAATCTTGCCTTGGCTCAGAAAATTCCAGCCATACAAGATCATTCCTCCAGCAGGACTAATTTTCTTTTCTCCACCCCCACTCCCCCGACTCCCACCCCACGCCACCAGGCTTTCTCTCAGCAGACCTTCCATACCCTCATGTCTCACCTTAAATGCCACCACCTCGAACACCTTCCCTGACCACTAGGGAATAAGTAGTATTGGTGTCCCCCCGCTCCACATCCCTGTTACCAGTCCACTGGACCATTCCCCTGATGCTGAGGGTATTGGCTATTCCTGGCTCATACCCACTCCCCTCTCCAGAGGAGTATCCTTGGCTGAAGGGAGCTGCCTTACCTGGAAATCCCTGAGAGTTTATATAACCAACGGAAAGGCAAGGAATCTTCTCCAAAATCCCTAGCCCATCTTTTGATTGGATTCCTCACGATCCAACAGGCAAGATTCCTTGCCTTCCCATGGCCAGTGATGATTGATGGGGGACAGGGGGTCCCAGCCCCCTTGTCTCTGGGCAGGACAGTGTCTGTGAGGCAGTTCCCACCCCAGAGCTCCCCTGGGATCAGGTCACAGCTGGACTTCTTTTGAAACCACATGTTCACCCAGCTCCTTCCCTGCCCTTCCTCCTGAGAGCATCCCCACAGCACACCACTTACAAAGGAATCCACAGCTCAGACTCTATTTCTGAGGAATCCAGCTTAAGACAGCTTGGTTCTTAATCTTTATCTTGGTTTCTCTCAGAATTTATCTTAATTCTTAATTCCATGAAATGTTTGGTACATTTCTTCTCTCTCCTCCACTACAGGGAAAGCTCCATGAGGGCAGGAATCACACCTGTTTAGTCCATCACTTCATACCCAACACCTGGCCTAGGGCTTGTGTGCAGGAGATGCCAGAAGACTATTTCTTGAATTATTGAGATGGCACATCATCAGGCCTCAGTAAAAAGGTTAAGGATGTGAGCTTCATCTGAGGTCTACTACGTCCAAATCCAGTGGGGAAGGCTGTATTTTTTTTGTTTGTTTTAACAAACCCTTCAGGACATTTTACAGTTGAGCTGAGAAGCCACGGGTCGAGGGACAGACAGACAAATAAATGAACAGGGAGACATTTAGATCAGTAAGTTATAATGTAACCACGAATCCCAGAGCTGTGTCCAAGAAGCTGAAAGCACAAAAGACTGCAATTCACTCTTTCTGGGAAAATCAGAAAGGTGTCAAGGAGGAGAGGATCTTTGAGCAACACCTTAAAGGGTGAGTAGAGTTTGCAGAGCACACAAGGAAGGAGGAGGGGTCCAGACAGAGAGGGCAGCCTGCATCAGAGGCCCTGGGCTATGGCAAAGACAGGATGGCAAACAGGGAGCACTGACAGTATGAGGACAAGCAAAGGGTGCAGAGGGTGTGAGGGGAGAGAAGCTGAGGCTGGCATTGGGGCAGATGAGGGCCAGATGGGGAAGGAGTTTGCAGCGTCTCTGAGGAGGCTGGAGTTTCTCCTGAGGCCACCAGGAGGCCCCAGAGGTCAGGCTGGGGACTGGCTGGAGTAGCTTCCCTTGGCCGCAAAAGGCCCTGAGGGGGTTAGCAGTGAGGTGGCCGTGGCAATAAAGAGTTTATAAAGAAATAAAAAGGCCTGAATGAGGGCCATAAGGGTGATTTATACCCTTTCTGTAGCACATCTCTTGGCTTGCATCAGAATTAGTGTGTGCATTTGTCACATCTCCCCAGTAAACTGTGAGGTGCTGGAATGGAACTAAAGCCTGCTAATGCACTGGCTAAACAGGGTTTCTCAACCTTGGCACCAGCAACATTTGGGGCTGATACCTCTCTGTTGTGGGGCTGTCCTCCGCACTGTAGGATGTTTAGCAGCATCCCTGGACTTCATCCACTAGGTGCCAGTAGCATCTCTGGATGCCCCAAATGTCTCCAGGCATTGTCCCCAAGGCACAAAATTGCCCTCGGTTGACAATTCCTGGGTTAAGGTAATGGGCTGTGGGGTTGTACTGATCTTGGCTCTGCCACTTCCCAGCCGGTGCCTGGAGCAGAGCACTTCAGCTCTCTGCACCTCTGTTTCCTGACCTATCCAGTAGAGATAATGAAGTATTGACCTCAGAGTCTTTGCAACAGTCAAATACAATGATTCATGTGAAGTGCAGAAAGTAAACACTCAGTGAATACCAGCTATCACTGGCATTATATTTTAAGGAAACGAGCACTTAGACTAAGGCTGGACACACATTAAGTTCTTAACATATTTCAGCTAGCGTTGCTTCTATTATTATTTTCTTACTCATATGTGTAGTACACCCTCGGGCACGTGGATGGGTCTTGCACATTCTTGCCAAATGAAGGTCAGTGGATTGGAATAAGAAAGGGGATGCCTATGAAGTTATGACCTAGCCACTGCTGGCACTTTCTCATCATCTCTGGCACACCAAAAGTTTGGGGGTGGCTATGGTGCCCTCAATATAGCAGCTACTCTCCCCACCCAAGAATTTCCTAAAGGTGTGTTCCAAAGAATACTAAACTCAAAAGCTATTTCTCCTAAAAAAGATTTTCACGTCAGAAAATGCAAGATATCCCATTCCTTTTTGAACACATTTGGCACATTCAGTTAATAAAGGCTCTGAGAAGCCCTGCAGCCACCATTACTAGATTTTAAGCTCTGGAATCAGGGATCAAGTCTAACTCACTATAATATCCCCACTCCTTGAACAATGCTGCACAAAAGAGGCTCTCAGTAAGCGTGTGAAAAATGAATAAATGAAATGAAATATATGAATGAACTTGTTAATTTAAAAGGCCAGTTTGGCTGTATTTAACCCAGTGTTTCCCAACTTTTTGAACCACTGCACCATGGATATCCCCTAGGACTAGCCCCACCCCTGCCCCCAACACACTTTGGAAAACATAGCCCCTCCCTGGGATGTCAAAGCAAAGGTGAGTGACTACGAAGGAAGACCTACCCACAGTACACATTCCTGGCTTCTATGGTTCACAGTGACTTCATCTTCAGTTAAAATTAAGTGAAAACATTTCATTTTAGCTTCAAAATGAGCACAGAGCAATTGAAAAGAAAGTGCACCCTTAGAGACTCTTGACAAGAGGACTCCATTTTTAAAAGAAATGTGACAGGGGCTTCCCTGATGGCGCAGCAGTTAAGAATCCGTCTGCCAATGCAGGGGACATGGGTTCGAGCCCTTGTCCGGGAAGATCCCACATGCCGCGGAGCAACTAAGCCTGTGCGCCACAGCTACTGAGCCTGCACTCTAGAGCCCGCGAGCCACAACTACTGAGCCTGCGTGCCGTAACTACTGAAGCCCGCGTGCCTAGAGCCCGTGCTCCGCAACAAAAGAAGCCACTGCAATGAGAAGCCCACGCATCGCAACGGAGTAGCTCCCACTTACCGCAACTAGAGAAAGCCCTCGTGCAGCTATGAAGACCCAAAAGCAGCCAAAAATAAATAAATAAAATAAATTTATTTTTTAAAAAAAGAAGAAATGTGACCATCTCTGTGCCATTTTGTGGGCAGTGAAGTGGTAAAGCAAATGTCACCTGTACAGGTGATATCAACCTCACTCCTCACATCCAAAGAAATGTCTGTCACTGCATAGGCCATAGTTCCTACACCCCAAAAGACTAAATTTTTCCCAGGTCGTGGTTCTGTTCAATGGCAATTCTGTCCAATGGCACTTAGGGCAAAGGTCAAGACAACTGCCTAATGCAAACTCAGTTCCAGGTTCTGATTTTTTCAAATATATATGTTTAGTAAGCAAAATAAGCCACTGTGGAAAAATATGCTCCAGAGGCACAGAAGGCTTTGCAACAGAAATGGTAGGAACCTTAGTTGAAATGAGAGCTAACATCTGTACTGGGCTCACTGTATATCAGATACCGTTCCAGGTACTTCACATGTGCAAGCTCATCTAATCCTCACAGCAACCCTAACAAATGGGTCCTAGTGTGATTCTTATTTTACAGATGAGCATATTGCAGCTCTGAGAGGTAAAGTGACTGGGCCCAGGACCCACAGCCAGCAAAGGCAGGAGTCGTCTTAACGCTGCACTCTGCAACCTCAGTAACTGGCAGTAATCACCAATGCTATTTTTATTTTTAAGAAAGTTTTAATATGCACTTTGATTATCCATTTATACCATTAATGCTGGAGTTAATTATCTGGTAGGAGTATGAAAGGTATGCGTAGTCAGTGTTCACGTCTATGCCTGAGATACATTAGTATCTTCTGGTGCTTAACGCCCACCCCCTTGACTCCTAAGTGGCATGGAAGGCAAGATACAGCTATCATTTGGCAATAAGAGGTACTTACCAAATCTACCCCTATTGCCTTCCTTCATGCTCCTGGTATTTGCCAAAAAGGTTTAAACAAACAGAAAACTTCTGGGATACCAGCCTTACCTGCATAATTTTAATGAATCAACTCCAAAAGACATTCTGAACAGTAACATCCCCACCTCACTCCCTGGCCTCCCCACAACAAAAAAATAATTTGATCCCTTTGTAAACACTGGACTGTGAACTTCACCTATAGTATCTCACTTGATCCCTAGCTTAAGCTGAATAGCAGATACTAGTCCCCATTTTACAGATGAAAAGACTGAGGTTCAGAGTGGTTGAGGGTCTTGACCAAGGTTACAGCAGCTAGTAAAGGACACAGGGAGGGTTCTAAACCAAGTCTCTGTTTCCAAAAACTCCAGGTCCTGCTGCCTTACATAATTTTAGGTTAATTCACACAGCTAGCCCAGAAAAAAAACATTTTTTAGTCAAATGTCCTTATAAGAGCTGGAAATATTATAAATGTTATTGAACTTGAGGTTCTGCTAGTTGAGAACTATGACCAATTAAATAGCTATTTCTCTGTTCTGAGCTACATCAGGCTTGCTGGTAAGACTGGCAGGTCAGAAGAGTGATGGTAATGATTAACTCTGAGGTGTAATGCCATAAGGGAGAACAAAGACCAGATAATTGAACTCAAATATGGGTGGGGCATGGTGTTAAGGCGAGCGATTTTAAAAATTGTATTAATAGTAACACTTCTGCTATCCTTTCTTTCAACGAGAATGTGACATGCAAAAAAATTTTTAGGGACTTCCCTGGTAGTGCAGTGGTTAAGAATCTGCCTGCCAATGCAGGGACATGGGTTCAAGCCCTGGTCCGGGAAGATCCCACATGCCGCGAAGCAACTAAGCCCGTGCGCCACAACTACTGAGCCTGCGCTCTAGAGCCTGCAAGCCACAACTACTGAGCCTGCCTAGAGCTCGTGCTCCACAACAAGAGAAGCTACCACAATGAGAAGCCCGTGCACTGCAACAAAGAGTAGCCCCAGCTCCCCGCAACTAGAGAAAGCCCATGCAGCAACGAAGACCCAATGCAGCCAAAATTAAATAAATTAAATAAATAAATCTTTTTTTTAAAGTAAAAAAAATTTTTTTAATTATTTTTCCCATGTTAATACAGGTCAAGTGGAGACATTAAATCTCTGTAGATTTCATTTCTTTTTGTTACAAACACATTTTGTCATTCAAACACAACATCTCTCAGACTACTCCTTGCTCTTGAAAGCCTAATACTAATGCATCAGCTGCTACAAGCTATTTCTTGTTCTAGTTGAAAAGTTTCAAAAATCCCTAGGTAGACCATTTCTTCAAGGACTTTTACAAGGTTGCTGCTGTTTTCTAGGGAGCCCATCCCAAACTGTGGGAGTGAGTAGAGTTGGAAATGGGTCAATGCCAGAACAGTCCTACGAATATTTGAATCAGAATAGAAAACTCATGTATTAATTCAACAAACTGTTTTTGACCAATTTTCTTGTGTATCAAGCACTGCTCCTGCCATTGTGGCTAGAAGCAGGGACAAAAGAGGACCAGACCATGGAAGTTTAAAACCTAGTGAGAAGGAGAGGGGGAGGTAAAAAAAACAAACATACCAACACCTGTAATGGGTAGAATTATGTCCTCCCAAAAGATATATGTTCAAGTTCTAACACCTGGTACCTATGAATGTGACCTTACTTGAAAATAAGGTCTTTGCTTATGTAATCAAGCTAAGATGAGGTCATGCTGGATTAGGGTGGGCCCTAAACCCAAAGACTGGTATCCTTAAAAGAGGAGGGAAATTTGGACACAGACACATGGGGGAAGAGGCCATGTGAAGGCAGAAGCAGAGGTTGGAGTGATCTGCAAGTCAAGGAAGGCCAAGGATTGCTGGTAACTACCAGAAGCTAGGAGAGAAGCAAGATCATCCCTAGGGCCTTTGGAGGGAGCATGGCCCTGCTGACACCCTAATTTCAGACCTCTGGCCTCCAGGATTGCAAGGGAGTAGATTTCTGTTGTTTCCTAGGGCTGCTATAACAAAGTACCACCCAGTTTGTGGTACTTTGTTATAGCAGCCCTAGGAATGGAACACAACATCTAATATGATATTGGAGAATGACAAATGGTATGAAGAACAAAAAGCAGGATAAGGAGATGAAGAGTGACTGGGGAGGGAGGAGCTATTTATTTTTTCTTTTTCACATCTTTTTTTTTAGATTTTTTTTATTGAGTAATAGTTGTATAGTTTTTAATAAATTTATTTATTTTTGGCCGCATTGGGTCTTCGTTTCTGCGCATGGGTTTTCTCTGGTTTCATCGAGCAGGGGCTACTCTTTGCTGCAGTGCACGGGCTTCTAATTGCAGTGGCTTTTGCAGTGGCTTTTCTTGTTGCGGAGCATGGGCTCTAGGCACAGAGGCTTCAGTAGTTGCAGCATGCAGGCTCAGTAGTTGTGGCTCTAGAGCACAGGCTCAGTCATAGTGGCGCACAGGCTTAGTTGCTCCAAAGCACGTGGGATCTTCCCAGACCAGGGCTTGAACCCGTGTCCCCTGCATTGGCGGGCAGATTCTTAACCACTGTGCCACCAGGGAAGTCCATATAGTCGTATAATATTATATGTTACAGGTGTACAATATAGTGATTCACAATTTTTAAAGGTTATACTTCATTTATAGCTATTATAAAATATTGGCTATATTCCCTGTGTTGTACAATATATCCTGGCAGCTTATATATTTTATACATAATGGTTTGTACCTCTTAATCCTCCACCCCTATATAGCCCCTCACCACTGGTAACCACTAGTTTGTTCTCTCTGTGAGTCTGCTTCTTTTATTCACTAGTTTGCTGTATTTTTTAAATTCCACATATAAGTGATATCATATAGTATTTGTCTTTCTCTGCCTGACTTATTTCACTTAGCATAATACCCTCCAAGTCCATCCATGTTGCAAATGGCAAAATTTCATTCTTTTTTATGGCTGAGTAGTATTCCATTGTGTATATGTGTGGTGTGTGTGTGTGTGTGTGTGTGTGTATATATACACACCACATCTTCTTTATCCATTTGTCTGTTGATGAGCACTTAGGTTGCTTCCATATCTTGGCAATTGTAAATAATGCTGCTATGAACATTGGGGTGCATGTATCTTTTCAGATTAGTGGTTTGGGGTTTTTTTTTTTTTGAATATATACCCAGGAGTGGAATTGCTGTGTCATATGGTAGCCTATTTTTAGTTTTTTGAGAAATCTGCATACTGTTCTCCACAGTGGCTGCACCAATTTACATTCCCACCAACAGTGTATGAGGGTTCCTTTTTCTCCACAGCCTTGTTAACATTTATTTGTGTTCTTTTTGATGATGGCCATTCTGATAGGTGTGAGGTGATATCTCATTGTGGTTTTGATTTGCATTTCCCGGGTAATTAGGGATGTTGAGCATTTTTTCTTGTGCCTGGGAGGGGCAATTTTAGATAGTTCAGTCAAGGTCAGGTGACAGTACATAGGCATAGAATTGTCAAATCAGTCCCACCAGATCCAGAGGTTATCTCATCAGCTTGGGCTACCATGACAAAATACCAGAGACTGGGTGGCTTAAAAACAACAGACACTTACTACTCACATTTCTGGAAGTTGGGAAGTCCAAGATCAAGGTGCTGGCAAGGCAGGTTTCATTCTGAGGCCTCTGGTCTTGACTTGTAGGAGGCCTCCATCTGCTGTGTGCTCACATGACCCCCTGCTTTGTGCTTGTATGTATAAACTTAATTACTTCCTTACAGCCACACTGGAAGCTGGGGCTTCAACGGACTATTCAGTGGGGGCACACACATTCAGTCCATAATAGAGATCTTATCCAAAATCAAACTCTACTAATAATTCAAAAGATAGAGTGACCATGAGACCCAGGTGAAGCAAGAAGTCTGAGATGGCCAGCACAACTCCTCAAGTCCTTCTTTGTGCAATAGGACACACACTAGCTCAGGCTCACATAC
Source organism: Phocoena sinus (assembly GCF_008692025.1). Lineage (NCBI taxonomy): Eukaryota > Metazoa > Chordata > Mammalia > Artiodactyla > Phocoenidae > Phocoena > Phocoena sinus. The sequence continues at coordinate 58,252,757 of NC_045777.1, forward strand.
GTGCCCTCTATGTGATGAAAGCAGGACTATTTCAGTGATACAATAGGTCCATTTCATACTCTAATAATTACATGGTTGACACTGACATTTTCCATAAATCCCATTAATTCCAAGTTTGTTTGTCATACGTAAACTCAACCAAGCAGGTATGCCCTACTAAAAGCATTCCATACCATGAACGAGGACCAGAACCAGCCACACAATACAATATGAAAATGAGGGGCCCTTTGTTCAAATATTTTTCATTTCAAGATGGCGACTGCAGAGCATTTAAAACCAAGTGTAGGGCCCTTCTAAGTACAGGGCCCTGTGTGACTAATTAAGGACCCTCCCTTGTCTTTCTGTGATGAACCCCCTCAGGAGGACCCATAAGCACATTTACTAGGAGATTTGACCTTATCATTTCTTTCTTTTTTTTTTTTGCGGTACGCGGGCCTCTCACTGTTGTGGCCTCTCCTGTTGCGGGCCACAGGCTCCAGACGCGCAGGCTCAGCGGCCATGGCTCACGGGCCCAGCCGCTCCGCGGCATGTGGGATCTTCCCGGTCCGGAGCACGAACCCGTGTCCCCTGCCTCGGTAGGCGGACTCTCAACCACCGCGCCACCAGGGAAGCCCCCATTTCTTTCTTTTATTGTTCTCTCTTCCCTGGCTTCCCCAGGCTAAAGCAAGGTGGATGATGGACCAGCTGCAACCATTCTTTTGAAGGAGGGAGGGACAGAAAACAAGATCAGAGGTGTGATGAGACCTCATTGGCTGACTTTGAGTAGGGAAGTCACATGACCTAACTTTACATTCCTGCATGTCACTCCAGCTGTCATGAAGAGTAAACAAATGAAGACATTCCTTGTGACCCTGAAAGTAACAGAATCATGGAAGAAATGGCCAGAACTGCCCCATTCAGGCCTAGCACAGCAGGTAACAGAAAGCTTCTATGTTAATGGTCTGATTTTGAATTACACTTTCATCTCCATGACTATTTTTTAATGCCTGTCCCCTAATAAATGGTTAGCTCTGTGAAGAGAGAAGTGACTTGCCTGTAACTGTCTCTCTGGTGGTTAGAACTGTGCCCGGGACATTTTAACACTGAATAAATATTTGTTGAATGAATTAGTATTTTTGAAGCCGAAAGTTTTTGTTGTTTTCTCTTGTTTTGTTAATTGTAGTAAAATAGACATAACAAAATTTACCATTTTAACCATTTTTTAGTGTGCATGTCAGTGGCATTAAATACATTCATGTTGTTGTGCAACTATCACCACTATTCACCTCTAGAACTTTTCACATTCTAAAGTGAAACTCTGTACTAATGAAACAATAGCCCCCATTATCCCCTCCCCTCCAGCCCTGGAGGCTCAGAGAAATTGTAACCTCCCAAGGTCACACAGTGCGAAGCAGCAGTTTGGGATTGGAGTGCCAGTTCGGAAGGTATAGAGATGTGAACGATTTGCTTTGCATCTTGTAACACACTCTTGGCATTTCATCAAGAAGGAGCTTCCTTCTTTTATAAACTTTGTATCCTTAAATCATATCTTGATGGGATTTGGCCAGGCAAGTAGGACAAAAAAAACCACATTTACAGGACAGAGGTGCTAAATACCACATATTTACCCTTTAGAACATGAAAATAATAAAAATCAGTAGGCATTAATTCCCTCCTTCCTATGAGCAAGAATCCTGGAATCCTGAGTTCATTTTTACCTAACAGCAACTTCAGGGGATCCAAAGAGTCATCCAAGGCCACCAAGATTGTAAAACTCCTCTGAAATGCACATTAATTATTCAGACTCACCAAGAGTCGTTGACCAAATTAAGACAGACAATTAAGCAAACTGAGTTATCAATAAGTACAAGAACAATTTGCCTGTATGTAAGTTACCCACAATAAACTTCATAATCGCACCTTATGGAGTTGCCTGCCTCATTTTTCAGTCTCAAAGTTCCTTCCTAGTTCGAAGGATATTATTATTTCCACCTTCTAACAAACCCATAAGAACAATGGCATAGGACATTTGTCATCCAGCAAGTCTCAGAAAAATCTACAATATGTAAAATCCACTCATATCAAAGCGAGTTCTCTTTCAAAAGGCAAGGAAACTAACACACTTGAATCACATAATCCTTCAAACACACTACGGGAGATGTTTTCCTCTATCCCATGCAAAGGAGGCATCTGAGCCAGAGAGGTTCATTTGTTCATTCCTTCCTTCCTTCCTTCCTTCATTCATCCAACAAATACTGAGCACTCCCTATGAGTCAGGATTGTTCAGGGTGCTAGGGATGTAGTGGTGAACTCAGGAGTCCAAGTCCCTCATTTCATGAAACTCAGTTTTGTCTGTCAGTCCTCCCAGCCCAACTCCAGCCTCCCTGTTCTGACTTCCTCCCAATCCCACGGCAGCCCACCCAGCTGGCCCCAAATTGCTAACAGCATGGGTGTGTTCTTCCCTCCCTGGCCCCACTGCACTCTTCAGGACCAAACATTAGATTTATGATAAACATGTACTACTTCCAGTGATTTGACAGCCTGTCACCTCCCCACCACCCTGGAGAAATTTCACTAACTTCTTCAAAACCTAATTCAGAGCCCCAGAGTCTGACCTTCATGGTTTGAAGAGCTCAAGGAGACTGTGTCAGTGGAGAAAAAAATAAGCTTTTAAATTCAAAACACTTTGGGGGGGGATATGGGGATATATGTATACATATAGCTAATTCATTTTGTTGTACAGCAGAAACTAGCACACCATTGTAAAGCAATTATACTCCCATAAAGATATATAAAAAAAAGTACACCTGCAACTAATATAACACTATAAATCAACTACACTTCAAATTTTTAAAATAATAAATAATACAAAACAATATAAAAAACAAAAATTAAAAACTGAGATATTAAAAAAAAACACTTTGGGAGTTGTCTTCTCAATAAGTTCATGGCATAGGAAAAAGGCAGGGGGAAAGTAAGGACTCTGTTACTTGACAAAGATTCAAGAAACACAACAGCCAAATGTCAGGGTGTGGACCATGTCTGGATCCCGATGGGAAAACCCATTATAAAAAGACATGATGGGGACTTTCCTGGTGGCACGGTGGTTAAGAATCCGCCTGCCAATGCAGGGGGCACGGGTTCAAGCCCTGGTCTGGGAAGATCCCACATGCCACGGAGCAACTAAGCCTGTGTGCCACAACTACTGAGCCTGCGCTCTAGAGCCCTTGAGCCACAACTACTGACCCCTCGCACCACAACTACTGAGGGCCGCACACCTAGAGCCCATGCTCCGCAACAAGAGAAGCCACTGTAATGAGAAGCCCGCGCACCGGAACAAAGAGTAGCCCCCGCTCACCGCAACTAGAGAAAGCTCGCGCTCAGCAATGAACACCCAATGCAGCCAAAAAAAAAAAATACATGATGAAGACAATCCAAAAACTGAACTATAAACCGGGTGTTACATGAGATTAAGGAATTATTGTTGATTTGTAAAATGTGATGATCACTGTAGTGATATAAGAGAATGTCCTTCACTTTACAGAGATGCCTCGAACTGTTTAAAGGAGAAATATCATGTTGACTGCGATTTGCTTTTTTTTGTTTTGTTTTGTTTTGTTTTGTTTTTGGCCATGCTGCGTGGCACGTGGGATCTCAGTTCCCTAACCAGGGATCAAACCCATACCCCCTGCAGCGGAAGTGTGGAGCCCTAACCACTGGGCAACCAGGGAATTCCCAGGATTTGCTTTAAAATAGTATAGCAAAATATAAAGGTGAATGCAATATGCAAGAAATTAATAATTGTTAAATCTAGAACAGCACTATCCAACAGAACTTTCTGCAGTGAGGGAAATGTTCTGTATCTAAGCTGGACGATATGGTAGTCAGGAGACAAAGATGGCTGCTGAGCCCTTGCAGTGGCTACTGAGACAAGAAACTGATTTTTTTTTTCCAATTAGTTTAAGTTTAGATAGCCACCTGTGGTCTATGATGGCTATATGAGGTTTCATTTATTCTCTCTACTTTCATGCATGCTTGAAGATTTTTATAATAAAAATTTATAAAAATGACTTAGCAAAAGACGACATTTTGTCCCCGGGTAACCTTGGGCATGTGGCTCATTCTCTTAGTTTTCTCATCTGTAAAACAGGTATTCTTAACTGCTGCCCTCCTCACGCTCTATTGTAAAGCCTGAAATTTCACGGGCTGCCTTGGCCTGTTTGAGCCTCACAGGGCCCCAAAGGCCTTACTGTGGGTTCCCCTGCTGTTGCCATATATGCCCCCTTCCAGAAGGAAAGGCTCCCCACCTTGTCACTCAGGGCAGCAACCCAAGGGTCCCTAACCCGCACCTAAACTGTCTCTATAAAACAAGTACACTTGTTTTAGACAAGGAAGCCCCCCAGTTCTAATGAAGACCTCCAGGCAAATTTGCAGAAAACCAAAATGGACTGTATCTTCTAGCTGTGTTTATATGACAGGAACAAGAAGGCTTAACCACAAGAAACCAGTATAAGCTGCCTGAACTTCAAAATGGGACAAAGTTTGCTCTATATATCACTACCATCTCATTGTGATAAAATCTCCACCTGCTAGTGCCATATTGGTTCAGCCTGTTTGGACCCAGATACCAAATGGCCAGACAAGGCAGAAAAGAGGTGTGAACTGCATTCTGGGATATCCCCACTCATTTCCATGAATCGGATGACAAAAGACTTCCGCCCCCAATAACCTCCTTCATCCTTTCCTATAAAAATCTTGCTCCTGCTTGTAATCAAGAAGAAGTTGTCTTTAGAGCATGAGCTCCCCTTCTCCATTCTCTGGCCACTGAAAAAAAGTTTGTCTTTCTTGCACCAAACTCAGTTTCCTTATTGGCAGTTTGAACCTGAGCAAGGAAGAACTCCCTGACTGAACCAAGAGGGGCGTCGGTTCAGCTAGGGCCACACAAGGAGGGCCTTGCATCTCATTCGGTAACAACCTGCCTCGTTCCCCTGTTGCTGACACAGCTGCGCCACACTCAGTCTGCTGAGTGAAACCCTAATGGGTTTCACTTCCCTGCTAGCCCAAGAAGTCAATCACATCCTCCTCAGGAACCAGGGGTCACCTTACCCTCCTGTTACTACCCAATCTGCCCACCATGGTCCTTGCTTGTTCACTCAGAGAAAAAAACCCCTGTGGCCCTGCAGGGCATGCAGAGTCCTCCTCCCCCGGGGCTGTAAGTACATGTGTGACTCATAAACAGCTGTCCATCTCATCTGTGCAGTGTTGCCGTGTTCTGCGTTCAGGCAATTTCATATTATTTAGGGTAGGAGATTCCCTCCCTCACCAGTGTAGTGACTAGAAGACAATCAGAATACCCCTCCCCCATCTAAGAAGGTATTTTTGAGGATTACTTGAAATACATAACACAAAAGTGCTTTTTAAATCTCAACACATGAGTTAAATGCAAGGCATTATAAGTTAGAACGCAAGGGATTGTAAGTATTGCTCTTGGTTTTGTTAATTCTCTGATAATTGAAAAAAGAATTCTCAGACTAGTAATAGTAATACTAACTGGCGGGTGAATACCTTGCCCAAGTTTATTATTTACACTTTATTAACTTTTTGATGGTCAAATAGAGTTGTATCACGCATTATATTCTCGAAGGTGTGGTTTTTTTCATGCCACAATAAATCATAAACATATTTTCACCGCTGTTTAATCCCTTTTAAGAGCCCCACAATGTTCCAATGCATAAAAATATCTTAATTCAACCAACTTCCAAGCCGATCGCATTCATTTCCAGGACTTTAAATATCATCTAAGTGGCGCTGGTTTATGAATGTATGTCTCTATCCCATTCATTCCTAAATTTGAGATTCATACACGCGACTGCCTGATTGCACTCTCCACTCTGATATGTCACAGGCATCACAAACTTATTGCGCCCCAAACAGAACTCCTAATTTCCTCCAGTTTCTTATATCCAGCTTTTTCATTCTGCGTTTTCCCTCATTAATAAGTTAAATGAAATTCTCACACATGTTCACTATGCATTTTATAAAAACTATGCTTTTCAACATTTTGAGAATTACATTTTAACAATCATCATGAAAATATGGTAATCACCACCCTCCTCTATGTTATTTTTTGTACTTTTCAGATTATTTCTGGAAAGGAAGGAGTTACAACAGTCCATGACTCCCTCCTTCCCAGCCGGGGAATACCTGGAAATGAATGGCCTCCACCATTCATTTCAACACTTCCTTGAAAGTAGGCTAGAAGAGACCAGGGAGAGCTTATCTCTAAAATAATTTTAGCAGGATGTACCTGGCTTGTCTAGATTGCTTACTGAGAGTAAACCTGGAATTTTTGGACAATGACTGGCAAGAGAATAGGTAGTAATCACGCAGGCATTTCTAATTAATGGAGGATAAAACTGGGAAACTGCAAAGCCAACATTGCTTCACCTGAGGACAATGAACCATACCCATCACTGGGAACTCACTGATTAATCCAAAACTAACCCAGAACAAGAGGAAGCTGTAGCTGACAGATTTGGGCTCCTTCATAAAAGGAATGCAATGTTTGTGCCTACATCTTGCTTGCAATCTTTAATCACTAGCAAGGATAAGCATTAGATTATATGTATGATTCACTTGAGGTTGATTTGACTCGTCAATTCTTTGTGCTAATATAATCTCCTTAAGAAAAGTTCCCAAAGTGAGAATTACTTAAAATTCTCACTTTGAAAGAGAAAACATTTTAAAATTGAAATTGATTTTTTGGAAATAGCAATTTTGAAAGTGGAAGAAAAGGTACGCACCATTAAAATTCTGATCCATTCTGTGATGTTATCCCCACTTCAGAGAGTCTTGTCCACTTTCAATGATACCAACAGAGCATGAGTGTGCCCCCTTCACACACACTCACACACCAGCTCTAGGCTCAGTATCACCTTTGCCACCATGATCAGTGGAAAACAAAGGCGTCTCATTTCTGGAATAAGAGTGATCAGACAGTCTGGGGAAGAGAACTCAGCCAAGTCCCCCCAAATTATGATGCCATTTCCTTGGAGGGGATCAGAAGAACACATCAACAGTCTATCAGCCATTTCCCTATATCTGCCTTCCCAAAGGACCTAACAGTAGGCACCTGACAACTGCTCACCTCAGTTATACGTGGCAACAACTCTCGGAGAAACCAGACATCCAACAAGAGTAGAAGCCTTTGAACCAAGTGTAGGAAACCTATGCCCTGTAGACAACAGAGCCCTGGAATACGGGCTGGGGCCCTGGAGCTCTCTTGGGCGTGCCATTTCACTTCTCTGGGATATACAATTCCGGGGACTGTTGGTCAGAAATGAAATGAACTTCAGACAACTCTGCCAGCTCTCTAATTTTATAGGAGAGGAAATCAAACCTCAAAGCACTTAAGGTTCATCTTTTCTTCATTCAACAAGTATGTGTTGAGTGGCTAATGTATTCAGTGCCGGGCTTTGTGCTAGGAGGTGGGGATAGAGTAGAAAACAAGACAGGATTATCCCTGACCTCACAGAGCTTAGTCTAGTGCTGGGGATGGGGAGGTATTTCTTCACATAATTTCAGGGACCACTTGGAGAATCTAATCAACTCTCTTTTCAAAAAAATTAAGTAATTGTACATGCACATGCCCCCCCACATGCACACAGTTCAGCCTATACATTCTGGTAGATTCACTGACTCCTAGAAGCCAGCCCATCCACGGATCTCCCAATTTAAAAATGGTTCATTAATGCAAAACATACTGTCACTGCACTAAGCCATTATATTTCGAATCCTTACACCAGTCCATCAAATAGAAATTAATAGTCTCATTTTACGGAGGAAGAAACCAACATGCCAGACTTAACAAACATGCTCAGATCACACTGCACGCCTCTGTTACATTAGATCGGTTCTTTGTGCGCAAGTAACAGATGGCAAATTCATGAAGAAAAGGAATGAATGGAGAGGATGTTAGGTAACTTGAAGAACCAAAAAGAAGGCTATGGAATTGGGCTCAAAACAGTGGTAATTCGGACAGCTCCGCAGTTTTACATTTTCCCCCCAATCTCTGAACGACTGTTGTTAAAAAAACAACAGGCCAAAATGGCGTCGCTTATGCTTTCCCACGTCACCAAACCAAGACTGAACTTAATCACAGTTTCCGCTCTCCCAGAAACGGAGTCTTAAACCAGCCACTCAGAAATCGCCTGGTCAGCACTAGTGCTATCACCGGCAGAAACTGTTAACTTCCGGGAAATAAAACTATAATCTGGGTAATAAAACAAAGTCTAACGTTTTGTTTTTCCTTTAGGCTTAGTCTACTTTCACTTACTCACCGGGTGCTGTGTACGGAGGCCTCACACCCGGCAACTCAGACCAGCGTTCCTCACGAGAAATGGCGGCGCCGGCAAGACGGGCCGTGTGCAGAAGCGCGCACCCGGCACCTCGATTCAAGATGGCGGCCGCGGGCTGTGCGCAGAGAGGCTTCACCCTGCTCTGGGACCTGGAGCCGTGAGCTGCGCGTCTGCGTCAGACCTGGTGGAACCGCGCCCACTCCCGGCTATAAAGCTGCCCTGCCCACAGCCTGCTCGGGAGAGCATCTACTGAGAGCTCACGTCTCTCCGTTCTTTGCTCCAAGAATAAATCTTTCCTTTGCTTCTGAACCAAACTCGGTCTCGGTCTCATTCTCTTGGCTCAATGGACACTGGACAGAAAGAACGCTTGTTAGGGACCGATTCAGGAGGGTAATAGGTCATCTGCCTGATAGACCCCCCCCCCCATCATCCCCTAAAGAAAAGTGACCTTGCAATAACCAAGCCACTTTTTGCCTAGTATAACTTCCTTGTTCCTACTCCCTTCTGCCTATAAAATTCTCTCGTTTTGTACAGCTGCTCGGAGCTCCTTCCTATCTGCTAGATTGGATGCTGCCTGATTCTAATTGATTTTTGTTCAAATAAACAATTAGAAGTTTTAATATGCTCTAGATTATCTTTCAACACTGTCCTCAAAATTTAGAGCCCTGAGCCATTGACAAAGACTCTTTTTTTGGTATTTTATTGAAGTATAGTTGATTACAATGTGTTAATTTCTGCTGTACAGCAAAGTGATTCCGTTACATGTATATATACATTCTTTTTTTTTTTTTTTTTTTTTTTTTTTTTTTTCTTTACGCGGGCCTCTCACTGTTGTGGCCTCTCCCGTTGCAGAGCACAGGCTCTGGACGCGCAGGCTCAGCGGCCATGGCTCACGGGCCCAGCCGCTCCGCGGCATGTGGGATCTTCCCGGACCGGGGAACGAACCCGTGTCCCCTGCATCGGCAGGCGGACTCTCAACCACTGCGCCACCAGGGAAGCCCTACATTCTTTTTCATATTCTTTTCCATTATGGTTTATCACAGGACATTGAATATAGTTCCCTGTGATATACAGCAGGACCTTGTTGTTTATCAAAGACTCTCTTCTTGACCAAACTTGTCAGGCTCCTCTGACCGCTCTTTTCGATGAGGCCTCAACCTTCAGGCTTTCATGTTCATTGCATTGCCTGGTTTTAGCAAAACTCCTGTCAAGTCAATTTAGCCAGACTCTCCACCCTCAAAATCTGATCAAATTCCTCATCTGCCACCGTTCCCCAGGTACTATTTGATCACCTTGGGCTATCTTCAGCAAGATTCCTTTTAGGTCAGTTTAGTAAGAATTACCCTACCCTCTTTAGTAATTTTCCATCCACTGACCACTCCCCTCCTTAGCTCCTTGGCTATAAATCCCCACTTCTCATGTTGTATTTGGAGTTGAGCCCAATCTCTCTCCCCTACTGCAAACTCCATTGCAGTAGCCCCTTGAAGAAAGTCTTTGTTATTCTTCTTTAGTAAGTGTCAGAAAAATGTTTTTTCTTTGACACCATAGAGTAGATTCCCCCGGGTTGGCTCATGTGACCACATGTGGCCAAGGGACAGTCCTTGCAAGGCTGTGTACTGTGGGAGAGCAGTACACAGCCTTGTGGGAGAGCATCTCTGAAAGAAGTGGGATGCGTTAGCTTTTTTTTTTTTTTTTTTTTTTTTTTTTTGCGGTACGCGGGCCTCTCACTGTTGTGGCCTCTCCCACTGTGGAGCACAGGCTCCGGACGCGCAGGCTCAGCGGCCATGGCTCACGGGCTCAGCCGCTCTGCGGCATGTGGGATCTTCCCGGACCGGGGCACGAACCCGTGTCCCCTGCATCGTCAGGCGGACTCTCAACCACAGCACCACCAGGGAAGCCCGGGATGCATTAACTTTTAAACCAAAGTAGGGAGACCAAAAATGCCAACAAGTTTATAGTAAAAATGGCAGGTGTAGAATCATGGTTTGTAAGCAAATCTGACCAGGGTATCTTCACCCTCTTTTCCATTTTCTGATTTGAGCAGAAGTCAGGCTCATTGGTAATCAGTCAACATAACTAATCAATGCTTCTCTCTGCCCTGAATTTGTGATTCAATTATCCTAATGATGTGCTAGAAATGTTTAGTCATCTCTGACCCGCGAGCTCTCAGAAAGTAAATATAAAGCCAAATTGATTGTTAGGCTGTGTCCCTGGCCTTGGATGAGTCTAATGAGTAAGGAGGTGTCATGGAAGAATGTAGTTTTGCCTTCCCAGCATCAATCCCTCCTTCTTCTGATAACAGTATCCTGACTCCCCTGCTCTGTCCTGACTCCCAAGAGGGAGTATAGGGAGATTGGCTTGGCCAATCAGAAATACTCAGCATTAGTCCCAGGACTGAAAACATTTGGGAAATTATTGGGAAATACATATTTTTTGCTAGCCTGGAAAGGAAAGACTTGGGCTAATATTTGTTTATTTCACCACTTAAGCACCTAGATCCAGCCAGGCCTGAAGATCTCTAAACTTTTCAGTTAGGTCATTCAATGGTATTTGTGTGTGTGTGTGTGTTTTAATATTAAGTTTATCACTTGGAAACAAACAAAAATGTCTAGTATAAAGGTGTCCTACTGTTAGACCCAAACGGTCTACGAGGGATTCCAACTCGCCCAAGAACCGCCAAGAGTCGAGAGCCGTTGCAACACGCAAGAGGTTTATTAGGAGCCGATGCACCGGGGTTCCCTGAACCTCACGCAGGAGGCCGATGGGGAACCCCTAAAAGCGGAATCACATACTTTTTATAGGTTTATTTACTCATAGGGCGGGTATATTCTCACAATGATTGGGTAAATGTGGTGACTTTTGAATTCATTGGCTTAGGAACTTTTGCCCCACCTTCTGGCCGTTACAGTTGTTTGTTCATTGCGGCGGTTAGGGCGTATACCTGTTACGGGCAACTGGAAAATTACCCGCTGGCTGGAAAGTCCCCGTCAACTGAAAAACTCCAAGAATTGGTTTCGATAGGGAGAAGGAGTGGCGCAAGAATTGGTTTCGATAGGGAGAAGAATTGGTTTCGATAGGGGGAAGGAGTGGCGCAAGAGGTTGGTTTACGGGAACAAGTGAGGGGGTGGAAAGTCCCTAAAGGCCCCACACTACCATGTCTAATCATGTAGTGATACCAATGACTTTTTGTTTGATAGTAAAGGTGTTTTGTTTGCTTTTTGATTAACCACATAATATAACATAGACACAGAGTAAGAAGAAAAACACAAGACAGCAAAATGACAAAGACAGCCACATTTGTTCCATCTGTCTCTGTTTCCAGGCTCCGTTTTTGTAGTCACCCGATATTATCAGGATGCTGGGTTATGTACCATTCACAACTTTGAAGCATAGGAATATACCACCTATTTTAAATAAATTAACAAAATTAAATAACTAAGGACCCAGGACCTGAATGTATTTTTGTCAAATACAAATGATTTGCATATTAAGAAGCACCTTGAAAGAAGGTGATGCAAAACCCAATGGAATAAACTAATAATGGTGGAACTTCAGGTGTTCGTCCAATACAATGAACTGAATGTTTATGTCCCCCCCAAATTCATATGTTGAGATCCTAACTCCTGGTGTGATAGTATCAGGAGATGAGGCCTTTGGGAAATGATTAGGTCATGAGGGTGGAGCCCTCATTAATGGGATTGGTGGTGGTGCTGTCATAAGAAAACACCCCCACAAAGCTCCCTTTCCATTATCCATCATGTGAAGATACAGCAAGAAGACACCATCTATGAACCAGGAAGCAAGTCCTCACCAGACACCGAATCTGCTGGCACCTTAATTTTGGACTCCCCAGCCTCCAGAACTGTAAGAAAGAAACGTTTGTTGTTTAAGCCACCCAGGCTATGGTATTTTTGTTATAGCAGCCCAAACAGACTAAGACATCTAATATAGAATTATTGCGCATCTACCATGTGCCAGACAAGATGCTATGACACAAAAATATACAAGTGTTCTCTTCTCTCAAAGAATTTACAACTTCAGGAAGAGATAAGTAATGAAACTGTTACACAGCAGAAACGTAAGTAATAAAATGAAAACATTTGTTGGACACCTAACCTCTGGGGAGGGAGACAGCCACCAGGAGAGGCTTCCTCTGGGCCCAGCACGTTATTTCTAGCCCTAGCACAGTGTCTATCACAAAGTGATTGCTCTGTAAATATTTCCTATGCAATGAACAAGCTGGGATGACACCTGGGCCTTTAGGGACCTTGGATCTGCGTCCTTGGATGCTGCCCCTGCAGCTGTCTCCAAAGGGCACTCGATCAGCCTGAGAGGGGCTGCCAACACGCTAGTTTAGCTTACTCCGCTGCGGTCTCTCCTTGGATCATTAACATCCTATTTTCAGGGCAGTAGGCTCCTGACTCCTAGCAATTAGTCAGAGGGTTTTGCACAAGATAAACAAACACAGGATTGCCTTAGGGCAAAACTCAGGTTCTATATGCTATAGTCTAGGATTTTTGAAGGCTTGAAGAGGGAAGACTGGGAGCTGGGGTGTGCTCTGGGCCTGGCTGCAGCTATCCTAGAACAATTCCAAAGGAAGCTGAGAAGGTAGAGGCATCGACCAGTGGCCCCCTAATTGTGTTGATCAAAGTGAATGAACGGTGAAAAGCCAACTCCATGGGCTGGAGGACCCATTGCTGATCTACCTGGCAGCACACATATGTCCAAGACCTCAGCCCACACATTATAAAGGGTGTGCTTGAGCACTGTCCGCCGAGCAGAGAAGGGAAGACATGGAGTAAGGAAGAGGGGACAACAGCTTAGAGAGGTGAGAAAGCAGAAAACTCTCACGGAACTGGATAGTAGCTTCAGGTATATAAGTACTGCGTGTGTGTGTCTGTCTGTCTGTCTCTGTTTGTCTGTGTCCATGTGTCTTCACTCTTCCTGCCCCCGTCAGGGCAGAATTCCCATTAGGCACAGCAGGCACATAACTAGGGCCCACGACTCTTTAAGTATCTTTTTGTTGTTGTTGTCGTTTGTTTGTTTGTTTTTTTTTTTTGCAGTACGCGGGCCTCTCACTGCTGTGGCCTCTCCCGCTGCGGAGCACAGGCTCCGGACGCGCAGGCTCAGCGGCCATGGCTCACGGGCTCAGCCGCTCCGCGGCATGTGGGATCTTCCCGGACCGGGGCACGAACCCGTGTCCCCTACATCGGCAGGCGGACTCTCAACCACTGCGCCACCAGGGAAGCCCTAAGTATCTTTTTCTCTTTTTTTGGCTGTGCTGTACGGCTTGCGGGATCTTAGTTCCCCAACCAGGGATCAGGGATTGAATCTGGGCCCTGGCAGTGAAAACATCCAGTCCTAACCACTGGACAGCCAGGGAATTCCTAAGTATCATTTTTTAATTTTATTTTAAAATCAGAAGAAACAAATGAATATGACAACGATTCCAGCCTGGGTTTTATTCACCTCTATACCAACACAGCCATAAAATATTATTTTTGTATTTTTCTATGGAGAAAGAGGACCATGATGGCAAAAGTGCCTAGAACCCATAAAGCGGTAAGGTGCCCACGGCCCCAGTATCTAGAACCCCACATAAGTTGGCAAAACTCAATAAACTGCTGAATGAAGGAGTGAACTGTAAGTGGTCCTGTTTGACTGGAAAGCAGGACATGTGTTGGATAGACAAGAACTAGTGGATGACCTTGACTGCTGGTTGAAAAGCTTGGACATGATCTTACGGGATACAGGGAGTCCTGAGACGTGAGTGACAGTCCAGCTGGAGCTTGCAAAGCCTCCTTTGGCCGTTCTGGAGGAAGGTAGAGACTGGAGGCAGGGCCAGCACTGAGGTGGAAGCAAGGAAGACACTCAAGGAGCAGGACGCCCTTTTGGTAAAGCATCACTTCTGGCCAGTGTTTCCCAAAGTGCAGCACCCAAACCTCTGCCAGCACTTGGACAATTTGGGGTAGCAAGTTCCCATGGCATCAGACAACCTCCCTCTTCACTCATCTCCCAGGGCTGCTTGTTCCATCAAGGGAGAAGTCTGTTCGGTGAAAGTCTATTTTTAAACCCTCTCTAACCCTGGCTCATATCCCTTTGTAACAGTGGGAACAGGACCAAGGTCTTCGGGGGCAACTGTATCTGGTTATTACTTGATAATGTTGTTTCTGTTTTCATCGTATTTATTTGCCAAGTTGTCTTCCGTTTACACCAAGCAGTCCAGGATTTTCCATTTATCATAGTGAGATCAAGTTTCTTGCTAAAAGAATTATCTGAATAAATAAAAGGGCAAGTCAATTAAAAGTAACATGAAAGCAGTTATGGAGTCTGTAGACAAATACGACTAAAATAAACGTCAAGGTGGTACTCAAACATCTGGAGTTTGGGGTACGTTTTTCTGTGCAAAAGGCAAAACCTGATATATTGTCCTATGTTTTCTCTCGTTCTCCACCCCACCAATTGTTCCAGAAATGCTTTTTCTGCAGACAGACTTGCAGGCCTTGGAGCAGAAAGAAGGCACTCCCAGGGAGGCCCCTGGCACACACTCAAGATTCGGGAAGAGGAAGATTTGCCCTCCTGCTTCCACCTCTTCTCTCCTCTCTAGATGACAGCAGACATCTGAGACCAGGATAGTGTCAAGAACTGCAGAGGGTCAGAGATTTTAGCCCTCTTGCATGCTAACAAGTTAGTCAACCATAGTTTTATGGATATTGGTAAAAGACATGAGACTCCTGCCTCAGAAAAAAAGGACAGTTTATTCCTCACAGAAGTAGCCAGAGTGTGAACATTTTTCGTGCTGGTTCCCCCAACCCAAATTCTGACAGGGCATCGTGAAGAGGGTCAGGTTACAGCTGCACACACGGTGGGTTGCAATATAGGAGAGGACCCCTTAGCTTAGGGAGTCCGAACCTATTATAACAGGCAGTAAGCAAGCCAGCCCTTTGCTCCAGAGAGAAGCATTATCTTAATTACGTTGGACAGTAAGCATGCCTGCCCTTTGACCTGAGGGGACATACCGTCTCTATCTTCATTACACGAACATGCTTGAAAAGTCCAGAGCAAAAGACAGTTAGTGCCTTCTTCATAAGATATGGAAAAGAGGCCCATGGAGAACAGCCTCCCAACAGCCAGCAGCTCGTACTTCATCAGAGCCTTAGCTACCCTCCAAAGCCGGCCCTGTGTAGTAGGCATATTGGAGTTTGTAGCCAGACACGCATTGTTAACATTTATTGAAAACTTCTCAGGCCCTTCAGGTGCATTGTCTCGGGGCAATAGCTCCTTGAGGTGGCTATTATTCCCATTTTATAGATGAAGAAGCTAAGGTAAATAAGGTGTCCAAGATCGCTCAGTTAGAAGTGGGAGAGCGGGATTCTAACACAGCCCCGTCTGACTTCAGATTACTGATATCCCTGCTATACAAACATTTATTTCCCAAATAAAGTTAGATGGCCAGGAATATTTATGCTTGCTTTTTACCCACTACACTCTCCTGCACTGCATTTTTCAAAGGCAAGACTAGTCCAGGGAAAGGCTTTCCTACATTCCAGCTGGGCCCTGGGCCAGCTCCAGTGGTGATCTAGTGGTCTACCTCATCTCCTTATGGATCCTGGCTCCTTGAAAGTCAAGGTTCCAGCAGAGCCACAGCCTCTGTTACCACCCCTGGAGCCAGGGATGGTTTTACTTTGGCTCAAGATCGAGGAAAAGACCTGGGTGGGAGCTGGGCATGAGGGTCACAACTGGGGGCAGGCAGAGACACTGGGGTGCACGGTTGCCTAGCATCTGAGTGAATAACTGAGGCTGATTCAATGAGTCATAAATAAAAATGCCTAAATGAGGGAAGAAGAACTAAGATTCATGATGACAAAGCTTCACTCAATCACTAAATACTAATTATGATCCTTTGTTAACCTAATATTCATTTTCTTTCCTGGCAATATCAGCTCCACTTCACAGATGGTGAAATTGCTTCCCTGAAACAGAGCCTGAGATGATACAGCAAGCTGGTGATAAAACAAGTAGTAGAACCCAGGTCTCCCACCTCCCACTGCAAGCTCTTTCCAACAGGCTGCGCTGCCTGTCAGAGCCCTGAATACAAACCACTGATGGCAAGAAGCACGGCTAAAAATCAATGGCAACAGGTTATATGAGATACACCTCCATCATTTCACCTCTCAAGTGATCCATGCGTCAGCCCTCTTGGGTCCTGCTCAGCCCTGCAGTGGCTTCTCCATCCCATGCTTATTATCCCCAGAACTCGCCATCACCTTATATACCATCTTCAGCTAAAGACAAAAGAAGATGTTGAGGGTGGGGAAAGTCAGTTCTAGGAGGTGAGCAGGAAAAGCACAGGAAACAAGGGTAAGGTTGTGATGATTTTTAAGCCATTGCCTTCTCCTTAATAAGAGTTTCTAGAGATTTGGTCATCCTCCCCTCCCCAGTACTGGGAGGGAGACACCCTTACAAATAGAGATTTTTCCCTTGCTAATGTAAATATTTGTTACAAAAGGGTAACTCCTACTTGGTTTTCAGAGTTTTTCCCATGGCTGCTGCTTCTTAGAAACTAACCAGCTTAAAATAGCTAAGACGACAAAAAGACATATTTTGGGGTGGCAAATTCTGCTCCCCTACATGATCGTATTTCTGCCTTATTTCCTAGTTTTAGATGGTTCTCCCTAGCAAGTCTTACCCTTCATATTATTATTGTTGTTTTTGTAGATGGTGATGAGGCCCTGTTCCTTGGTCCTCTCAAGGAGTTAAAACCAAGCAGGACCCTGTGGGGCTCCTGGACACAGAAGACATTCTGTCCCCCACTTCTTGTTTATAGGGAACAGCCTCCATGACCTTCATTGAGTTCCAAAGGCAGATTCAAACAGTTGCTAATCAAGGGAGAAGCAGCCAAGAAACCACCTGAGGTAAGATTAAGGAGACCAGAGAAGCTCATCAAGATTAGGAGATGGGGCTTCCCTGGTGGCGCACTGGTTGAGAGTCCACCTGCCGATGCAGGGGACACGGGTTCGTGCCCCGGTCCGGGAAGATCCCACATGCCGCGGAGCGGCTGAGCCCGTGAGCCATGGCCGCTGAGCCTGCGCGTCCGGAGCCTATGCTCCGCAACGGGAGAGGCCACAACAGTGAGAGGCCCGCGAACCACCGCAAAAAAAAAAAAAAAAAGATTAGGAGATGGACCACCTGAGACAAGATTAAAGGAGTGCAGACCCTGCACACACCCTAGTCTTACCAGCAACCCCACCCTTAAACCGCTGCTATAAAACTCCTCATCAAATCCTCCTGGGTTGGGGGACATAGTTTCTGGGGCAGGAGTCCGCTTTGTCCCCCTTTGCCTGGCAAAGCAATAAAGTTATTCTTTTCTACTTCACCCAGAACTCTGTCTCCAAGATTTGATTCACCACTGGTGCACAGAGGCCAAACTTTTGGCATCAGAATCCCCAACTATCCCTATCCTGGGCCTTTTCTGTGGTCTCTTTTCCCAGCTGCTACCAAGTCTGTTCAGGATCAAGATGTTGAACTATCACCCCAGTGTCACTGAAAAATTAATTAATAGTCAATTTAAGGGCTTCCCTGGTGGCACAGTGGTTAAGAATCTGCCTGCCAACGCAGGGGACACAGGTTTGAGCCCTGGTCCGGGAAGATCCCACATGCCGCGGAGCAACTAAGCCCATGCGCCACAACTACTGAGTCTGCGCTCTAGAGCCCATGAACCAGAACTACTGAAGCCCGCGCACCTAGAGTCCATGCTCTGCAACAATAGAAGCCACCGCAATTAGAAGCCCGCACACTGCAACGAAAAGTAGGCCCTGCTTGCCGCAACTTGAGAAAGCCCGTGTGCAGCAACAAAGACCCAACGCAGCCAAAAATAAATAAAAATATAATAAATAAATTATTTTAAATAGTCAATTTAAGAAAGAAATAGAAATTTTTATTAGAGCCAATCTGAGGATTATAACCTGGGAGACAGTCTTTCAGAAAGCTCTGAGGACTGTTCTGCCTATTAGAGGTCAAAGCACAGTTATGTACATTTTTGAGATAAAGGGTTATACGTTAAATGACATACTGATGGTTTACACAATCCAGATCTGCATGTGCAAAGCAAGTAATGAGTCATCTTGACCCCTTACAAGATTAGGAAGGAATGTTATTGATAGGGACAGAGTAAAGGGACAAAGTAGGTAAATAGTTAATCCCACTAGGGGATTGTAAGTAAAGAAAAAAACAATGGGAGACACCTGTAAGTTAATGATCACTCAAGAAAGCATGTTTGCTTAACCACAAAACCAAGCAGGCCTGCTTAGCAACAAAACCATGCAACAGAAGCATGAGACGTGCCCCAAAACAATAAAACAATTGTGGCATGAGACCCACATCCTGCCCAGTGAGCTCAGTAAGTTAATGACCCCTAGGACACGCTCTCTGCACACATTAAAAAAAAATAATAATTTATGGAAAGGTGACATTTCAAAGTGAAAGACCCTCATTGTACTTAGACCTGAAATAATTTTTCCATAGTGCCATGACAGTCCCAGCTTGACCGTGTAGAGACAAGAGAACTCCCCCACCTGACATGGAGGAGGAACTGATGATGGAAGTGTGACATCTACTCAAGAATGAGGAAGAAGGTGTTCTTCTCCCCCTCCCCACTTTTCCTTTGATTATAAAACTGTGGCCCACTAAGTTCTTGGGGCATGGCATCCTCCGGCCCTCCCACTTGTAAGCCTCATAAGCGTCCTATTCTAATAAATCACTTTGCTTCTCGCTGAATTCCTTCTCCACTGAGACATAAAGAACTGGAGCTCCTTGGAGCCCCCCGAAATGCCACTTAGTGTTTTCATTACCTCCTAGGGAGGTCTGGTAAATGCAGGAGACCCAATGGGCAGAGAAAAATTTTATATTTAAATTCTTCTTGCCTTGCCATATGATATGAATTTTATTTCATCCTCAGGCAATAAGTCTGATGCTTGGTCAGGAGCTGGAGACCAGACCGTGAGAGCTTCCTATCAGCTTTCAAGGATGAGACTCCTGGTGCAAACAGACAACAGGATACTTAGGTTCCAGGTAACTTCACTCTCCTCTTTTGCCACTCTTGTATTTAAAATGTCTTCTTCTCACTGTCTTTCTTTATTAACCTCAGTTTCTGTTGGAAAGTCAAATGCCTCCAAGGAAAGTCATGGTGTTCAGAGGCAAACACCATGAAAAATCTGCTTCTGGCTAATTGGGAAATGTACCATGAGCAAAAAGTCTTCTATTCAAAGGGGCCCCTGTGGTCCTGCCCTTGTTTTCTGGGGAGGAAACTAAAGATATAGTTGGGGAGAAAAATTGCTTACATGTCTCTATTTCTCCCCTTGTTGATGTTCACATTTTTTCCCTTGTAATTAATTTCCCCAGAATAATTTGAACCAACATGGTAAAACATCCATAACGTAATCCTGGTCCTTTGTTTCAGAAAAATGGGCCTTTAGACAGGGAAATAATAACTTTTAAAATATCGTGAAATAATGTCTTATAATAAGGACAGACACTCGCCTGTGTACAGAAGAAATTCCAAATAATGGTGTTGTTAGACCCAAACGGTCTACGAGGGATTCCAACTCGCCCAAGAACCGCCAAGAGTCGAGAGCCGCTGCAACACGCAAGAGGTTTATTAGGAGCCGATGCACCGGGGTTCCCTGAACCTCACGCAGGAGGCCGATGGGGAACCCCTAAAAGCGGAATCCCATACTTTTTATAGGTTTATTTACTCATAGGGCGGGTATATTCTCACAATGATTGGGTAAATGTGGTGACTTTTGAATTCATTGGCTTAGGAACTTTTGCCCCACCTTCTGGCCGTTACAGTTATTTGTTCATTGTGGCGGTTAGGGCGCATACCTGTTACGGGCAACTGGAAAAATACCCGCTGGCTGGAAAGTCCCCGTCAACTGAAAAACTCCAAGAATTGGTTTCGATAGGGAGAAGAATTGGTTTCGATAGGGAGAAGAATTGGTTTCGATAGGGAGAAGGAGTGGCGCAAGAGGTTGGTTTACGGAAACAAGTGAGGGGGTGGAAAGTCCCTAAAGGCCCCACAGTGTCTTATAAGAGCAAAGACAATAATATATTTCTCTTTCTCCCCCCAAAATGCAAGTAGTTTTGGTGGTTCTGCTTTGCAAAGCTGTCAGGAGCCCAGGAGCCTTTCACTTTATGGTGTTTTCATCTGTAAGATGTTGTCCTTGTTCCCATGGTCCAAGGTCCACATTCCAACCAGTAGAGAGGGGAAAATGACAAAAGGAAGGACCACACATTACATTATAAAGCATAACTTAGAAGCTGTCCACAACACTTCTTCCTCTCACAGCCCTTTGGACAAAATGCAGTCTTATGGATATACTTTATTACAAAGGAGGCTAGGAAATGTAGTTTTCATACTGGGAAGACTGTACAGAAAAAACAACAACAACTTCTGGATCTCTTAATAGAGAAAAGGAGAATGGCTTTTAGAGAACGGAAAGCAGTTTGTACCATCGCTAGATAGCCAAGTATTTGACAATTTACAGACCTGATTGATGATTTTACTGATTTTTTTGTCAGAGGCTCATTGAAGAGACATTTATCCAAGACAAAGTTATTAAATACTTGGAATTCTTTCCATTGAATTATGTAACAAGCGAAAAAGGTGAGTTCCTTTTGTGGATATATATGTGTGTGGGTGGACATATATGTTTATCTATTTAAATATATATATTTATTTGCCCCGGAAATTTCTTCAAGGATACTCAGAAGACTGTTATAAATAATTAACTTTGAAGAGTAGAACAGGTTGTGAAGAGGAGGGAGGCTTTACATTTCATTTTATTCCCTTCTGTATTGTTAAATACACTTACCATGTACATATATAATAATGAGAGCTAGTTAATAAAAATAAGGGAGATTCTGCCTTTGATTTAAAAGCATACAATTTAAAGTTGGAAAGGAATTTAGAAATCCAAGTCAAGATATACTATCAAATAAAAAAGAAAAAAAAGATAGTTGAAGATTCCTTTGACTACTACCATCTTGTTTGGGTTTTTTAAATTATATATAATGATGTAATAAAAAATTCACATTTTAAGGCAACACAAGAAAAATTTAAACATTAAGCTTTTTCTCTGCCCTTTGGCCTCTTCCCTCCCCTCTAGTGTGCCTGTACATCTGCATTACGCATTAACCAAGCCTCCCCAATGGCAAAAATCCCTGATCAACCATAAAGAGCATTTTTTCTTCTTCTGGCACCAGTTATCCTTAGAAGATAACATTCCTTTCTCAACCCTGTAAGGGGTCATGAGGACCCGCCACTTGCCTTATATGTGCAGACATCTTTGGTGAACTTTATGTACAATGTTAATATACCATTTCCCTTAAAGACAGCGATTGGTGCAGAACAGACTGGTCAGACAACCTGGGGAGATACTGGGCCACACGAAATGGAAGTTCTTAGCTTAAATACTTATGACCTTATTAACGTTACTAGCTGTATTACTTGTATTCTGCCTATTTTACAAGACCATTGTTTCTTGCATTACCAAATGTGTGACTGAGTCTTAGATAAAATTAGTGATGATGAAGCAACTTGAAAGATCAATGACTGTAATAGTGTAACTCTAGATATGGGAAGAAGCAACAAGAGGGAACTATTTCCTGGACCATAACAGACTAGTAAGACAGGTGGTCCAGAGGTTTTGGCTACTGTTAACAGGGTCTAGTCCTGTAACAGCACATTGTGTGACCTATCAACAAAATCCTCCCTGACCTGGGGATGAGCATTCTTAGCATCACAGGACAAACTGGTCCCTAAATGCCTCCCAAACCTTTATAAAAATTAAGACCAAGGGGCTTCCCTGGTGGCACAGTGGTTGAGAGTCCGCCTGCCGAGGCAGGGGACATGGGTTCTTGCCCCAGTCCGGGAGGATCCCACATGCCGCGGAGCGGCTGGGCCCGTGAGCCATGGCCGCTGAGCCTGTGTGTCCGGAGCCTGTGCTCTGCAACGGGAGAGGCCACAAGAGTGAGAGGCCCGCGTACCGCCAAAAAAAAAAAAAAAAAAAAAATTAAGGCCAAAAGGGAATGGTGTGTAAAATAATGTTGCCCACTATCCAGTTCAACACGAGTCAAGTTAGTAGCCACTGCACTCACTGACCTACAATACACCCTGAAAGGAACTCAGGGCAAAAGTCAGGATGAGGCACTTCGTGCTCTAGGAAAACTGGCAGAACTGGCCCTCAGATCGTCACATATTTTCAGGAGAAAATATTTTGAATCCAGTTTCTCACATCTTCTCGTACTTAGAAAAGCACTAAAGCCATTAACTAAGCTATCTGTTCCTTGTGAATAGCAGTAACCTTTTACCAAGATGTGTGCTTGACTGCACGTACCCCTTTGCCAAAATCACATATATACTGGCCTCTTTGTTTACCTCTTCAGAACAGTCCTCAGAGCTTTCTAAAAGACTGTCTCCCGGGTTATAACCCTCAGGTTGGCTTGAATAAAATTTTCCACTTCTTTCTTAGATTGAATATTAATTTTTTCATTGGCAATAGGATATAAATATACACATGTAGGTGTGTATATGGATAGATAGAGCTACATAAAAAAAGAAACAAATTGGAGAAGTACACATCATATTGTGAACTACATTTATCTCTAGAGATTAGGGATGTGAAGGAGTTTCACTTTCTATTTTATTTATTTGTGGAGTGATTTTATTATTATGTTGACTCATTTGACTCCTTTTTTAGCAGAAAAAAAAAAAACATAGATAAAAATGGAAAGATTCTGCTGGGGAGGAAGACATTTTCCTCTACCCTCCAGGTTCTTTTGGCTGTTCTAAGAATTAAACTGACATGAGACAGATTAACAGGAGAAAATCAAACAAAAATTTAATAACACGTATACATGGGAGAGACCCAGGAAAACTGAGTAACTCTTCCAAATAGCCAAAACCCTCACCTTAAACACCACCTCAGCTAAAGACAAGAGGATGTTAAAGGTAGGAGGCACAGTTCTGGGAGGTGACCAAGAAAAGCACAATAAACAAGGGTAAGGTTGTTATGCAAATTCAAGTCCTCGCCTTCTCCACTGGTAAGAGTTTCTAAAGATTTGGTCATCCTCCTCTTCCAGGTACAGAGAGGGAGACACCCTTACAATTGGAAATTGCCCGTGCAAATGTAAATGTTTCTGACAAAAGGGTAACTCCTACTTGGTTTTCAGAATTTTTCCCATGGCTGCTATTTCTTAGAAAATAATCAACTTAAAATAAGTAATATGCCAAAGAGATATATTTGGGGGTGGCAAATTCTGCTCCCCTAACAATTCCAAGGAGTTTTAAAATTCCTTCTGCCACAGCTCTACCATCCAGGCTCTGATTAATTCTAGTGAAGGAGAATTCATTTATTCATTACAGAAAAATGTATGAAATATGGCCCACTGTGCTGTGCGCTAGGAATACAAAGATGAAATAAATCTAGAAAGGTCTTCATATTGGAGCCCCAAGTAGTGAAATGAGGGTAAGGATGGAAGAGGAGAGAAGCAGATTATAGGAGAGGGTGAAACTGAGCAGGAACATGTGTGGCGCTCCTGGTACAAAAGCCTTTCTCTGTCCCCCGTTTCTAGTTTGTAGGAAAAAGGCTTCAGCCTCCTAGACCTTCCCTGAGTAACAGAGGGCAGATCCAAACAATTTGCTTATCAGGGAAGGGAAGAAATGCAGAAACAAAGGAGGAGCAGTCAAGAAAGAATAGTGCAGCAATGGGGCCTGTTTTCTCCTCAAGGAATATATATAACAATATATCTTTGAGTTCTTTTACAGGAACTAACGCCCCCACCCAGGTGGAGGATGGTAATTTCAGGCTGAGCACACGATTTCTGAAACACCACCCTGTTACCTTAACAGCAAGCCATCAGAAGAAAGCCACACGCTCTGCAGCCCTCACTCTAAATTTTGCCTATAAAACTTTTCTCTGAAACCCATCAGGGAGTTTGGGTCTTTTGAGCCCAAGCCACCTGTTCCCCATGTGTGGCCCTGCAGTAAATCTCTGTCTGCTCCAAACTCTGACATTTCAGTTTGTTTGGCCTCACTGTATACATGAACTTGCATTTGGCAACAAGGGAAGAGGAGAACATTGTTAGGATGGATCATGCCAATCTTGTTCATGGTTGCGAAACCATGCAACTCAGACTGGGACTTGAACCCACAGTCTTTTTTTTTTTTCATTTTAACATCTTTATTGGAGTATAATTGTTTTACAATGATATGTTAGTTTCAGCTTTACAACAAAATGATTCAGTTATATATATACATATGTTCCCATATCTCTTCCCATTTGCATCTCCCTCCCTCGCACCCTCCCTATCACACCCCTCCAGGCGGTCACAAAGCACCAAGCTGATCTCCCTGTACTATGCGGCTGATTCCCACTAGCTATCTACCTTAAGTTTGGTAGTGTATATATGTCCATGACTCTCTCTCGCTTTGTCACAATTTACCCCTCCCCCTCCCCATAGCCTCAAGTCCATTCTCTAGTAAGTCTGTGTCTTTATTCCTGTTTCAGCCCTAGGTTTTTCATGACATTTTTTTTCTTAAATTCCATATATATGTGTTAGCATATGGTATTTGTCTCTCTCTTTCTGACTTACTTCAATCTGTATGACAGACTCTAGGTCTATGCACCTCATTACAAATAGCTCAATTTCGTTTCTTTTTATGGCTGAGTAATATTCCATTGTATATATGTGCCACATCTTCTTTATCCATTCATCCGATGATGGACACTTAGGTTGTTTCCATCTCCGGGCTATTGTAAATAGAGCTGCAATGAACATTTTGGTACATGACTTTTTGAATTATGGTTTTCTCAGGGTATATGCCCAGTAGTGGGATTGCTGGGTCATATGGTAGTTCTATTTGTAGTTTTTTAAGGAACCTCCATACTGTTCTCCACAGTGGCTGTATCAATTTACATTCCCACCAACAGTGTAAGAGGGTTCCCTTTTTCCACACCCTCTCCAGCATTTATTGTTTCTAGATTTTTTGATGATGGCCATTCTGACAGGTGTGAGATGATATCTCATTGTAGTTCTGATTTGCATTTCTCTAATGATTAGTGATGTTGAGCATTCTTTCATGTGTTTGTTGGCAGTCTGTATATCTTCTTTGGAGAAATGTCTATTTAGGTCTTCTGCCCATTTTTGGATTGGGTTGTTTGTTTTTTTGTTATTAAGCTGCATGAGCTGCTTGTAAATTTTGGAGATTAATCCTTTGTCAGTTGCTTCATTTGCAAATATTTTCTCCCATTCTGAGGGTTGTCTTTTGGTCTTGTTTATGGTTTCCTTTGCTGCGCAAAAGGTTTTAAGTTTCATTAGGTCCCATTTGTTTATTTTTGTTTTTAATTCCATTTCTCTAAGAGGTGGGTCAAAAACGACCTTGCTGTGATTTATGTCATAGAGTGTCCTGCCTATGTTTTCCTCTAAGAGTTTGATAGTTTCTGGCCTTACATTTAGGTCTTTAATCCATTTTGAGCTTATTTTTGTGTATGGTGTTAGGGAGTGATCTAATCTCATACTTTTACATGTAGCTGTCCAGTTTTCCCAGCACCACTTATTGAAGAGGCTGTCCTTTCTCCACTGTACATTCCTGCCTCCTTTATCAAAGATAAGGTGACCATATGTGCGTGGGTTTATCTCTGGGCTTTCTATCCTGTTCCATTGATCTATCTTTCTGTTTTTGTGCCAGTACATTACTGTCTTGATTACTGTAGCTTTGTAGTATAGTCTGAAGTCAGGGAGTCTGATTCCTCCAGCTCCGTTTTTCGTTCTCAAGATTGCTTTGGCTATTCGGGGTCTTTTGTGTTTCCATACAAATTGTGAAATTTTTTGTTCTAGTTCTGTGAAAAATGCCAGTGGTAGTTTGATAGGGATTGCATTGAATCTATAGATTGCTTTGGGTAGTAGAGTCATTTTCACAGTGTTGATTCTTCCAATCCATGAACATGGTGTATCTCTCCATCTATTTGTATCATCTTTAATTTCTTTCATCAGTGTCTTATATTTTCTGCATACAGGTCTTTTGTCTCCTTAGGTAGGTTTATTCCTAGATATTTTATTCTTTTTGTTGCAATGGTAAGTGGGAGTGTTTTATTGATTTCACGTTCAGATTTTTCATCCTTAGTGTATAGGAATGCAAGAGATTTCTGTTCATTAATTTTGTATCTTGCTACTTTACCAAATTCATTGATTAGCTCTAGTAGTTTTCTGGTAGCATCTTTAGGATTCTCTATGTATAGTATCATGTCATCTGCAAACAGTGACAGTTTTACTCCTTTTCCAATATGGATTCCTTTTATTTCCTTTTCTTCTCTGATTGCTGTGGCTAAAACTTCCAAAACTATGTTGAATAAGAGTGGTGAGAGTGGGCAACCTTGTCTTGTTCCTGATCTTAGTGGAAATGCTTTCAGTTTTTCACCATTGAGGACGATGTTGGCTGTGGGTTTGTCATATATGGCCTTTATTATGTTGAGGAAAGTTCCCTCTATGCCTACTTTCTGCAGGGTTTTTATCATAAATGGGTGTTGAATTTTGTCAAAAGCTTTCTCTGCATCTATTGAGATGATCATATGGTTTTTCTCCTTCAATTTGTTAATATGGTGTTTCACGTTGATTGATTTGCGTATATTGAAGAATACTTGCATTCCTGGAATAAACCCCACTTGATCATGGTGTATGATCCGTTTAATGTGCTCTTGGATTCTGTTTGTTAGTATTTTGTTGAGGATTTTTGCATCTATGTTCATCAGTGATATTGGCCTGTAGTTTTCTTTCTTTGTGACATCCTTGTCTGGTTTTGGTATCAGGGTGATGGTGGCCTCGTAGAATGAGTTGGGGAGTGTTCCTCCCTCTGCTATATTTTGGAAGAGTTTGAGAAGAATAGGTGTTAGCTCTTCTCTAAATGTTTGAGAGAATTCGCCTGTGAAGTCATCTGGTCCTGGGCTTTTGCTTGTTGGAAGATTTTTAATCACAGTTTCAATTTCAGTGCTTGTGATTGGTCTGTTCATATTTTCTATTTCTTCCTGATTCAGTCTTGGCAGGTTGTGCATTTCTAAGAATTTGTCCATTTCTTCCAGGTTGTCCATTTTATTGGCATAGAGTTGCTTGTAGTAATCTCTCATGATCTTTTTTATTTCTGCAGTGTCAGTTGTTACTTCTCCTTTTTCATTTCTAATTCTATTGATTTGAGTCTTCTCCCTTTATTTCTTGATGACTCTGGCTAATGGTTTATCAATTTTGTTTATCCTTTCAAAGAACCAGCTTTTAGTTTTACTGATCTTTGCTATTGTTTCCTTCATTTCTTTTTCATTTATTTCTGATCTGATTTTTATGATTTCTTTCCTTCTGCTAGCTTTGGGGTTTTTTTGCTCTTCTTTCTCTAATTGCTTTAGGTGCAAGGTTAGGTTGTTTATTCGAGATGTTTCCTGTTTCTTAAGGCAGGATTGTATTGCTATAAACTTCCCTCTTAGAACTGCTTTTGCTGCATCCCATAGATTTTGAGTCATCGTGTCTCCATTGTCATTTGTTTCTAGGTATTTTTTGATTTCCTCTTTGATTTCTTCAGTGATCACTTCGTTATTAAGTAGTGTATTGTTTAGCCTCCATATGTTTGTATTTTTTACAGATCTTTTCCTGTAATTGATATCTAGTCTCATAGTGTTGTGGTCGGAAAAGATACTTGAAACACTTTCAATTATCTTAAATTTACCAAGGCTTGATTTGTGACCCAAGATATGATCTATCCTGGAGAATGTTCCATGAGCACTTGAGAAAAATGTGTATTCTGTTGTTTTTGGATGGAATGTCCTATAAATATCAAGTAAGTCCATCTTGTTTAATGTATCATTTAAAGCTTGTGTTTCCTTATTTATTTTCATTTTGGATGATCTGTCCATTGGTGAAAGCGGGGTGTTAAAGTCCCCTACTATGAATATGTTACTGCTGATTTCCCCTTTTATGGCTGTTAGTATTTGCCTTATGTATTGAGGTGCTCCTATGTTGGGTGCATAAATATTTACAATTGTTATATCTTCTTCTTGGATTGATCCCTTGATCATTATGTAGTATCCTTCTTTGTCTCTTCTAATAGTCTTTATTTTAAAGTCTATTTTGTCTGATATGAGACTTGCTACTCCAGCTTTCTTTTGGTTTCCATTTGCATGAAATACCTTTTTCCATCCCCTTACTTTCAGTCTGTATGTGTCTCTAGGTCTGAAGTGGGTCTCTTGTAGACAGCAAATATATGCGTCTTGTTTTTGTATCCATTCAGCCAATCTGTGTCTTTTGGTGGGAGCATTTAATCCATTTACATTTAAGGTAATTATCGATATGTATGTTCCCATTCCCATTTTCTTAATTGTTTTGGGTTCGTTATTGTAGGTCTTTTCCTTGTCTCATGTTTCTTGCCTAGAGAAGTTCCTTTAGCAGTTGTTGTAGAGCTGGTTTCGTGGTGCTGAACTCTCTCAGCTTTTGCTTGTCTGTAAAGGTTTTAATTTCTCTATCAAATCTGAATGAGATCCTTGCTGGGTAGAGTAATCTTGGTTGCAGGTTTTTCTCCTTCAACACTTTCAATATGTCCTGCCAGTCCCTTCTGGCTTGCAGAGTTTCTGCTGAAAGATCAGCTGTTAACCTTATGGGGATTCCCTTGTGTGTTATTTGTTGTTTTTCCCTTGCTGCTTTTAATATGCTTTCTTTGTATTTAATTTTTGACAGTTTGATTAATATGTGTCTTGGCGTATTTCTCCTTGGATTTATCCTGTATGGGACTCTCTGTGCTTCCTGGACTTGATTAACTATTTCCTTTCCCATATTAGGGAAGTTTTCAACTATAATCTCTTCAAATATTTTCTCAGTCCCTTTCTTTTTCTCTTCTTCTTCTGGAACCCCTATAATTCGAATGTTGGTGCGTTTAATGTTGTCCCAGAGGTCTCTGAGACTGTCCTCAGTTCTTTTCATTCTTTTTTCTTTATTCTGCTCTGCAGTAGTTATTTCCACTATTTTATCTTCCAGGTCACTTATCCGTTCTTCTGCCTCAGTTATTCTGCTATTGATCCCATCTAGAGTATTTTTCAATTCATTTATTGTGTTGTTCATCATTGTTTGTTTCATCTTTAGTTCTTCTAGGTCCTTGTTAACTGTTTCTTGCATTTTGTCCATTCTATTTCCAAGATTTTGGATCATCTTTACTATCATTATTCGGAATTCTTTTTCAGGTAGACTGCCTATTTCCTCTTCATTTGTTAGGTCTGGTGGGTTTTTATCTTGCTCCTTCATCTTCTGTGTTTTTCTGTCTTTTCATTTTCCTTATCTTACTGTGTTTGGGGTCTCCTTTTTGCAGGCTGAAGGTTCGTAGTTCCTGTTGTTTTTGGTGTCTGTCCCCAGTGGCTAAGGTTGGTTCAGTGGGTTGTGTAGGCTTCCTGGTGGAGGGTACTAGTGCCTGTGTTCTGGTGGATGAGGCTGGATCTTGTCTTTCTGGTGGGCAGGTCCACGTCTGGTGGTGTGTTTTGGGGTGTCTGTAGACTTATTATGATTTTAGGCAGCCTCCCTGCTAATGGGTGGGGTTGTGTTCCTGTCTTGCTAGTTGTTTGGCATAGGATGTCCAGCACTGTAGCTTGCTGGTCGTTGAGTGAAGCTGGGTGCTGGCGTTGAGATGGAGATCTCTGGGAGATTTTCGCCGTTTGATATTATGTGCAGCTGGGAGGCCTCTTGTGGACCGGTGTCCTGAGGTTGGCTCTCCCACCTCAGAGGCACAGCACTAACTCCTGGCTGCAGCACCAAGAGCCTTTCATCCACACGGCTCCTTAATTTGGGATGATTCGTTGTCCATTCATTTATTCCACAGATGCAGGGTGCATCAAGTTGATTGTGGAGCTTTAATCCGCTGCTTCTGAGGCTGCTGGGAGAGATTTCCCTTTCTCTTTGTTCTCACAACTCCCAGGGGCTCAGCTTTGGATTTGGCCCCGCCTGTGCGTGTAGGTCGCCGGAGGGCGTCTGTTCTTTGCTCAGACGGGACAGGGTTAAAGGAGCAGCTGATTCGGAGGCTCTGGCTCACTCAGGCCGGGCATAGGGAGGGTCACAGAGTGCGGGGGCGGGCCTGCGGCGGCAGAGGCTGGCGTGACGTTGCCAGCCTGAGGCGCGCCGTGGGTTCTCCCGGGGGAGTTGTCCCTGGGTCCCGGGAACCTGGCTGTGGCGGGCTGCACAGGCTACGCGGAAGGGGGGTGTGGATAGTGACCTGTGCTCGCACACAGGCTTCTTGGTGGCGGCAGCAGCGGCCTTAGTGTCTCATGCCCGTCTCTGGGGTCCGCACTTTTAGCCGCGGCTCGCGCCCGTCTCTGGAGCTCCTTTAAGCAGCGTTCTTAATCCCCTCTCCCCGCGCACCAGGAAATAAAGAGGGAAGAAAAAGTCTCTTGCCTCTTCGGCAGGTCCAGACTTTTCCCCGGACTCCCTCCCGGCTAGCCGTTTTGAACTAACCCCCTACGGGCTGTGTTCACGCCGCCAACCCCAGTCCTCTCCCTGCGCTCTGACCGAAGCCCGAGCCTCAGCTCCCAGCCCCGCCCGCCTCGGCGGGTGAGCAGACAAGCCTCTCGGCTGGTGAGTGCCGGTGGGCCCTGATCCTCTGCGCTGGAATCTCTCCGCTTGGCCCTCCGTACCCCCCTGTTGCTGTGCTCTCCTCCGCGGCGCCGAAGCGCCCCCACTCCGCCACCCACAGTCTCCACCCGCGAAGGGGCTTCCTAGTGTGTGGACACTTTTCCTCCTTCACAGCTCCCTTCCGCTGGTGCAGGACCCGTTCCTATCCTTTTGTCTCTGTCTATTTTTTTCTTTTGCCCTAACCAGGTACATGGGGGGTTTCTTGCCTTTTGGGAAGTCTGAGGTCTTCTGCCAGCGTTCAGTAGGTGTTCTGTAGGAGTTGTTCCACGTGTAGATGTATTTCTGGTGTATCTGTGGGGAGGAAGGTGATCTCCGCGTCTTACTCCTCCGCCATCTTCCCGGAAGTCCGAACCCACAGTCTTTTTTTTTTTTTTTTTTTTTGTGGTACGCGGGCCTCTCACTGTTGTAGCCTCTCCCGTTGCGGAGCACAGGCTCAGCGGCCATGGTTCACAGGCCCAGCCACTCCGTGGCATGTGGGATCTTCCCGGACTGGAGCACGAACCCGTGTCCCCTGCATCGGCAGGCAGACTCTCAACCACTGCGCCACCAGGGAAGCCCCCCACAGTCTTTTAACAGAGATCACACACCTGGTCTCAGGACTTAATGAAGCTCAGGTTCTTGATGTCTAGTTGCAGAGAGAATTCAGTGAGAGACAAAGTGATAGGTAAGCAGTGGATTTATTTAGTGAGAAACACACTCCCCAGAGTGTGGGCCATCTCACACACTGGTGAGAGGCACCAAGGTACAGGGTTGTCAGTTTTTATAGGGGTGAGTAATTTCATAGGCTAATGAGTGGGAGGTGTATTCAGCTATATTGGGGAAGGAGTGGGGATTTCCAGGAATTGGGCAACTGCCCACTTGTTGACCTTTTATGGTCGGCCTTGGAACGGTCATGGCACCTGAGGGTGTGTCATTTAGTGTGCTGATGTGTTACAGTGAGCCTATACTGAGACTCAATGTCTAGTGGAAGTCGATTGTCCGCCATCTTGGACCTAGTTGGTTCTAACCGGTTTATGCCATTTCCTCAGGCTATGTCATTCTTTTAAAGGTTGTGCCCTGCCCCCTTCCCTGCTGTTTCACTTGTAGCCCCAGCTCCTAGACTAGTAGTGATGCCAAAACTGGCCTCTGTACACTGACACCAAATTAAATCTCAGAGACAGAGTTTTGGGTGAAGCAGAAAAGAAGAGCTTTATTGCTTTGCCAGGCAAAGGGGCCACAGGGGGATAATGCCCTCAAAACTGTGTGTCCTGACCTGGAGGGGGTAGTGAGGAGTTCTACAGTAATGGTTCAAAGAGGAGGGTGTGATCAGCTCATGGACTTTCTTTTGATTGGTTGGTGGTGAGGTAAGCGCGAGTCAGCATCATCAACCTTCTGGTTCCAATAGGTCTGGGGTCTACGTGCTTGTGGGCAGCATATAGTTAACTTCTCCCACCTGGTGGGGGTTTCAGTACCTGCAAAACAACTCAAGGATATTATGTGTGTCCCTTGAGGGGGAACCAGGACCCTGCCCCAAGGCTGCACTATTGTTTCTCGCCTCCCTTCCCTGATTAGCAACTGTTTGAACCTGTTGGTTGGAACGCAGGGAAGGTCATGGAGGCTGGATGAAGCCTATTTCCTGTAATCAAGAATGGGGGGTACACAGAAAGTCTTTTGTGCCCAGGAGCCCCACAGGGTCCTTCTCAGTTTCAGGGGATGGCACAGAAAAATGCTCAGTAAATATTTGTGGAGCAGATGAGTAGCAGAGGAGGAAGAAATGGCAAACAATCTGACTTGTCAGATGGAACAGTCCTATCAGCAGTGTAATTAAGATTCAGAGATAGGATAAACTAAGGCAGTTGTGATGGTCCATTGGTGGTGGGGTGCAGGGAGTGCAGAGCTGGATCTCTGAAAAAGGGAATTAAAAGAGCGAATCCTTAGGTTACCCTTTCTTCTGTGACGTCTTCCTCCTGTACCTTCCACTCATTGGCATTTTGTTATATAAATGAAGGTGTTGTGCTGGTGTGATGATTAGAAAGTTAATGATAATTATAATCGCTTCCTTTGGTTCTCCTGCCATTAGTCTACACATATTTCGTTTGGTATACATTTTATTCAGTTATACTGAGCTGGCTTTGATGATGGAAAAATATAAAAGAGTTCACTCTTAATTATAACAGAATATTTACATAATTGCCAAGCAGTCCCAAATTTAGTTCATACTTTCATAGTGAACCTCAAAGGGTGATTTTGAGTTTCCTTATAATGTTCTTTACTTCTGCAATTTCTTTACAGTGAAATTGTGTTACCTTTATAATAATACTTTCTGGGGGAAAAAATAGACCAAAAATAAGTAAAACAACAATAAATTTTATTTCTTCTAATCATTCTAAAATTTTAGGGGCATTGAAAATTACCTGTAAGGGGCTAGTGTGGGGGTGGGAGAGGGGAGAATTTTCCAGGCTGTTGAAATGAAAAGAGATCATTTCTCCCTTCCCCTTGCCAGAACAGTGCCAGGAGAAACTTAGTGGTTGTAAATCCTCTCCCTAACCTTTTGTTGTGTCTATAATCTCTAGAGGGAACTAAGCCTCTGGCCAGTTTTACAACCCAGAAATATTTTTTCAAAGGTCTGGGATTTTTCCCTTTTGAAATGTAAACTTCTGAAAAGATAATATCCCAGCCTCCCTGTCACTGAGGGCACCTTATCTCGGAGCTAGCAGGAGGGGATAGAGAAGTTTAACTTTTCAGTGCACTCAGGGAAACCCAGTGCCTTCACAATCAATCCAAATAAAAGACAACTCTTCGGCCCCTCAGTATACCATCAAACTCCCATATCCTCAGTGCCATCTGGATATGGATGGGATTCTCTACTTCTAGAAGTTGGATCTTTCAGGCCAAGCCAGGGAAGCCCTGCAGCTGAGATTTCCTAAATCTGAACTGGGAGCCTTAAAGTGTAGTCTCAGCTCAAGCACTGAGGAGCAGTTGGAAAAGACCCTCAGGGATTAGCTCTCAAAGCTCTTCCATTTCATCCTCCATAAAGAGGAACCGGTTAATCCTTTCCATTTAAATTACCCTGAGATTCATTCAGCCTTTGCTGGGCAGCCTGTCTCCTGTCTGCTATCTTTTCCTCCCACTTCAAGGAGACAATGTATCAAATCCACAACCAACACGAATATCCTACAAACCTCTGCCAAGAGTTTGATTAATGTCTGCCCCAAAGCACCACAGACAACTGATGCAAAAAGTATGCCTCGGAGTGTTTGAGCAACTCTAACGTATCCCCCTACTCTGGAAAATGGCTTTTTGAATACACTGAGTAAACGAGGGCTTTATGCCAAAATAAGATGGCAGATTCTCTTTCTTGTCCAAAAGCCTAGATGGAAATTATTGGCCAAATGACTCAAAAAGAAAAAGTGAAGTGTAGCATCATTCAGGCCATGACTGCAAAGCTGGTACTTGGTGATAGGTGAGCTGGTTAATGGTGTTATAAATATACATCGTGTTTCTGGAAAATTCAATCTAGGAGAAAAATACAAAAAAAACCACATAGTTTCTTAATTTTTTAAATCTCTTATCTCAGTTTAGTGGTCTTTGTAAATAAAGAATATAAGGTAGCCAAAGGAATAAACTCCATGTAAAGAGTGAGGTAAGATGCATCTTAACCAAAGAGGAAGACTCAGAGTTGTCCTGGGATGTCATTGGACAGTGATATCTGGAAAAATGTCAAAGAAATACCAGGTCTATAAGATTCAGAGTTAACTAGATTTGGCCAGTATGTATGCACTCAACAAATATTTATTAAGCATGTGCTTGGTGCTGGTGCAAAACCAGACATGATACCTTTCCTCAAGGAGCATATTGTCAAATGAAGAAGACAGATATTTATCAGACACACAGAAACAAACGTTTCACCTCATATGTAATGAATGAAAGGTCTCAGGTGGTTTTAACCCAGAGGGAGCAGAGGAGGCTCCCCTGATGAAATGATGCTTAAGAAAGATGAGAGTACAGAGAGGAAGGAAGAGTGATTAGGAAGAGGGAACTGGTATGTGGGAGAGGGCCTGAGGGAGAGGGGCAAGTATCCGGAGGAAGATACTTGGCCAGAGGGAGAGGGGCAAGTATCCGGGACAGAAGGAACACAGAGGCATGGGCAGAGCAGAAAGAGATGAAGGAGGAAAAGGACATTCGATTTGCATCTTAAAAAGACATCTCAAATGAGCTATAAAGCTATAAAAAGACGTGGATGAAACTTAAAGGCTAAGTGAAAGAAGCCAATCAAAAAAGGCTACATAGGGGACTTCCCTGGTGGCACAGTGGTAAAGAATCTGCCTGCCAATGCAGGGGACACGGGTTCGAGCGCTGGTTTGGAAGATCCCACGTGTCGCAGAGCAACTAAGCCTATGCGCCACAACTACTGCGCCTGTGCTCCAGAGCCTGCGAGCCACAACTACTGAAGCCCACCTGCCTAGAGCCCGTGCTCCGCAACAAGAGAAGCCACTGCAATGAGAAGCCCGCGTACCGCAATGAAGAGTAGCCCCTGCTCTGCAACTAGAGAAAGCCCACGCGCAGCAACGAAGACCCAACGCAGCCAAAAATAAATAAATAAAATAAATTAAAACAAAAAAAAATGGGCTTCCCCGGTGGCGCAGTGGTTGAGAGTCCGCCTGCCAATGCAGGGGACACGGGTTCGTGCCCTGGTCCGGGAAGATCCCACATGCCGCGGAGCGGCTGGGCCCGTGAGCCATGGCCTCTGAACCTCCGCGTCGTCCGGAGCCCGTGCTCCGCAACGGGAGAGGCCACAACAGTGAGAGGCCTGTGTACCGAAAAAAAAAAAAAAAAAAAAAAAAACCTGGCACATAGAAATGGAGCAGCTATTATGTTGTTAATAATTAGTAAATTATTAAATACCAATAATATTAATTGATATTAATTAAGCATTAATATACTATTATTATTATTAACAGTAATAGTACTGTCTACAAGTGTTGTCTACACTGCTTCATTTTACTGCAGTACCCTTCCTCCACATTCTTGAATGGAATAACTCATTACTTGACCTATAAATTTCAACTCCTCTGAGTTCTCCTGGCTTCCTGGACTGCCCACCTCACAACTCTCTTGCACTTGTGCAAGATTCTTTCTGACACCAACCAACTCTTTGGCACCAATAGGTGTCCAACAATTCAAATCAATTCTGACACTATTTGGAGTCAGTGTCAGATCCCACAAGTTAAAGGGGCTCAATCCCACAAGACTGCTCCCCTTGCAGATGACAGTCACAAATCCTGGGCCACCTGTACTTCTGACCAATTGCCTATAAATCAGAGGTTCCCATGACTCGTCCTCAGGTTTGATAATTTGCTAGAATGATTCACAGAATTTTACTTACGTTTATGGGTTTATTATAACGGATACAACTTAGGAACAGCCAAATGGAAGAAATGCTTAGGGGAACATGTGCAAGAGGGGAGCACAGAGCTTCCAGGCCCCCTCTGGGCATGTCACCATCCCAGCACCTTGATATGTTCCTCAACCCAGAAGCTTCCACAATCTCCAGTTTGACTCCCCTCCCTGGAGGTCTGTAGTTGAGGCTGAAAGTTTCAACCTTCTAATCACTTGGTCTTTCTGGTGACCAGCCCCATCCTCAGGCTGTCTGGGGCCCCATCCTAAGTCACCTCATTAGCATAAACTCAGGTGTGTTGGTGAGGAGTTCATTATGCATAACAAAAGACACTCCTGTCACTCAGGAAATTCCAAAGGTTTTAGGAGCTGGTGTGTGTGGGGGGGGGGACAACAAAAAACAAATACTTTTCTTATTATACCACAACTTATCTATTTGTTCTCTTTCCCCCTTAGATTTGGAATGCTAAAGCTATAGGTCTAGTCACTTCGAATTCCTACTGATTGGCACATGGTAAGAGTCAATACACAATTGCTATTTTTATTAATCTTGCCATTATGTTTGTGGTTTTGTTACAATGTAACATCTACCTCATAGAGTCACCTAGCTCATTCAGTGACATGAGCTGTGTAAAGTCATTGAATGGATGATTTAATGAATATTTTTCAGTATCCCCTCCCCTAAGTCCAGAGAAGGCAACTGTCTTGTCCAAGGCAACTTAACTCTTTAGAATAGAACTCAAGTTTCCTGTTTCTGGAGTGTTCTTTCCATTCCGTCCTCAAAGATACACCAAGAGCCCTTTAGCATAATTGTAACTGAGCAGGAACCTATTTGGCCTTCCTGAGACAGACCCTTCTGAAACAGGAGGGAAGGGGACAGGGCACAACCTTAGAAGAATAACACAGCCATAGGACATGACAAAAACTGGTTAGAACCAACTAGGTCCAAGCTGGTGGAAGATTTGACTTCCAGTAGACCTTGAGCCTCATTATATGCTCGTTGTAATACTTTAGCATATGCTAAATGTCACACCCACCAGCGCCATGACACTTCTGAGACCGACCATCAAAGATCGAAAAGTGGGCGGTGGCCCAATTCCTGGGACCCATCCCCAAAATAGTTGGAATAATCCTCCCATTCATTAGCATATGAAATTACGCAGCCTATAAAAACTAACCACCCCATACTTTGGGGCCTCTCGCCTTCTGAGATGGCCCACACTCTGTCTGTGGAGTGTATTTCTCTCTAAATAAATCCAATTCTTACCTATCACTTTGTCTCTCACTGAATTTTTTCTGTGATGAGACATCAAGAACCTGAGCTTCATTAAGTCCTGAGACCAGGTGTGTGATCTCAGTTAAAAGATGTGGTTCAAGTCCCAATCTGGGTTTAGGCTGGGTTCAAGGTCCGGCACATGGGTTCAAGTCCCAATCTGAGTTGCATGGTTTCATTTCCACCATAACCTCTGCTGTAGCTCCTCTCTGAAGTACCCAGATAATAGTACCTCATGGATTTTTCCTGACTTTTTCAGATGCTAAAAACCACCACCAAATGGGAGAAATTAACTACTTGACCATGAGCACATAGCCCCCAGACCTTCTGGCACCTAAGGATTGATAATGTTAACCTCTGTGACACCACCCTGTTACCTCAACATCAACCAATCAGAGAACTGTGCATAAGCTGACCACATACCCTGGGACGCCCCTCCCTCACCTGGCCTTTAAAAATGCTTTGCTGAAAACTTTCAGGGAGTTAGGGGTTTGGGGGGGCTTGAGCCACCTGTTCTCCTTGCGTGGCCCTGCTACAAACCTTTCTCTGCTCCAAACTCTGATGTTTCAGTAATGTTTGGCCTCACTGTGTGTTGGGCACACAAACTTGCATTCAGTAACGTATTGGTGATGGAAACAAAAGAATTTCCAAGTCTAGAGACAGATCTCAACTCTGGCTTCCCGACTCCCTTTTCATATTGTCCTCCCAGGTCATCCTTTCCCCATGGCTGCATAAAATAGATTGAATCAAATGGACCCCATCATCCATGCTGCTTCTCTCGGCTGGGGCCTGGAGCAGCCCGGCTGTGCAGCGCCAGCTGAGCGAAGACAGACAGCAAAGCACTATGCTTCTCCT
Organism: Phocoena sinus; assembly: GCF_008692025.1. Lineage (NCBI taxonomy): Eukaryota > Metazoa > Chordata > Mammalia > Artiodactyla > Phocoenidae > Phocoena > Phocoena sinus. The sequence goes on from NC_045777.1 coordinate 58,291,304, forward strand.
TTCCCAAAAAACAGCCGCTCAAGGCCACAGAGAGCCTTTACAGTGGGTGACTTTAAAGCTACCAGAGTAACTTTACAGTGAGAAACCTGACAAACCCTGTCTCAAGGTCAGCATCCACAGTGATAAGATGTGATAAAAATGGTACTTTACTGCTGCAGTCCTCCTCTCCCCAAGCCCAAAACCCTAGTCTAATCATGAGAGAAACACGAGACAAATCCCAACAGAGGGACATTCTACAAAATACCTGACCAGTATTTCTCAAAACTGTCATCAAAAACAAAGAAAATGTAAGAAACTGTCACAGTCAAGAGGAGCCTAAGGAGACGTGACAATTAAATGCAATGTGGGATCCTGGAACAAAAAAAGGACACTATGTAAAAACTAAGGGAATCTGAATAACATATGGACTTTAATTAATAATAATGTATCAATATTAGTTCATTAGTTGTAAAAAATATACCATACTAATGTAAGATACTAACAGGGAAAACTGAATGCAGGGTTTATGGGAATTCTCTGCACTATCCTCACAGTTTTTCTTTAAATCTAAAACTATTCTTAAAAAATTAAGTTTTCAATCTCTCAAAAATATAAAGTTTTCAATCTCTCAAAAATATAAAGTTAATGTATAATATTTCTTAAAATATTTGCATTCAAGAAGGAGCTTCAGAATAGACCACATGAATAAAATACAGCAAAATTGATTTCTCCATAGAATAAGAAGATAATACCCAGGTATTCAATGATACGAGGGATCAAAGGAAGAACAAGCTGAGGGAAGGGAAATTATTCCAATCAGTCTCCCACTGCAGAAACCATAAATATAAAGATGAAACGATGCCATGAATCTCTCTTTGAGAAAGGGGAGGTGATCAATAGCATGCACCTAGTTTCACTGCTCCACTGAGATGACACTCTTCCCAAAGGGGAAAATGAGCTGCCAATGAGAAATCGTTTGGATAACTAAGAAAGACATCTTCTCAGAAACTTCCAAATCGAGTTTGACTGTTAGTCAATGTGCCAGGCAGTGGTTAAATGTCATTTCCTCTCCAGAAGATGGAGCTTTAGTCTAAAACATGAATGCAAAGACAAGTTGGCAAACAGGGTCCAGAATGATAGAGTTCAAAGAAAATGCATAAAATTGGGTCTGTATCACAGAGGGTTTCAAAAGCATTTTATTTTATTTTTTAAACATCTTTAATGGAGTATAATTGCTTTACAATGGTGTGTAAGTTTCTGCTTTATAACAAAATGAATCAGCTATACATATACATATATCCCCATATCTCTTCCCTCTCACGTCTCCCTCCCTCCCACCCTCCTTATCCCACCCCTCCAGGTGGTCACAAAGCACCAAGCTGATCTCCCTGTGCTATGTGGCTGCTTCCCACTAGCTATCGATTTTACATTTGGTAGTGTATATATGTCCATGCCACTCTCTCACTTTGTCCCAGCTTACCCTTCCCCCTCCCTGTGTCCTCAACTCCATTCTCTAGTAGGTCTGCGTCTTTATTACTGTCCTGCCCATTGGCGCTTCATAACCATCTTTTTTTCTTTTTAGATTCCATATATATGTGTTAGCATACGGTATTTGTTTTTTTCTTTCTGACTTATTTCACTCTGTATGACAGACTCTAGGTCCAGCCACCTCACTACAAATAACTCAATTTCGTTTCTTTTTATGGCTGAGTAATATTCCATTGTATATATGTGCCACATCTTCTTTATCTGTTCATCTGTCGATGGACACTTAGGTTGCTTCCATATCCTGGCTCTTGTAAATAGAGCTGCAATGAAAATTGTGGTACATGACTCTTTTTGAATTATGGTTTTCTCAGGGTATATGCCCAGTAGTGGGATTGCTGGGTCATATGGTAGTTCTATTTTTAGTTTCAAAAGCATTTTAAATCTCCTTGGAGATGAGCTCATGTGACATGATTCTCCCACCTATTATAAACATCCATTGCTTCAGCTGTTTTTAGCCAGGCAAAAAAGAAAATTTCAGTGGGAGTCCTAAAAATGATTATGTATCATTTTGTTTTAATGTGGCATTTGTCTTTCCAGAAGTCCAAAGGCTGACCATGATTTGTCACGCAATTTGTATGTTGAGGGAGATGACATATAAATTCACTGTTCTGGTAAATTTATTACACAGAAATGAATTTTGTCTAAAATATTCAGACGTAAAATTCATCTCTCATGCTTTATTCTAAAACAGATCAATCGGACTTAGCCCCCATCTCAGGCACATTTTTCTCATTTCTAACCTCCATATATAAAACTGTAGGGAAGAATTCTGATGGGGATACTGCTATGGACTGAATGTTTATGTTCCCCCATACGTTGAGATCTTAACCTTAATATAAAGGTATTAAGATGTGGGAACTTTGGGTTGGGATTAGTGCCCTTATAAAAGAGCACCCCTAAGAGTGCCCTTCTGCTGTATGGGGACACAGCTGTTCATGGATGAGGAAGCTGACTCTTACCAGACACTGAATCTGCCTTGAACTTAGATGGACTTCCCAGCCTCCAAAACCACGAGAAATAAATGTTTGAAATACCATAGTAAAAGTCTATGGTATTCTGTTTTGACAGCCCAAACAGAGTAAGACACATATCTTGACTCAGATGCTCATCTTTGACTCATCATAATGACCATAGCAATGTCTCACAAGGAGCCAGGATAGCTCATGTGCCATCCCTATTTGTAGCCAGCAAGGTGGCATAATGTTATTGGCCACTGTCTACCTTTTCCCAGGTCAAGGAATCTGAACAAAATTTACACTCTGTTAGCTGGGAAGAAGAGAGGGAGATATGTTTTTAGGCAATAAACAACGTCTGCCACAGTATATGTATCTGTTGAATGGCAGGGATATTGAACAATATCCTATGAACTGAGAAGGAACTTTGAGAGCAAAAAACCAAGCAGGCAACTCCATGAAGTACAGTTATGAGGTTTATCGTGGGTAACTTACATACAGGCAGGATCAGGCAGGTGACAATCCAGAGGCATTCACAGCTGCTCTCCGAGCCACCAAAAGGGGTACAGGGAGATTAACGGGGCCAAAACTGAAGATATAATCTGACCACTAAGGGAGAAGCACATACACAATGATGGAAATCAGGGACTTTTTTTCCTACCCCAGGGGGTCTCATGACCATTAACCATCTGTGTCAGCAAAGACATTCTTGCAGTTTTCACATCAGATGAAGACAAGGGTAAAAGCTGATAGGGAACTTATCTGGCTTGGGCACATTCCTTATGAGTAGGCTAAAGCTCAGTCATGCAGAAAGGGGAGGGGTAGGACTGAGGGACTAAGATGGAGCTGACAGAATGGAGTCAGTGTGGTTCAGCCACAGTATCAGTTAGCTATTGCTGCATAACAAACTAGTCCAAAACTCAATGACTTAAAACAATAGGTATTTGGAGTCTGTAGGTCAGCTGGGTGGTTCTGTCGGTCTTAGTGGGCTCATACATACATCAGTGTTAGGTGTGGGTTGGGTAGGTGGCTCTGCTGATCTAGACTGGGCTTTCTCACATGATAAGAGGTAGGCTGGCTGTAGGCTGAGGTGGCTTGACTAATTTCCCAACATGGTCTTTCATTCTTCATCACGCTAACTTGGGCTTGTTCATATGACAGAGTTGGGATTCCAGGAGAAGCAGCAAAAGCTGGAAGGTCCTCTTAAGACCTAGGCTCAAAACTGACACACCTTCAATTCTGCTACATTCCATTGGCCTGAACAAGTCATCAGGCAAGCCCAGACTGAACGGCTGGGGAAACAATTGTTCTATCTCTTGATGGGAGGAGCTGCAGAGTCACATTGTAAGGGGTGTTGTTACAGGAAGAGATAAAGAGCTATCGTTTTTTTGCAATCAAGCTGCCACACATTTTTAGTATTGAGTAAACTTTGAGCATGCTTGTAAGGCTAGATCATGTTTGTAAGTGTAGATGGATCACAACTGAAATGGAAAAATTGATTATACAAAAGGGAATTTCATTATCCTTGCAATCACACAACCTCACATTTTATGCAATCAGATCATTTGGACCACTGCATTTTGGTGGGGATTTTATCACATTTACACACCACAGACACACAGTATATATAAGTTGGTGATTGACTCTCCAAGGACCTCTGATAAAACCTGTTGTCCAAGCAAAGCTGTTGATTGGATGTACTACAGTAGAGGAGAGCATCATCTTAACACAGTCTTGGTAGTATCTTAAAATGGGGAAATTAGTGTCCTCTTAGGCTGTTTATCTCAGCTCTCGTGAATTACACTAGCAAAAGACAAATTTAACAGGAAAAAAGTCACACAGTTTTTACTAAGATTGAAGTGCATGGGAGTTCACAGAAAAGAAATGATAACTTGGAAAAGTTGTTCAGGGGTTTATGTACCCTTCTAACAAAGGAAAGAGGGCTTGGGCTTCAAGAGACAATAAATTATGGGGAAATTACTAGAAAATATATGGGAGAACGGGAGTTATTTTAGTAAGGTCTATGTATGCAAACTCATTTTGGTACAGACTCCCCACATTCAATAAGAGTCACTTTTCTCTTGCTAGTAGTGGGAAGAGGGGGAGGGCACCATCCTCAAAGGATAATTTTTGTCCTGCTTTCAGTCAGATAAGGGGAGGGCAGAGAACTCTTCCTGCATCTATTGACTCTTAACTGTCTTCAGGGCAAAGTAATCCTTACACCAAAGTGGCATGTTTTGGGGTGGCATATTCTGATCCCCTTTATTAGCAGAGGGTATTTATAGGACTTTAGGGCCTAGGCTGGGTGATTTTAATGTGGTTTTTGCAAGGTAGGGGACCATCTAGGATTGGGCATAGCTTATGACGTAATAGCTTTGGGTAGGTGGGCCCAGTGATTCTAAAGTCTTAAGAGCAGATCTTGATGACCACCTTATTTTAGCTGGTTCACAGTCTTATCTTCTAAGAGCAAGTATTTCCTGAAATCAACAGCTAACTGTTTTAGGCCTGGTTTCTCTGTTATTTAATATAAGCATGGAAACATATTCCTGGTCCCAGTATGGTTTAATTCAGACACAGGAAATTATGTCAGTTTCCGTTCTCATATATATTCAACTTGTTTTATTTATCCCCTCCTTTTCTCCAACTCCAGCTGTCTCTGGGTGAAATGTTCCATGACCTTACTTCTTAGAAGTATGAAATGATTTTGAACTGCAAACAAAGTGTGTTTAAATCCAGGCAAAACAGTCAACACAACACTGAAAAAGCTAGCTCAATTCTAGGTAGGGAATTAATTGAAAGGCCTGATTTCACTATTTTTGCAAGCAGGACACAGACTCCCACACAACCTCTTTTAAAAATCACTTTATCTTCAGAAAAGCTAGTTTTCTCAACCAACGTTCAGTACATAACACTGTAAAAAGCTCTGACATTGACGGATTCTGAAGAAAATAAGGCAAGATATAAAACTTAGAATACTACTCACTGAACATATGGCTAGACGCTTTATTTAAAGGAAAGGACAAGGAATCCAGAAGGGCTATAATTAGAAAAACTTCATGCACTGCTCACAAGAACAAGTAGCTTTCCTGGGACCCAAGTGTTTAAGATAATGGCCTCTGACATTTTGAAAAACGGCCATATTGTACCAAGTGAATAAACGTGAAAAGGCACGGTCTGTGAGAAGAAAATTGTGTGATGTGACATATTTTGGGTTGTCTATTGACAGGGGTAAGATGATGGACTGTGAGTGTTCTCTTCGTTGCCATGACAATCACTTCCCTTTGTAAGATGGACAACTGCACCATGATTTGGTGACTTCAGCCAATGCCATAACAAGCTGAGGTAGGTGGAAATCAGCCTCCTTTTGCTGATATGATCAGGAAGGCCTTCTACTCCCACCCTGCTCCATTCCATTCTTCACACAGCAACAGGCACCATCACACCCCTGTATACAAAACCCATCAATGCCATCTTCCTGTATCAGCCTTAACTCCATACCTGCCCCCTGGCTCTTTCAACAATTTTACCTGGTACCAGTCTCCCCAAAACCAGTTTTTCATCTTTGGAAGGTTTTTGTCTACCTCTGCATAGCTGTTCCTTCCACTTGGAATGCTCTCCCCGCAGATCCTTACATGGCTGACTTCTAATCCTCCCTCAGGTGGCAGAAAATCTTACCTACAGAAAAACCTTCCTTGCCACCCTGAATACCACAAATCTTCCCCCCAGCCCTGTCCCTTTTTTTTTTTTTTTTTTTGCGTACATGGGCCTCTCACTGTTGTGGAGCACAGGCTCAGCGGCCATGGCTCACGGGCCCAGCCGCTCGGTGGCATGTAGGATCTTCCCGGACCAAGGTCTGAACCCGTGTCCCCTGCATCGACAGGCGGACTCTCAACCACTGCGCCACCAGGGAAGCCCCAGCCCTGTCCCTTTTAACTCTCAGCTCCTCATTTGTTTTCATCATAATTACCCCACATTTTAAGTATATTATGTCTCTGTCCGTTCACTAATTTGCTGTCCTTCTCTCTAATAGAACATGACTCCCACGAGAATAGGGACCCTGTCAGTTTTGTTCATTGAAATATCCCTAGTGCCCACTACATCTAAACTCAATAGATATTTGTTAAATAAAATGAACCATAAAGGTCAAGCCAGCCAAGAAATGAATGGAGAAAGGAGGGAGGAAGAAAGAAAGACATCTGATCACACTATTTGAGCACCTAGATCCAGCTGTGCCTGGTTACACTAAACAGACTTTTCAATTATGTGAGTCAAAAATTCTACATGTATTGCTTACGCCAGTCTGGCTTGTGTTTCTGTCCTTTTCCGTTGAAAAATCACTACAAATATGCTTGGTGGTGGTGGTGGTGGTGGTGGTGATGGTGTATACCCTTCTATTTGAATATCTTTCTATAGAATTTGTTTTTGAAGTGGCCACTACTAAATTCCTATGTGCAGGTAAGTGTTTTGTCTGGTAATGCGGTCTTTCCACAGAGACTCTCCAGAACTGGTTATTGACAATGGTCATAACTACAGATTTTTGTTAATTCTGATGTTCTCTTTACAAATACACCTATAGTCAAGAACAGGGGTTGCTGGGGGAGCGGGGGGTGGCACTCTGGTGAGGGGAGAGAACTCAGTGACCCTGTCGGCCCTGAAAACTCAGAAAGGAATACAGAACTGTTAAAAGTTCTTGGCTTTCCATGTGACCCCGGCTTTTGAAAATATATTTGAAGGGGTCCCCAATTTTATATTTTCTCAGTCCCCCCTTCTCTCAAGCCTCTTTCCTTAAAGCTGCATGAGAATTTAGTTATTTTATTTAGGGGCCAGCTGCTCTGTCCAAGGAAAATGGAAAACAAGCATGTCTCTGAGGATAACAAGTGTGGTTGACCTTGGGTGGAAGAGAGTGGAGCAGATAAAGGTCCTTGAAAGACAGACAAATAAGTAGCCAAAAAATACCACGTGCCTCTGGGAGAGTAAGAGATCATTAAAGAACAAGATAAGTAAACACTCCGAGCCTGTGTTGCGATAGAAAACAGGACCCCTCAACCCTTGGGCAGGGAGAGGAGGAGGTGGTGGGTCTGAATGGCAAAGGGAAGAACAGCTTAGAGAGAGAAGGGAGCGGGGGTCAGGGAGCTGTAACCCAAGTCTGAAGCTGCTTCTTGGACCTCAGCAGCAGGGATGTGTCTTTATTCCCATCGGTTGGGAAACTGATGGAAAAGGCTGCAAAATTCATAATAAAGCTAGGACTGTGTGCCAGGTACCATTCTAAGTGTTTTTCATACATTAAACCATTTAACCCTGTCAAAGAAAACTCAGAGCTGGACAGTAAAGTGGCAAAAGCAGATTTACTCAGAACTATCACAACAGGGGAAAGAGACTTCTGGGTGGAACCGGGTTCGATTCGGAATACAACAAGGACAAGTGGGGATCCATAGCCCAGGAGAAAGTTGAGGGTTGGGGGATGGAAAATCACTAAGAGGAAACACTGGGGATTCTGGCTAAACCAGCCTAACCGGATTCTCCCCGCAAGTGGGCCGAGCTGATCAGACTTCACCTGAGGGACGGTGGAGGCAGTGAGGAATTTGGTCAGGCATTGATGGTGATCAGAGGTTGAGGGTCGGAGATTCTGGCTAAGCTGACTTGACAGGATTCTCGCTAAAACCGGGCCATGTGAAGAAGGGCGTGGAAGCCCAAAAGCTGAGCCTTAGCTGGGAAGAGAGTTCAGAGAAGCCCGATTAAAGTTTGGTTAAGGAGAGGACCTTTGTCAACCCTAAAACAACTCTATGAGATAGATAGTATTATTCCCTTTTACAAATGAGAACACAGGTATAGAGAGTCCGGCCAGCCGTGGATTCAGCATTCCGTACTTAGGCAGCGTACTTTACGGAGGGCACGGTGTGGTTACATTAACCTGCTGCACACGTGGCTACTTCTTTCCAATCAGCGGTCACAAGATCCTTTCCTTGTACCTCAATTTCAGCTCCTGGAGAATGACTAACTACATCTTCGAGGTAATGCTCCAAGGCCTCCCGAAATGAAATCCACATTTTTCAAGTGAAGGGGATCAGGATAGGCCACCCCAAAATATACCACTTTGGCAAAAGAATCATTTTGAGCTGAAGGCATTTGCGTTCCTGAAATCCTTTATCTACCTAAAAGCGGAACCTCCTGAAAGAACACAACTGTCCTAAGTCCCCTCTCCAGGAGCTGCTCTAACCTCCCGAGGTGAGACGTCATTACCCCACCCAGACAAACATTGTCACAAGACTGTCCTGTCACCCATCTAGTCTTTTAAGGGCTCACTGAGCTTTTTCCAAAACATTGTTTGCTTTTCTATAAATACTCTTTCTCCCACTTCTGTTTCCCCTACTAAGTTAGGAATATAGATCTCAAATTCTAACCACCCCTATGACCTACTTACCTCTCTCCCATGTATACGTGCAATGCACATGCTAGCAGACTTCTCTTTGATTTTCCCTTGTTAATTGGTCTTTTGTTGGTCTCCTTCATAGGGCCCCAGCTGAAGATTCTTAGGATGGGTAGAGGGAAAAGATTTTTTTCTTCCCCTACACAATTCAGACGGTCTTAAACACACCCTCCCTCCATCCAGTCTTTTTTGCATGGTGAAGCAACAAATAATTTGACATCTGGTTCTGTTTATACAGAAGACCACTCTCGTGGTATGGTCACATTTCCTGATGTCTCCGCTCTGAGGTTTGGAGCCTAAAGGGTTGGGAGAATGCATTATACTGGATAGTACGCAGTTTCTTTCTTCAGATTTTTTAACATAAATTTATTTGTTTATTTATTTATTTTTGGCTGTGTGGGCTTTCTCTAGTTGCAACAAGCCGGGGCTACTCTTCGTTGCAGCGCTCGGGCTTCTCATTGTGGTGGCTTCTCTTGTTGCAGAGCACGGGCTCTAGGCACAGGGGCTTCAGTAGTTGTGGCTTGCGGGCTCTAGAGTGCAGGCTCACTAGTTGCGGCACACAGGCTTAGTTACTCTGCAGCATGTGGGATCTTCCCGGACCAGGGATCGAACCTGTGTCTCCTGCATTGGCAGGCAGATTCTTAACAACTGCACCACAGGGAAGTCCCCATTTCTTCAGATTTAATAGCATCTGGTATCCAAACTTTACAATGCCTTTGCTTTTATTTTTTGGCCGTGCCAGACAGCATGCAGGATCTTAATTCCCCAACCAGGGATCGAACCCATGTTCCCTGCAGTGGAAGCACAGAGTCCTAACCACTGGACCACCAGGGAAGTCCCCTGCCTTTACATTTTAAACAGACTTCTCAGCAGAACTGATCTGGAGAACTGCCTTAGTTATTTCTTATGTCTAACAAGTCACACCAAAATGTAGTGGCTTAAAACAGCCATTGATGTATGATTTTTCATGATTCTGTGAGACGGGTGGGCAATTCTTTCTGCTGGTCTCAGCTGGGGTCACTCATGTGGCTGCATTCAGCTGGGGGGTCAACCGGGCTGGATGGTCCACGATGGCCTCACTCACATGTCGGGCAATTGGTGCTACTATTGGCCGGGTCACCTTCCCTGTGTGGTTTCACACGGCCTCTCATCCGCAGGCTCCACGGGCTTCCTTACGTGGTGGGCTCAGGCAGCATTCCAAGACAGCAAAGGCAGAAGCTACAAGACCCCTTGAGGCCTGTGCCCAGAAGTTGCACAACATCTCTAGAACTGAAACAGGAGGGAAGGGGGCAGGGAACAACCCTGAAAGAATGGCAGAGCTGTTGAGGACACGATAAAAAGTGGTTAGAACCGATTACTCCCAAGATGGTGGAAGATTCAACTTCCAGTAGACCTTGAGCCTCACTATGCGCTTCTTGTATTCATTAGCATATGTTAAACGAGACACATCCACAGGCGCCATGACAGCTCCAAGGCTGACCGTAAAAGGCCAATAATGGGTGGTGGCCCAATTCCTGGAAATCATTGCCCTTTCCCCAAAATAGTTGGAATAATCCTCCCACTTATTAGCCCGTGAAATTACCCAGCCCATAAAAACTAACCATCCCATATTTCGGGACTGCTCTCACTTTCTGAGAAGACCCCATGCCCTGGGGCTGCTCTTGCCTTTTGAGACAGAATGCATTCTGTCTGTGGAGTGTGTATCTCTCTAAATAAATCCACTTCTTACCTATCATTTTGTCTCTCACTGAATTCTCTCTGCGACAAGACATAAAGAACCTGAGCTTCATTAAATCCTGAGAGCAGGTGTGTGATTTCAATTAAAAGACGTTGGGTTCAAGTCCAATCTGAGTTGTGTGGTTTCAGAACCATATTCTATTGACCCAGGCAAGTCAGAGGCAGTGCACACTCAGGGGCAGGTGGAGAAATAGACTCTACCTTTAGATGCAGAGAGAATCCCGCTGCAAATGTGCATATATATGGGGGGGAGGGGGAGGGAGTAGCCTGCAGCTACTCTTACAAACTACCACAAATCGCATGTCAACTTTTTAACAGAAGGAACCAACAAAAGCAAAAAGAAGTTGACACAGTGCTTTCAAGAAGGAGGTCTTGATACAAAAAAGGGGGAGGATTATATTGCAAGATTAGGTTCGAGAAAGAAATACCTGGTTAAAGATTGTTGAGTCTAGTCACAAGCTAGTTAAAGATTGTTAGGCAGTAAAACTCATGACTAAGTTGTTTGGGGTAAATGTTAATTTCATAGACTGGGCCATTAATCAGATATAACCACCAATAAACAAAGACATCAAACAACAAATTCCTCTTCTATGGACAAGTTGCTCAAGTTTGTTACAGTATCTGCACACTGGCACTTGGCCTTGTCTCCATTTTTGGACAACTTTTATCTTCTCAACGCATAATCCTCTTTACATCCCCATCCACTTCCCACACCCTAGCTTCTTGGATAAAGATACCATTCTTAAAATTAAGCCTGTTGAACACGTAAACACATAAAAATTTTCTTACCAACAAATTCAATTTGCAGTATTTCTTGACCCTTAATATCACACAGATATAAATTATTACACACATCAAAATTTGAATTATAATATCCTTGCCTTTCTGGCTTCTTTCTTGGTCTGTTTTGAATGGTTTTCTTGTCATCACATCAGTTCGTAATGGCAATATCTGTTACGATCCTCTGAGTATAGCAAGCAATGGAGATCCATGTTCACTGTCTTGAACAGTAATGAGAATGTATCACCCCACAAAATTAATAAGCCCAGCAACAGAGCAGACTTCAGAAGCTCAGCCGTGTCACCAATGACCTAGTTCTCTTGGTATTCTTCAATTTCTCTAAAATTGGCTTCAAACTAAGGCTGTGAAGAGGCGCAGAACATGCCAACCCCAAATACGCCGCTTTGACGTATCAATTATCTTGAGTTGCTGGCACTTGAGAAACAGCAGATGCAGGAAGGGCTCTCTGACCTCCCCTTTCTACCTAAAATCAGGCCATAAAATTTCCCATGAGAATGGTGCCCTCCCTGCACCAGGGAGAGAAGAACATTCTTATCACCAGAGACAGGGAGTCGACACCAAAATGGACCTGTGCAAAGCAACCTGCTGTCATAACCCTTATCTTCCATTAGTTTCCCCGTATATTTCCTAGTCACTGCCCCACAATTTACTGACCCTAGACCAGGCTCCTTTGCCTCTTTTCTCAACCCCACAATTTATCGTCATTTGTAAGCTTTTGGGTCTATCGGATTCTTCGGGTCTTCATTTTCCTTCTAAAGATTCCCATGTACACATAAAAATATTACATAAAATCTGTATGCTTTTCTCCTGTTAACCTGTCTTACATGAGTTTAGTTCTTAGGCTCACTACAGGACCTAAGAGGGTAGAAGGAAGTGTTTCTACCCTACATCTGCCTCCCAATGTGGTCCAAGGATGCCTGCCAGGAGCCCCAGGGCTACATACTTCTTTTCCTATTAGATGAAAACAACATCTTTCCCAGAATTTTCTCAGAAAAGGAAGGAAACTTCTTTCCAGAATTTACCAGCATCTCATTGTCACTTCTCTGCCCAAATATGGTCATGTGGACAAACATTCTTAAGACAATTGTGGGTCCTGAGAAATGAAACTGTGTTTGCTGATTGCCTTAAGTTGATCAGGTGCCACCCCCAAGTCTATAGGTGGGGTCAATCCTACCTAAATTGTTTGGCTAATTTTGTTCAAGGAAATCCAGTGGACTGATGCCAGTGGAAAGGAATGGGTGCTAGGCGGCAAGCAATAAGGTTCAATTATGATGGCTTAAGTTTTACTTGTGAAAATTCTATAGACTATCTCTACCTTCTAAAACATATTGGGATAAAAGATTTAAACATTGGTGGAAAGGTTTGTAAAAGTGCTTCTGTTTCAAAAACACTATGGAGGTTCTTCAAAAACTAAAATAGAACTACCCTATGATCCAGCAATTCCACTCCTGGTATATAGCCAAAGAAAATTAAAACACTAACTCAAAAAGATACATGCACCCCGATGTTCATAGCAGCATTATTGACAATAGCCAAGATACGGAAGCAACCTAAGCATCCATCAAGAGATGAATGGATACAGAAAATGTGGCATATAGATACAATGGAACCCTAAAAAAGAATGAAATTCTACCATTTACAACAATGTGGATGGGCCTAGAGAGTATTACACTTAGTGAAATAAGTCAAGAGAAAGACAAATACTCTGTTATCACTTACACATGGAATCTAAAAAGTAAAACAAACTAAAATATATAACAAAACAGAAACAGACTCACGGATACAGAGAACAAACCAGTGGTTACCAATGGAGAGCGGGAAGAGGGGAGGGGCAATACAGGGGTATGGGATTAAGAGATACAAACTATTATGTTTAAAATAGATGAGCAACAGCACGGGGAAATATAACCATTATTTTGTAATAACTTTAAATGAAGTTTAATCTATAAAAATATTGAATCACTATGTTGTACACCTGAAACTAATATTGTAAATCAACTGTACTTCAATAAAGCGTATGGGATGACAGTACACACACCAAGCCTGGAACAGTGTTTATTGGAGGAAATAATAGAGATAGAACAGTAGCAGGTGTGTGACTCCCCTCCCCTCCAACGTCCCTTTTCATAAGGGGCAGAAAACAGACTTTGCAGAGTCAGATAAGAGTCCAGGAGATGAACCTAACCTCTGGGCTCACCAGGTCCACAGCTCCCTTCCATGTGACCTTGGTCTGTGGTCCAAGTCTTTCAGATACAGTCATTTGATATGACATACCACCTCAGCCCTTTTCCACCACATCAGCATGCTTCCAGAAAGGTTATTCTTTTCACTCTGAGATTTAACTAGTTTCTGTAACTGAAACAGACTCTTTCCAGAGGAAGCCAACTTCCTCCTTAGGAGGCCAGTCTGCAGGGAAGCAACGTCTGGACAAGTTAATCCTTGCCTCTTGGGCCACCGCTTGATTTCGAAGGATAGCGTCTATGTGTCATAGTCTGTTCCACTAGCAGACTTGTACCTGTACCCCTTGAACCCATAGGATTGTAAAGCTAGTCTCTGGCTTCGCTGTAGTAGACAATGAAGGATGGTTTAGAACAGTGAGCAGGAAAAGGAAGGTCACGAATAACACCTGAAGTCCTCCGCAAAAACCCAGGGACCAAGGGATGCCGGAGCAGACAAGAGAAGCGGTTCTAAGCTGCTGGTCAGGGCACATTACTCAGCCATGCTACCTGTTTCTACATTCAGGAGTCTGATTGATTGTTCTACCTTGCCACCAGTGTGAATCTAAGCAACAGTTTGGTCAGGGTACAATCCATCCCTTATCTGGTTTGCTAGGACACTGGGACTTGAGCCACTTCCCTTGCTATTTGGTCTAGCAGTTTGAGAGATCCCATATGGATCTCACCAGTTCATTAATCCCCCAACCCAGAAATGAAGCCCATGTGAAGCTGTAGTTTCATGTACTATGTACAACAACCCACTTCCAGGCCCAAGGCTGGTGTGGATCCTGGGAGTCCTGGAAAACGTGGATGCTACCCCAGAATGAAGATCATATCACTAAATATGTCTATCTGTTTAGGACAGTTAGAATAGCCCAAGGACACATAGTCTATTTCAGGGAGTTATAGTCATTCATGGTCATTGTCAGAGGTGTTTCTACTGGTAGGCATAAGCCTTGAGTAATTAAATAAATAAGACTGAATCTGTAGCTGTGACTGGGGAGTGTGCATGGCCCGGAAGGAAGACAAGGTGCTTTATAGGCCTGGACCTGGGTCTTTTCTTGGTGGTTTCACTGGCAGGCATTGGATAGGGTAACACAATAGAGTAGGCGAAGGGGCCAGGAGTGCTGGGAGCAGACGTAGCATTGTGACCACTCTCCCCTCCACATCTGATTCTAGACTAATGTCCCATCTTGGAGACTATCAGGGGTGAAGAACTTTTCCTCTACCCTTCTAGGTTCTTCTGGCTGGTCTAAGAATTAAAATGACATGAGACAGATTAACAGGAGAAAATCAAAGAAAAGTTTAATAACATGTATACCTGGGAGAGACCCAGGAAAACTGAGTAATTCACCAAAAGGGTTAAAAACCTCACCTTAAATGCAAAAGAAGAGATTAGAGACGGAAGAGAATTTTAGGGGTAATGGTTTAGGACTTCAAAAGTGAGGAAGGCAATTGACATTGAGATGGAAAAGCAAATGTTTGCTTAAACAAATGTTTGCTGGGCCAGGCAGTCGATGGGACACAGAGTGGATTCTGGTCTCAGAGAGTTTCCCCCATAACACCTACTCCGTATTCTTTTCAGGTATCTCTGGTGAGAGCTCTACTCTGGGAATATGTCTTCTATCTAAATTCTTTTAGGCAGTTAGGGAAAAGGTCAAAGTTTCTTCCTGAGTCTTGGGCCTTGGACGTTTTCAGTTCTAAATGATCCATGTGCCAAAGAGACATTTTGGGTTGGCAAGTTTTGCTCTCTTCTCAAAACAATCAACGTAGTGAGCCTTTTCTCCAACTTTAGATTAGGTTGTACTTTCACGAACACCAGACGAAGCACTCGGCTTGTGTTTGGAAGCATGCCACACAGAAACGGCTGCTTTTCACATACTAGAATCACATTCGTGTCGACGAGATAGATATTCATTCTATGACAAGCACCACTTCCAAAGTGAGGCCTGGGAATTTCAGTAGATTCCTGTCTCCCATTCAAGCTCAGGATGGACAGGGACACAGGCCATTGAGTGCAAAGTGGGGCAGAATCATGGGCAACAGTTATAGTATTTTTGCTGGTATCAGTTGCTCTCTCTCCTGAGCTTTATTCATTTAAATTGAGTATCTATCATATGACTTTACCTGACAGTCTGTTTTGTGTGTGTGCGTGTGTGTGTATTTGTGTGTGTAATTAGCTTATTTTGCAGTTTGTCTATAAATTCAGGGAGAAATAAAACAATCTTGCCAACCAAAGAAACTTCCATACCAGTTTAATATGAAGTAAGCATTACGGTATTTACGCACAGGCAAGGTAGCACAGAAAGTGTCTACAAAGCCTGAACGGAATTTCACACCACTGTACATAGAAAAGTAGAGGCAAAAGTAATTAAAACTACTCTCATCTCTGGGATTGTCTCCATATACCTTCAAAGTTAGCCCCGGAGGCATGTGTGTTTGCAGCTCAAAGGATCAGAAAGCACAGATTTGCACTGCAAAATCAAAAGGTTGGCCCTCCTATGGGGCCTATTGTTTCCAGGAGACATCCCAAGGAGAAGAGGGAGGGGACGTGTCAGGGAGGGAAAGGTCTCCTGGACCTTCTTAGTGACTCTAGGTCTAAAAATGTAACCCACACAGACAGATTAACAGGAGAAGAGCATACAAATTGATTTAGTACAAGTTTTCCGTGACACAGGAGCCTTCATAAGGAAATGAAGACCCAAAGAGACAGACTAGTGTAATTTTACGCTGGGTTTGAGGAAGAGTGGACAGTCGTGGGGGACAAGTTAAGGAGTGTGAGGTCTAACAAGTAAATTGGGGGAAACTTAGCAAGGCTGGTTGGTTAGGATTCTTCCTGGTGTCCCTTTATCTTCAGAGATAAGAGTGCTCCTTTCCCAGGTATAGGGAGGGCACCTCTCACCTGAGGGTTTTATGGCCTGTTTCTGGAAAGGAGGGCCAGAGGGGGAAGGAGGTCAGAGCGATTTCCTTTCTGCTGTTTTCTCAAACTTCAGCTTAAAATATTCAATATGTCAAGGTGCCATGTTTTAAGGTAGCGTGTCCTGAACCCATCAGAGGCAATCACCTCCCTCCTTTTTTTTAAACAAAGGAAGCTTGATCATGTCACCCTGACTTGGCCTGCTCCTGCCTTTCCTGCAACTGCTATTAATCATCTTTCAGAACAAATCACATGAAAACTGCCGGGACCTATTTTACATAGTATACGTCTTTATATACTTACAGAAGTAATACGCAAACACATTCCTGTAAAGTTTTTCGAAAAAGACAGAAGTATATAGAATTAAAAGGTAAAATTTTCTTCCTCCTCCACCCCCCACCCACAGCCCACCCTGCCCCCACTCCTCCCTTCAGAAGTGACTCTGCCTTTTTTAATGCATATCAAGAAACAAGGACAGAAGTGATCTGATTGGTTGGGTGGGTCCTCTGGCTTCTTGGGTCTTCCACACCTCAACGATATCATGGCCCTCAGAGCAAAGTCTGGGGCACTGAAGGCCATTTATTGTATGAGGTTTTACACTTGTTTATAAGGAATTTTATCTGAAAGTTAAACCTTGCCAGACATTACCCTTGACAGCTTGATCAGTGAATCTAGAAGATCTGTGATGGAGGCCCGGTCTGATTAAGATTTCTGGGCTTGTATCGATGAATTTTGACAAATTAAAAGCTACTGGGAATTCCTGGTGGTCCAGTGGTTAGGATCCGGCGCTTTCACTGCCGTGGCCTGGGTTCAATCCCTGGTTGAGTAACTAAGATTCCACAAGCCACACGCAGCGTGGCCAATAAAAGGAAAAAAAATACGGAAAGATATTAAGAGTGCCTCTTCTCCCTCTTCAACCAGGGGGCCCTGCGCACTGCTGTGCCCCAGACCTGGTTAGGGTGGGTTGAGTTACCTGTGGGGTAGCTGGAGGAGGTGAGGGGCGGATCCCCAGGGCCAGTGCCTCAATCTGTGAGCAGTGTCCTCCCAGTGCCCCAGTGCACAGGATGAATAGTACCACTTTTCTGTGTGTTCTGCCACTTGGGTCCTCTCCTCTCCATCCACGGCCACCAAGACTGTGGTCCCCACCGTGTGTCATCTCTCTGCTTCAAGCCTGCCCGTCCACTCCATGTGCCACACCAGAACCAACAATCTTCCCCTGACGATACTTCCCTGCTTCCCTGCCATCTGCAGGATAAACTTCAGGTTCACAGCCCAGTAAATCAGGCTATAGGACTCTTCTGTACCCAGTTGTTGCGGGAAACACTGACTGAAACCGCCCACCCTGGCCAGGCACCACAGTAACCATTTGCAGGAGTTATTTTACAACAGGAGGTCCTGGTAAGGAACACAGAACTAACAAGCCACCACCAACCAGAAGAATTTGGGAAAGGTCAAAAGGAGACGCCAGTCCATATGACCTACCAACCTCCCAGAATCCTTCTCACCGGAATCCGTCTTGGCTGAACGATGTGCGCACCACCAGGAAGGACCCTGAGTCAGAATGATTGGCCAGAGACAACCCGGAAACGAATCCCATCACCATAAAACCCAAGACTTGGAGCCACGTGGCAGAGCAGTTCTCCCGGATTCCCTTACCCTGCTGTTCTCCGCCCAGGCGCCCCTTCCCAATAAAGTCTCTTGCTTTATCAGCACATGTGTCTCCTCGGACAATTCATTTCCGAGTGTTAGACAAGAGCCCATTCTCGGATCCTGGAAGGGGGTCCCCCTTCCTGCAACACACTAATCTCTCCTGCCTTCTCTCCGCCCCCCCCACCCCCGTTCCCTTCTTCCTCTACTTTCTAGGCACACCAAACTACAGGTCCATCCATCATCCTTTCAGTGCAATTCCAAAAATTAAAATCCAAAATGGTTTTGACAACTAAACATTTTCTTTTCTTTCACGGCAAATTCATTTGGTAGCAAATGACTGACTGGTGGCTATTTATGGTCTTAATTGGTCATGTTTAGTGCACATATTTATACATTTTCCCTACAGATGAATTAATATTTTGCATTACCCACTGAGAAGTTGTGAAAATATGTACAGGTGCTGTATTATCGTTCTACAATTAAAACCTCTGAATTCGAAAATATAGCTCACCTCCAGGATGTCGAATAAGTGAGTGTGGACCTGTGGCAGATACTGGAATTGTCTTGGGCCCGGAATACTCATCCTGTCACCACCCCTTTCATCCAGCTAATTGATCGGTTGTTATTGCTGCTTCACAAACCATGCCAAAACTTGGTGGATGAAAGAACAATCATTGATTTAGCTCACACTCCTGCAGTTTGGTCAGGGTTCAGCAGGGAGAGCTGGCCTCTGCTCCACCAGGTCAGCTGGGGTGGCTTGACTGGGACTGGAGGGCCCATTTCCAGGATGGCCCATTTACATGGCCAGCAAGGTGGGCTGGCTGTCGGCTGGGAACTCAGTCGAGGCTGAGGACGGGGCGAGGGAGGGGACAACTCAGTTCCTTTCCACATGAGCTTCTTCTCCACCAGACCCTCTCCACGGGCTGAACAGGCTTCCTCACAACATGGTGGCTGGGTTCCGAGAAGGGGACTGAGGGACAGGAAGTGGAAGCTGTCCATTTCTAAAGCACAGCGTCACTTCCACCTATTCCGTGATCACGTAGTTACAGGGTACTAGTCACAGACCTTGATGGGAGGAGTGTCACAGAATTTTGAAATGTTTTAAATAGCCACAATACTCCTCCGCATTCTTTAAGTAGCAGTTCCAATACCATCCCCTTTGAGAAGTTTCCTGCACTTCTTGGAAGAGTGCAAAATGCTCCTCCTTTGTATTTACTTACAGTGTGTAGAGAATTTCCTTTTTAAAATCAACTTTACTGAGGCATAATTTAAATACATTAATATTCCCCTTTTGTAAGGCTATGGTTTGATCGGGTTTTGATGAATGTATACACCTGTGTAATCACCATCACAATCAAGACATAGAATATTTCCATTACGCTAAAAAGTTCTCTCCACCTGAAAGACTTCTTAAAGAGCTCTGTTGAGACTTTCGTTGTTCTTGTTTTTGCTGCTGCTGTTTTTTTGTTTGTTTATTTGGTTGGTTGGTTTGAGCTGTGCAAAGGGGAAGTAAGAGTTAAGAAAATCTATGATTAGAGTCTACTCTTCTGAATTAAGCGAAGTAGATGGAACGACGCATTTGTCAGCTACTGCTAACCACAAAAGTTTGGCAGTTCCAAGCATTGCTATGCTTTGCCTCACTAAGGAAGTTGGGTAAAGTGAGTAATGACGACTAAGTCCCCACCTCCACAGGCACAAGGCACATCAGATCTCATTTCTGCCTAAGGTGCTCCAAGGGCTTCATGCTGCCTTTAGAATGAAATTTAATCCCCTTGCCCCAGATGACACCACTGTGATCTGGCCTCTGGGACTCTCTATGCTACAGTCACAGGGCCTTCCTTCAGTTCCTCTCAGTGTGTTCCTACCTCAGGGCCTTTGCACTAGCGGTTCCCCTTTTTGTGGCAATCAGATAGATCTTTTCAATGTCACCTCCTCAGAGAAGGTGTCCCTAAATTCTTGACCTGAATACATTCCCTTGCATATCACAATATCAATATGAAACCACTCCATATCTGAACAGGGAATGTAGAAAGATCTGGATCTCATGCCCCTTGTCTACAGTGTTCCTCTCCTGTGTGTTTTGGCAGTAAGTTGTATCTTAGGGCTAATGATCCTTAGTGGCACTCTGTTAGTGAAATCAAATTTGTGACAAAACGTGATTGTAGCATTGATCATACAGTTTTTAAATTACTGATTTACTTGTCCACCTTAATTTCAGATGACAAATCCCTTGGAGGACAAGAACTGTTTCTTGTTCACCATGACCCTGGCACACCACAGATATGTTCATTAAATATATATTGAATGACTGAAGAAATAAATGAATAAAACTGTTGATACAAATAATCAATAATCGATCTATAATAAGGAACAGAAGAGAGTTTTATTTGAGCCAAACTGAGGACTATAGCTCTGGAGGCGGTCTCTGAGAAACTGTTCTGCTGAAGCATGGTTTTCAGCACAGTTTTATATCAGAACAAAGAACATACATCAAATGTGACAGGGGTACATTCCTTCAAGATTTCAAAAGAGATAGATTTGTATGTACACAGAGAGTCAGTATGACCCTGGGGTCCGAGAAGGGAACCTTATCTTCAAGGGAGCGCTAATATTGGATGCATAGGAAGGGAGTCATTTATTCTTATCTTCAAAGAGGAAATTCTTTACCTTAATGGTTCAGGCAGATGTGCAATGTACGTTTGACAGGACATAAGTCAGGCTGTTGAAGTTCACACAAAGTTCAGGCCAAATCATGTATAAGCCAGAATGACTTCTCCATACCTGAATATCTGAAAATTTCTTCCATCAAAACCTATAATTCTAAAACTGAGCAGTATAATGTGAGAAGCCACTGTCACTGATTGAGATTTTGAGTTACTTCCTAACAAGAATCTTTACAGTTTCCCTGCTGGTCTCTTACTCTAGTTGCTACATGTGATGGTTAATTTTATGTGTCAGTTTGACTGGGCTAAGGGATACCCAGATAGCTGGTAAGGTATTTTTTCATCTCTTAATAATCAACTTTTTGTCCCTTGGCCAGATATCTAAATATCTGGAAGTGGAATTATTGAGTGGTATGATAAACATGTTTAATTTTATGTATATATATAATACTGCCAAGCTGTTTTCCAAAGTGGTTGTACCATTTTATACTCCCACCAGCAATATATAAGAATCCATTTGCTGCACATCCTCACCAATCCTTGGTGTTGTGCATATATTTTTTTAATTTGAAGTATAATTGATTTACAATATTTCACATGTATAGCAAAGTGCTTCAGTTATACATATATGTATATATTCTTTTTCAGATTCTTTCCCACTATACGGTATTACAAGATATTGAATATAGTTCCCTGTGCTATACAGTAGGTACTTGTTGCTTTCTGTATCTTTTAAGTTTTCGACATTCTAGAGGGTGTATAATGACATCTTATCATGGTTCTATGCGGCATTTCCCTGACGACCAGCTATGTTGAGAACCTTTTCATGTGTTTAAAGATCATTCTGAAACAGGCTGTACCTGGGACCTGAGACCCTTTGCTGCAGTGCTTGCACCTGGACAAATGTTTCCTTGAGCAACAAAATACAAAGAAACCATAGGGATTGAAAATAACTGCATATCAAATTATGTTCAACAAGATACAGAAAGACCAAAAAAGCCCAACAGCCAATTCTGAAGAGCCAGGAGAACAACAGGGTACTGGGAGCAAAAGCAGGGTACTGCATATGCACCCTGCACACACCACCACCAAAGGGGTGGGCAAGCCACCTAAGCCGCCCCTCTGACCTGACCTCTGGCCCCGCCCCTACCCTCACCCCATATAAGGAACCAGCTCATCCCTCCTTGGGGAGCGAGCAAGGGAACCTTCTACTTGTTTTCACTCCCTTCTGCTGCCACAGGAGTCCCAATAAAGCCTTGCCTGAATTTCTTGTCTGGCCTCTTATCAATTTCTATTATTATGGAGGCCAAGAACCCTGATGGGTAACAATTCCTAGGTGAAATGGGATATGTGAACTTCAACCCGAAGGCAAAATGGAACAAACAAGAAAACACAAGCTTCCAACTTGTGTCCCCGAAACCTCTAACCAATGGGTTTAAAGGTCACTTGCCTCTAATAGCTTTGCCCACTTCCTGAAGTTCAGAGGTGTGGTGAACCCCTTCCTGCTTCCACCATTCTAAGAAATGACTGTGCATCTTCCACCATTCAGATAACACGATGGCACTGCTACGGTCCTGCACCCAAGTTGCTTAGCAAAATGAAACCAGATGTAGAGCAAACAACTCCCTTGTTCTTGTCCTGCCTCACTACCATGTAGACCAAGACTTGAAGCAACCTCTGGAGTTTGTCCCATTGATGTGGACGTTGTGAAAATACTTCACTAATTTTATTTCAGAAACTGATATCTTTTCTTGACAGAAACTTAAGTGCTGAGATTTCTTTTTCATGTGCTTCTTGCATTTAATTGGCTGAAGATACATCCGAATTATTATTTTTTTTTAAGAGAAAAGAGAAAAGGTTTTCTTAAATCTGGAAAAACAAAGCACAGAAGAACCAACAATGTTTCAAACAGGAAGTCACAAAAATTATAATCATCTTCATCAGTTCACTCAGTCCCATGTAATTAATTTTTTTCATCTTGATCTTTTGTTAGCACTTTTATGAGTTCATCAGTTTTCCATCAGAGTTCTGAAAATGCTTATTTATTCAGTTCAGCAGTATAGTCAGTTACCAGAAACCTGTACTTGTCAGAGTCTTTTCCATGAATTCCTTGAAGATGAAATCCTTTTATAGGAACATTTTTGCAAAAGCATCAGAGTACACCCAGAACTGTCTCTAAATGACAAAAGACTTAAGAATGACCACGGTTAAAGGTTTGAAATACATCTGAATTCTTAAGAAAAATTTCAAATGTCTTCAAAGAAGTGGGCTTTGATTGGATTGATAGAAGAGAGGATACTTTTGTTACAGAAAGAGGAATGGTTATAAATCAACTAAAACCGAAAGAAAACAGGAATTGCAACAGATTGATTCTTAACAGGAACTCCATGACTGCCAAATGTTGCAGGTTTGGGACAAACTCAAGCCTGAGGCAGGAACTGTGATGCAGAGCAAGTTATGGAATGATCAAACTTGCCATGTAATTGAACTTGATACGTGCCTCACCTGAATGGATGCTTTGAGAGCTACCGTTTATCCCTGCCACAGGAATGACACATGCTAAGTAGGGGCCACTCCTTCAGTCTGGGTCCAAGAATGGAAAGACACATCTGGCGGCAGTAGAGCCACCACTGACCTGCAACTGTTGTGGGTTGAATTGTGTCCCCTGAAAAGATAAGTCCTAGCCCCCTGTAACTGCAAATGGGACCTTATTTGGAGATAGGGTCTTTGCAGATGTAATTAGTTAAAATGAGGTCATACTAGATTAGAGTGTGCTGTCATCCCAATATGACTGCTGTTCTTATAAGAAGAAGAGAGAACACACAGAGACACACAGGGAGGAAGGCCATGTGACAACAGAGGCAGAGGTTAGTGATGTAGCTACAAGATAAGAACTCCAGGGCTTCCCTGGTGGCACAGTGGTTGAGAGTCCGCCTGCCAATGCAGGGGACACAGGTTCGTGCCCCGGTCCAGGAAGATCCCACATGCCGCGGAGTGGCTGGGCCCGTGGGCCATGGCCGCTGAGCCTGCGCGTCCGGAGCCTGTGCTCCGCAACAGGAGAGGCCACAACAGTGAGAGGCCCATGCACCGCAAAAAAAAAAACAAAAACAAAAGAACTCCAAGGACTGCTGGCATCCATCGGAAGCCAGGAGAGGGGAACAGAATGGATTCTTCCTCAGTACCTCCAGAAGAAACCAACCCTATCAACATCTTGGTTTTAGACTTCTGGCCTCCACAACCGTGAGAGAATACATTTATTGTTTAGCCACCCAGTTTGTGGTACTTTGTTTTGGTAGCTCTATATAGCAGCCAATGTAAACATGAGCAAGTGAGTAACAAACCTTTGTTATTGGAAATCACTGAGATGTTGGCGTCATTTTTTAAATGGTTAAAAGTTAATATGTGCATTATGGAAAACTGAAAAACACAGGAAGCAAAGTATACAAACATCATCCACAGTTATATGCACTTTATAGCTTGATGTGTCCTTCTAGGTCCTATGTTTGTATACATAGAACTAACCAAATATTTTTATGTAGTTGAGATTATACAGTATGTATCATGCATTTCCACACATCATGATCATGCATATTTACCAATTCAAAGTCCAAAAACCATGAGTATTTTGATAACCAAGAATACCCTACACCAACGCAATCAGGAAAAAATAAAATAAAATCCTTATTCTCTTGGTGTGATGGTTAATTTTTTGTGTTAACTCGACTGGTCATGGGGTACCCAGACTAAATATTATTTCTGGAGCCAATTCTAATCAATCAATCCTACTGGTTCTGTTCCTCTGGAGAATCTTGACTAATACACTTGGGGACAAAAATGTCATAAAAGACAAAAATGGCAACAAGCCTCTTACATAAAGATATTGAAAGAATTGTAATTAAAATACTACATTCCCTTATGTGCAACATTAAATGAGACAAAAAGTGATGAGTACAATGCTTTTAAGAGAATTCATTATCAGATATATTCTCTTAAAACATTATCAGGAAGGTATGTTTCCACTGAATTATTTAACAATACATTCCTACAGTACAGCCAAAAGAATTGTATACATACATAAATTGCTATCATCAAAATGTAAATATGAACACATATGCCTACATCCCTCCCCATCAACGACCTAATGTACAAGTCCTGACATTCACTGCTCAGAGGTGGTTTAACAATGCCATGCCCAAGATGCTTCTTTTGTATTAATTACTTCTTTTAAGATATTTACAATTTCGTTAATTCACTAACTCTATTTTTTTTTTTTTTTTTTTATAGTACGCGGGCCTCTCACTGTTGTGGCCTCTCCCGTTGCGGAGCACAGGCTCTGGATGCGCAGGCTCAGCGGCCATGGCTCACGGGCCCAGCCGCTCCACGGCATGTGGGATCCTCCCGGACCGGGGCAAGAACCCATGTCCCCTGCATCGGCAGGCGGACTCTCAACCACTGCGCCACCAGGGAAGCCCCTAACTCTACTCTTTATCATACAGTGTTAGCTCAAGATATCCATAAAGCTTAGATAAACACAGGTGCTTTATAAAAAATGCACATATAGAACTATGGATATAAGCCAAGACTATTTTCCAGATACGGAGATACTAGCAGAGAGACCCCTCCCTTCATGTTCTCCCTCTCCCACCGTTTCAATGACCAAGTACAGAATGGTGGTAGCCAGATTGCTAGAGTGGGAGTTACAGACAAGCAAGGGGAGAAGGCTAGAATGTTCCATGTGATAATGATTACAGCAGGGGACATCAGTGTGAAATAATACTTAGCTTAATGCAAACACAGATGGTTACATACTGAAATATTTATAGATATGTGTATATATGTGAGTTAGTATACATATATGTTTTCTTGTTCAGTCAGCTGAGAGGGTCTCTAAGGAATTAGAAACCAGTAGCAATCCAGCCCCCCAATCTTGGTTTCTAATACCATGCTCCAATGAAAGGAACCAGAGCTCTTCAGGGAAAAATGGCTAATTCTAGGGCAGGAAATGTAAGATGAGCTTGGAATATCTTCTACTACCAGAAAGTATAGAAGAAGTACTCAAACAAAAACACAATAATGGGGTACATCAGAAGGACACAGGAACCAGTTGCAAGTGCTCTATTTAATAACCAAGCTGAAACAATTTGAGCAACAAAATAAACAAGGTAGTATTGGACTATAAACAAAGTAAAAAATAACTAGCCATTAGTTCATATTGATCTTAAACATGGACTGAGTTAATAAATAGACAAATCTCCTGTGCAGAATTCCTAATAATACATGTGGATACTCCACCATGAAGGAGGTGTAGCATAACTCCCCACTTTCTTCCAAAGGGTACATTATGTAAACAGAGGAAAAAAGAATAATTTTGCAATGGAGAAAGTTGACCACATGACCTCAGGCACGTGATCAACAGTGATTCGTCCTCTGTTGAGAAATGAAAAGTCACGTGGAGAGCATTTACCCTGATAAGATGTTACCAAATGGCGCTTTACCTCTGTGGTCTTTCTCCAAGAAAACAATTACCCCAATATAATTACGAGAAAAACAGCAGACAATTCCCAGGTGAGGGACATTCTACAAAACACCTGTCTTGTACTCCTCAAAACCAACAAGGTCATCAAAACCAAGGAAAGCCTGAGAAACTTTCACAGCCAAGGGGAGCCTAAGGAAACATGATGACTAAGTGAAATGTGGTATCCTGAAGCAGAATACCTGCATGGGGAAAAAAACCCGTGAACAATCGTCAGAAGACAAATGATATACCAGAAAATAACTCACATAAAAGACAAGCATTAGTATCCCTAATATACAAAGAGCTAACCAGACATTGGAAAAAAGAAAAACGTCAGAAACCTAAGAGCCAAATGGGCAAAAGATATGAACAGATAGTTCACAGAAATATAAAAACAAGACACCTTTTAGATGCATGAAAAACATCTTCAACCTCTCTCATAGTTAAGATAATTACAGATGTAAACTACATAAACTACTAATTTTTATCTATCAGTTGCCAAAATCCAAAAGTGAACCACATATTTCTATGGGAGAAGCAGTGGAGAAAAAGCACTCTCATGCAGTACCAATGGAAATACAGAATGATACTATCTATAATCCCACCAAAAGGATCAAGTTTATGAATTGTATTCAACGCTTTGACCTGGCAATCTCACTTCTGGGAATTTATCTGATAGAATAAACCTACATATACAAGGCTATTCATTAAAACATGGTTTGTAGTAGCAAAAGGTTGGAAATAGTTAATAACCAGTTTAATAGACTATGGAACATTCACAATTGAAAAAAAGAAAGAAAGTAAATGAGCAAAAAGCTTATTTACTAACTACTCTTTTTTTTTTTCCCTGTCTTCTTCCCACTTTCAGTAAACCGTCTAGGGATTTTTTTTATTCAACCTTACAAAACAAACAAACAAAAACAAAATATGATCAACCTGCAACATCTCTTGACAGGAGCATAATCTGGCTCTGAATGACGCCTCTCTCGGCAGGATTTTAATACTAATTCCAAAAACTGTCAAGGAATGTCATTGGCTTGGGTTTACATAACTGATAAAGTATTGATTCGTGTTAGTAAACCAGAAGGCTTGAACTTAAGATGTGAGTTAACTGGGGTTATACTAACTCTACTCTTGTCATACACTAGCAACTTCTTTAACATCTAGAAAGACTAGATGTTGTACAATTTTAACTTGTTTGTCTTTTATATACACCATAGACACCACGAAATAAAGCCAGATGCACAGAACGTAAGAGGATGATGGTTAATCTTGCCTAACTATAAACAGACTGGCTTCGAGCCCTTTACCCTTTGTTCTCCTCCCTCCTCCCTGAACCAGCACAAACACCATGTGTTCTGCTCAGAGAGGTAGTTTGACCACTCCATTTCCAAAATACATGATTTCAAATGAATTTTAACAAAAGGATATGTGCAAAATGTGTTATTTCACTACCTCCACTTTTAATAGATTTTATGTACTTCTAAATATCTAGAAAAGGCAGATGTTTCCAATAAGAACTTAAGTTTGTCCCTCATATACACAGTAGTGTTGAATAAATTATACTCGTGTAACAACAGTTGTATCTGAATGTGACTCCTGGTTAGGAACATTATAGTCTAGGATCCTTCATTTCTCTTGATTTCTTCTCTCCAAAAATGACCAGCTGAATGAGATGTGGTTTTATGATTTCATTCCCAAAGCCATTTTCAGAAGACAATCTTTCTCTGAATTTTAACACAAAGTGAACAATATGTGTTCGTTTGCTAACTCTACTTTTGTCACTGATGGGGAAATATACTTAAGAACAAAATCTTCTCCCAACCCAGAAATCCTCTCTACAAATATAATAGAGAAAGAAAACAGTTTTATTATTGGATAAGGATTAAACTAGAATGTGATGCTCATCACAGGGAAGCCACCAAGAGATTGGAAAGCCAGGAAGAAACCTCAGCCTTTCTTCAGGGCATCCTTCCTCATGCCAAGCAGATACAACCTATTACCCATGTTCTCAAGATAAGTGATAACTAGTGTTCAATTGCAAGGACTTGTCAGCACCATTCATCACACATCATCCATCTTAAGTTCACCTGGTAATTGACGTAGCCATCAGGGTTTGCTAATTGGCTTTATCCAAAGGAAAAAAAGCTTATTTTGAGTATTCATGATGAAAGGTAGTTTTGCACCTTAGTAAGAGCACACTGAACCTAGGCTCCTACTCTCTCCCAGAAGCTGGGGGACAGGGGCTATATCCCTTGATAATTACACTTCAAAGAGATGGCTCCCAGGCCCTTGAAAAAGATATTCCTGGATTTATATACAGTACAGCTAAAGTTAAATGAAATGCACATAATATACCGGGCAATGTGTACTATGAAATCTTCCAGTACATGCCAGCAAAACACCTTTTGTAATTTTTTCCTCCCATCTCCTTCAACCCAATGAATGAGTACAAAAAGTATACTGTAGAGATGATTTAACAATTCCATTTGCAAAGCTGATATTTCCCATAGATTTCTAAAAACCATTTATTGTGGTAAAATATACATGTCATAAAATTTGCCACTTAACCTTTTTTTTTTTTTTTTTTTTTTGTGGTACGCGGGCCTCTCACTGTTGTGGCCTCTCCCGTCGCGGAGCACAGGCTCCGGACGCGCAGGCTCAGTGGCCATGGCTCACGGGCCCAGCCGCTCCGCGGCATGTGGGATCTTCCCGGACTGGAGCACGAACCCGTGTCCCCTGAATCGGCAGGTGGACTCTCAACCACTGCACCACCAGGGAAGCCCCACTTAACCATTTTTAAGTCTACAGTTCAGTGGCATTAATTACATTCACATTCTTGTGCAACCATCACCACCATCCATCTCCAGAACTTTTTATCATCCCAAAGTGAAACTCTGTACCCATTAAACATTAACTCCCCGTTAGAACACTCCCCCAAGCCCCTGATAACCAGTATTCTACCTTCTGACTCTAAGAATTTGACTATTCTAAGTACCTCATATAAGTGGAGTCATACAATATTCCCATCAATTTTTAAAAGCTCTTTACAAAATGTCATTCTATCTCTAATTTTAAATATACTAAGCACTTCTAAACATCCTGAAAGATTAGAAAATTCAAATAAGAACTTAATTGTCTACTATATATACAATACTGTTAAACAAAACTGCACACACACACACATAGCACTGGTTATAATTGAGGTATCTTCTAAATATGACCATTTTGGCCTTGAACCATTCCCTCCTTACTTCCTTCTCTCTACCGCAATACAGTGGGCAAGTATGGGCACGTATAATGCTTAGAGGTGGTTGAACAAATTAATATTCACAAGTCCCATATAGAAGGCAAGCTTTCCTATGAATTTCATCACGAACTGTGTAAAATATGATAATTTTTACTAACTCTATTTGTCATACGTTGGCAACCTCTTAATCATCTAGAGACTTGATGTTATCAAATTAGGATTCATTTGTCTATTATATACACTATATACACAGCAAAACAAAATGCATAAAGCTCACCAAAAGTGGTTTTGTCTGGAATTATGCAAATATGAACATATTACCATATTACCTTTTGCATTTCCTTCCCTCCCAGCTCCTCCAAAGCACTGAACGATATAGACAGTAGTATACTCCTGACAAAGGAAAAATCAAAATGGAGCTGGTATTGCTAACAGACCTCTCTAAAATGGAGCTGGGAGGCCATTGAAGAAGTGTGACTTATGTACATCCAGCCTGATGGAATCTGACTTTTGAACCACTTATTGTCTTAATGAAGGCATCCAGAACATCTGCCCAATGTTCCAGAAACTCAAGATACTTATCAGACCCTCACCCAAAATAACTCATGACAGCCTATCTCTTAAGGACAATTATTTCCTTTCTTGTGTCAGAGTACAGCCTTTTGCCTTTATAAGCCCCTGATCCTTTCTCTTCCCTGGAACACTCTTTCAGTTTTACCCAAATCTGTGTCTTCCAAATTGCAAATTTTAAGACTCCAAATAAACTCTTTTCTTACATGCAGACTTCTGTGTTTTTTGGTTGACACTGCTCACAGAGGTGGTTTAGCAATTCCATTTCCAAAAGACAGTACTTCCTATGAACTTTAGCACAAAGATATTTACAAAGTGATATTTCACTCCCTCTACTTTAAACATGTCCGGCACTTCAAAACATCTAGATAGACTAGATGTTTCAAATAAGGACTTTGCCCACTATATACACAGCAGTCCTGAATAAACCGCACACATATGATAACAGTTATGATCTAAAAGTATCTTCTAAATATGAACATTCTGGCCTAGAACCCTTCTTTCTTCTCTGCATCCTCCACTGACCCAGTGAACTATAACACTCAAATTTTCAGGAGACAATCTTTCCTAGGAATTTTAACACAAAGCATACAAAATGTATTACTTTAACATCTATGTTTTTGTCATAAATTTGAGACAGGCTGGAACCTGGGACCTGGGACCCTTTGCTGCAGTGCTTGCACCTGGACAAACGTCTCCTTGACAACAAAATGCAAAGAAACTATAAGGGATTAAAAATAACCATGTCACAATGGAATATTACTCAGAAATAAAAAGAAACGAAATAGAGTTATTTGTAGTGAGGTGGATGGACCTAGAGTCTGTCATACAGAGTGAAGTAAGTCAGAAAGAGAAAAACAAATACCATATCCTAACACATATATATGGAATCTAAAAAAGAAAAAAAATGGTACTGATGAACCTAGTTACAGGGCAGGAATAAAGATGTAGACATAGAGAATGGACTTGAGGACACGGGGTAGGAGGGGAAAGCTGTGGCGAAGTGAGAGTAGCATCAACATATATACACTACCGAATGTAAAATAGATAGCTAGTGGGAAGCAGCAGCATAGTACAGGGAGATCAGCTCGGTGCTTTACCATGACCTAGAGCAGTGGGATAGGAAGGATGGGAGGGAGGCTCAAGAGGGAGGGGATATGGGGACATGTGTATGCATATGGCTGATTCACTTTGGTGTACAACAGAAACTAACACAGTACTGTGAAGCAATTATACTCCAATAAAGATCTATTAAATAAATAAATAAGTAACTGTGTCAGATATGCATTTGGGGCAAATTATGAACAAGATACAAAAAGACCAAAAACCCAACTGTCACTTCCGAGGAGCCAGGAGCAGAAGCAGGGTACTGTGCATGCACCCTGCACACAGCACCACCAAGGGGGTGGGCAGACCATCCAAGCCAGCCTGACCCTGGACCAACCCCCACCCTCACCCCATATAAAGAACCAGTTCGCCCCCCCTCAGGGAGCAAGCAGAGGAAACTGTTATTTGTTTTTGCTCCCCTCTGCTGCAGCAGGAGCCCCAATAAAGCCTTGCCTGAATTTCTTGTCTGGCCTCTTATCAATTTCTATTGATTAAGGAGGCCAAGAGCCCTGGTCGGTAACAGACTGGCAACCACTTTAACATCTAGAAAGGCTAGATGCTGTAAACCAGGAATAATTTGTTCATTACATGCACTATTACATACACAGCAACGTAAAACTAAATATATGACCCTAAAGGACAATGGTTAATCTTGCCCAAGAATAAACACACTTGCTTAGACACCTTTGCATTTGCATCTCCTCTCTCCTCCCCCAAACCAATGCACAAACACACACAAGGTGTGCTCAAAGAAGTGCTTTGGTCATTCCAAACAAACAAAGCAATATTTCTTGTTAATTTGAACAGAAAGATATTTATGAAATGTGTTATTTCACTACCTCTACTTTTAATATATATCAGGCACTTCAGAACATCTAGAAAGACTATATATTTCAAAAAAGCACTTAGCATTGTCAACTATATATAGTGAGGAATGAAATGCACATATGGGACAGTGGTTTTACTATGAAAATATCTTCTCAACATGGCCGGTCTGGCATAGAAGCGTCTTCTCTTCCTCCTCACACCTTCTGCTCCATGTCCTCCAAACTACAGAACAAACATGGATGTGTGTGGCGCACGATGTGGCTTCTAGAGGTCATCTAACGATTCCATTGCAACGGGTCATTCCAGAAGACGTTCTTATGATTGTTTTAAACAAATGGTTCTGTACAAGTCATGTGATTTCGGGCAACTACTTTATAGCCAGAAGGCCTAGATGTAGCAGAAGGTTTCCTTTGAAAGGTTGGAAGTGGAGAGCAGGTTTTCCACGATCTATGTACGTTATTCTACCATTTCTGGCTTCCAGTGTCAAGTCCTGAGGGCCACCGCCCCAACCTTAGTTGTCATGCGCTCCGTTCACTTCCCGGCCCTGACAGCCTTCATCCACGTTGTTTGGGACCAATCAGTCGCGCCAGGTGCTGGATCTGTGCGACAACTTGGCCTGACGCTGAGGTGGCCAAGCTCATGCCAGCCTAGACCAGGCTTCCCTGCCCTGCTTACCCTTTCATTGGTCACCGTTGCCCTTGCCCCGCCATGCAAGCCACCCCAAGGCCACGTGTCCTCTGCAGGCTGGTGGGGATTCACTGCGGCCCAACCCAGACAGGGCAGCCTGTATGGCTGGGGCCAGGCTCAGATAGGCCTACAGCCATCAGGTCATGGTGATGGAGGGAGGAGGTATCATTGGGGGGGACGGGGGGAGGGTAGGGGGACAGTGGGGGGTGGGTGGGAGGAGCTGTGGCTCTAGGTGTTCCCAGGCTTCTTACCTGCGGTCTGCCAGAAATTGGGGCAACAGTTCAGTTTTCCCCCTTTTAAACAGCAAACAGAGCTAACATAATCAGCTGAAGTTGTTAGCACTAAATAACCTTGTGTTTCCACCTCAAAATTTCAGGTTACTCTGAATCCACAGGATCTTAGTCACGGCACTGGGGAGGTGAAAGGAAACACTAGTTTGCAACTATTACATTTTCCTAAATGTTTGGGCTACTTTGGGTTTTCTGTTATTTGCAAAACATCTGAACCGATAAAAGTCTGTCTTTTCTTCCTGGAACAACCTCCCTTTTAGACCAACTTCCCTGTGAAGCCACCATTTGGCAATTCATGTCAAAATTTGATATATAGATACCATTTAACAAAGTACTATTTTCACGTCTGGTTCCTTAATATATAGAACTAGGGAACAAGTCAGAAAGATATTCACTGCACAATGTTTATAAAAGAAAATAGGAAGGAGCATCTTGCTATGTCTTCCGGTTGGGAATTGGCTAAATAAGTTACTGTACATCTACACAACAGAATGTGGTGCAGTTTTTAAGAAGAATGAGCTGGGTCTACGCTCACGTGGAAAGAGCTTCAAGATATTATGTCTTGATGGATAAAGAGAATGGTAGGATGGGCCCATTTGTGTAATAATAAAAACTCTAAAATTGTATGTGCATATGTATAGATGTGTGTGTATGTGTAAGTATGTAGGAAAAAGGCTGTAAAGTCATAGTAGGAAGGTTAGAGTGGGAGTATGGTTATGTTTAGTTGTGAAGCGGGGATTTCAATTTTTACTGAGTAGAATATGCTTGTATATGGTTTGTGTTTCATAAGGCTGCATACAGATAATCACTGGGTAGATTTTAAAAAATCAAAATCATTTAATGGATTGGTGGTGGTGGTTTTAAAATCAGTCCATAAATGCTAGAATATTCCTCCACTTAAGAGGTAAAATTTACGGACTTCCCAGCTGTCCAGTGGTTAAGACTTCACCTTCCGATGCCGCAGGTGAAGGTTCGATCCCTGGTCGGGGAGCTAAGATCCCACAGGCCTCCCAGCCAAAAAAACAAAACGTAAAACCGAAGAAATATTGCAACAAATTCAATAAAGACTTTAAAAATGGTCCACATCCAAAAAAAAACCAAAAACTTTAAAAGAAAAAGGTAAAATTTAATATCCCCCCTCTTGAATGTGGGATGCTGCAGGTTAAGTTGTACTTTCCTGCTCAGAACTGGAATCAACTGTTTTTCTAAGAAGCTCTAGTTTCTTGGAGTGGGAAACAACACATAGACTGAACCCTGGGGGAGTCCATTACCATTAGATTGGTCATTATTTCTTGGCTTTTTCAGTGGGTAAAGTTAGAAATACACAGTTCTTTTGTTTTCAAAAGAGAAAATAGACTATGAATTCACAGTGTAAGATAAAAAGAGTTATTTGGATGAAGGTGCTTTCATGGTGTAGATGAATATGCAGTTTCCCATTCTCTTTTTTTTCAATTGCCTTTTTAAAATTTAGTCGCTAAGGACACACCATCAAATAATTTTTTTCTTTTGGTAATGAATCTTCTATTTTAGTTGGAAAGACAGAAACAATTATCCTCTCTTTTTCTAATATAGTTACTTGTCTCTGAATCATTCAAAGTAAATTGAGCTGTTGCATAACCAAAATTAGTATCTTTTTTGGTCTAGCTAAATATTTTTAAAATAATATTTTTGAGACAGAAAAGTAAAAAGGACAAAAATATTTTATAATCTCAGCCTTCAGAGGATTACTATTAATGTTTTTATAAAACATTATAAACATTACTATTAATGTTTTTATAAAACATTATAAATTATATGTATATAAATTATATGTATATATTATATGTATAAAAATTATACATATACATGTCAGAATGTTAACTGCTCATGGATTGGAAGACTCAATATTGTTAGGTGCCAATTGTCTAGG
Source organism: Phocoena sinus (assembly GCF_008692025.1). Taxonomy (NCBI): domain Eukaryota; kingdom Metazoa; phylum Chordata; class Mammalia; order Artiodactyla; family Phocoenidae; genus Phocoena; species Phocoena sinus. The sequence goes on from NC_045777.1 coordinate 58,326,351, forward strand.
TATGCAATACAGTCAAAACCAACATCACTGCCGTTTTTTTTACGTAAAGTGACAAGTGGATTCTATAATTTATATGGAAATGAGAAGGACCTAGAATAGGCAAAACAATTAGAAAAAGAAGAACAAAGTTGGAGGATTTATACCCTCTGAATTAGAGGCCTACTATAAAGCCACGGTAATCAAAGCCATGGAATATCGGCATGAGGATAAATATATAAATCAATAGAAACAAATAGTGAGTCCAGAAATAGATATGCATATGGTTAAATTGCTTTTTGATAAATATGCCAAGTAATTCAAAGAGGGAAAGAACTGTCTTTTCAACAAATGTTACTGAAACAACAAGAAAAACAGTATGAACGAAAAAGTGAACCTTGATCCTAACTTCACACCACCTACCAAAATTAACTCAACGTTGATCTAGACCTAAATATAAAAGCTATAGCTATAAAATGCCTAAAAGAAAACATAGGTGTGAATCATCGCAAAGTTGGTTGCCAGGGTTCAGCAAACTATGGGCTGCTGACCAAATCTGAGCCACTACCTGTGTTTGTGAATAAAGTTTATACAGACATGCTCGTTCAATTATGTATCACCTATGGTTGCTTTCATACTACAGTAGCTGAACTGAGTAACTGTAACAGAGACCCTATGGCCCACAAAGCCTAAATTATTTACTTTCTGGTGAGAGAAAACGTATGCCAAGCCTTGAAGTTAAGCATATGTTTATTACGTGCCTTCCCAGGTGGAAGAAAAACATATGATCTTTGAAAGACTTTTGCACAAATGTTCAGAGCAACTTTATAGACATGATAGACAAAACTGGAAATAACCAAAATGCCCATCAGCAGGTGAATGGATAAACAAAGTGTGGTCCATCTATACAATAAAACTCTGTTCCCCATTCAAAAGGAAAAAACTACTGAACACAAAGCAACATGAATGGATCTGAAAAACGCTGTGCTGAATGAAAGATATAAAAAGCATATGCTGTATAATTCCATTTATATGAAATTCTAGAATAGGCACAACTAATATATCTTGATTAAAATCAGATCAGGAGTTTCTTGGGGCTGAGAATCAGAGGTTGCGGGTGATTACAAAGGGAACAGGGAATTTTGGGGGGTGATCTTGACCATGGTGGTAGTTACATTATGCAGAACTCATTTTTGCTTAAAACGTGTGCATTTTATTTTATGTAATTTTTATACCCATGAAGTCGATTTTAAAGTAAAAAAGAAAAAAAATTTTTTTAGATGTTTATTTATTTATTTTATTATTTATTTGGCCGCACTAGGTCTTAAGTGTGGCACGCTGGATCTTCATTGCGGCATACAGGATCTTTTTTCTTTTTTTTTTTAGTTGTTACATGCGAACTCTTAGTTGCAGCATGCGGGATCTAGTTCCCTGGCCAGGGATCAAACCTGGGCCCCCTGTATTGGGAGCATGGAGTCTTAGCCACTGGACCACCAGGGAAGTCCTGAAAAAGATTTTTAATGAATTAAACTTGAACTCATAAAATAGAAACAAATAGTAAAGCAAAGTCTCACTTTAGGACAATATTGAAATAATCTATGCAGAAATGGACCACAGGTCTGAAGCCTATTATCGACATAAGCACCTTGGAGACTAACCCTTGATCCCATTAAGTAAATGGTGAGTAATGTGCTGAGTTACCAACTGACAAGCATAAAATAATGTAAATGTGTTGGGTTGTGCTGTATAGATTTCCCATCAACACGCTAGAGACCAGAGACTTGTGATAAGCATATGGTAAACGAGCAGACATATAATTTAAGTCTTCCCTCTAGGGAGGGGCCATAAATGAATACAGACCCTCAAATCAGGAGGCGGAAAAGCATCTGTAGCCTGCAGAGTCCTCACTCTTGTTGGGCCTTATCATCCACAGCCATACAACCACTGGGGACGTCCAGGGAACCAGAACCTAGTACCTTTACCTGTTTACATATTACCACCCTGTGGATGTTTCCATAAACTTTGTTACCAGAGGGTAGGTTCTTGTTTCATTACAGAAGGTATTCAGAGATAAGACATGGAGACCAAGTAGGCAAAGCAAGCATTTATTAACAGACGGAACGCTCTCAGGAGGGAGAGTGGGCAGGCTGAGTTCCTTCTGGCAAGCTGGTTATATGGGGTGTGAAAATGACTGGGCAGAATATTCACTGAGGAGGGTTTGGGGGGTAATTTCCTAGGTTTTGTCCCAGCTCCACCTTCCCAAGGGGAGGAGGAGTTTTTGTCCTTAGTTGGTCTTGCTCGGATCTGTCATGGTGTCAGTGCATGATGGGTACTGCTCTGGTTACAATGCTAATTCCATTGAAATAAGGGCATAAAGAGCAAAAGGTTACTTTCTGATGCTAGAGATTCCCACTGTTCTTTGTTTGCCTCTAGGACCCCTGTCATCACAAGATGTATCTTTCCTGTCACATGACTCATGCCTCCCTTCTCTGCTTATATCTGGCTAACTGCCTGCTCTACAATTTTGCCATCAATGACACCTTATATTCTGTAACACTATCTGTGGGCATCTTTTAAACACACCACAGTCCCCAAATCTGATACCCATGTGGTGTGAATCCCCCAAAACTAAGCCTTTGACAAAAGTGAAATAATTTCAGAGTTGGCGGACTAAGTGCATTCTAATGTATATTATCTCTTAATATTTTAATTGCTAAACAGACACATCATCCTTTATCAAGATTAGACTTGAAACATGTATGCTTCCTTGTCTGCAAATTCATCAGAAGAGCCTAAAGTAGGGCAATGTCATGGTCATAATAGCCCTCACCAGCCTCTGTTTTCTCACAGTTCTGCAGGCTGGGAAGTCCAAGATCAAAGCACCAGAAGATTTGGTGTCTGGCAAAGTCCTGCTTCCTGGTTCATAGTTGGCTATCTTCTCACTGTATCCTTACAAAGCAGAAAGAGTGGGAGAGAGCCCTCTGGGGATTGTTATATTAATGCTCTTTATCATGTTGAGGATGTACTCTACTATTCCTAGTTTGTAAGAGTTTTTATGATGAGAGGGTGATGGCTTGTTTTTCAAATGGCTTTTCTGCATCAATTAACTGATCAAGTGGTTGGTTGTTTTTTCTGCATTCTGTAAATGTGATGCTTTACATTCATTGATTTTCTTATGTTGAACCATCTTTGCATTCCTGGGATAAATGCCAATTGGTTATGGTGTCTCATCCTTTCAATATGCTGCTAGATTTGGTTTGCTTCTATTTTGTTGAGGATTTTGCATTCACATTAATAAGGTATATTGGCCTGTAGTTTTATTTTCCTGTGCTGTCTTTAGCTGGCTTTGGTATCACAGTAATTCTAGCTTAACATGAGTTAGAACATGTTCCACATCTATCTGCGGGGAAGGGTTTAAGAAAGATTGGTGTTAATTCTTCTTTAAATAACTGGTAGAATTCATTGCTGAATCTATCTAGTCCTGGTCTTTTCTCTTTTGGGAGGTTTTTGATTATTGATTCAATTTATTTACTTCTTATAGGCCTGTTCAGATTTTCTATTTCTTCTTGAGTCAGTTTTGGTAGTTTGTGGATTTCTATGAAGTTTTCCATTTCATCTAGGTTATCTAATTTGTTGGCATACAGTTTTTCATAGTGTTCTCTTACAGTCCTTCTTATTTCTATGTGGACAAGAATGTTGCCAGTCTTATCAGTAAACAAAGGATGTTGTGACCATCAAGCCATCAGCCACTACAGGCGCCCCAGAAGGTGTACCCTGAGGGGATTTAGGATGGAGAAAAACAGGATACTGGCCCTATATATTTAAGGTGGATATCAAAGGAATAATTTCATTGAGGCCAGACTCTTGCATCTTCCCATACTTGGAAAGTGCTAAATTCATTAACCTGAGCTGATTTTTCTTTAATTAATAGTAATCTTTGGATGTTTGACAAGTTGGTTTTTTGAAAAAGCTCCTATGTATCCTGGCTCTTCCCTTACCTCTTTGGAAAAGTCCCCCGGAGCTACCTGAGAGGCTGTATCCAGGCTTAAGTCCTCAGTAAAGCTCCAAATAAAACATACTTCTCAACTTTCAGGTTGTACATTTTTTTCAGTTGACATCTATAAGGGTAGTAGTAATGTTCCCACAATCATCCCTGCCTTTAGTGAGTCTTCTCTATTTTTTCCTTGGTCAGTTTAGCTAAAGATTTGTCAATGTTGTTGATCTTTTCAAGTAACCAATTTTTTTTTACTCTGTTGATTTTCTCTATTTTTCTGTTGGTTTTCTATTCTCTATTTCCTCTATGTCTGCTCCAATTTTTATTATTCCCTTCCTTCTGCTGGCTTTTGATTAGTTTTAGGAACTTTCTCTAGTTCCTTAAGGTATACAGTTTGGTTATTTATTTAAAACATTTTCTCTCTTTTAATATAGACATTTACAGCTATAGATTTCTCTTGGAGCACTGTTTTTGCTGCCTCCCATAAGTTTTGGTATATTGTGTTTTCATTTGTCTCAAAGTATTTTCTGATTTCCCTTGTGATTTCTTCTTTGGCCCAGTGGTTGTTTAAGAACATGTTGTTTAAGTTCAACATACATCTGAATTTTCCAGTTTTCCTTCTGTTACTGATTTCTAATTTTATTCCATGTGTCCAGAGCATATACTTTCTGTGATTTTAATCTTTTTAAATGTTTTGAGACTTGTATTGTGGCCTAACATATGGTCTATCCTGGAGAATTGTTCCAGATGCACTTGAGAAAAATGTCTAGTCTGCTGTTTTGGTAGGAAATGTCCTGTATATGTCTGTTAGATCTGGTTGGTTTATACTATTGTTCAAGTCCTCTATTTCCTCATTGCTTTTCAGATTAGTTGTTCTATCCATGTTGAAAGTGAGGTAGTAAAGCCTTCAACAATTATTATAGAATTATCTGTTTCTTCCTTCAATACTGTCAATTTTTGCTTCATATATTTTTAGCTCTGTTGTTAGTGTGAATATGTTTATAATTGTTATATATTCTTTTTTTTTTGGGGGGTGGTACGCGGGCCTCTCCCTGTTGTGGCCTCTCCCGTTGCGGAGCACAGACTCCAGACGCGCAGGCCCAGCAGCCATGGCTCACGGGCCCAGCCGCTCCACAGCATGTGGGATCCTCCTGGACTGAGGCACGAACCCGTATCCCCTGCATCGGCAGGCGGATTCTCAACCACTGCACCACCAGGGAAGCCCGATATAATTGTTATATATTCTTGAAGGATTGACCCTTTTGTCAATATACAATGGCCTTCTTTTTCTCTTGCAACAGTTTTTGACTTAAAAACTATTTGTCTGACATTAGTATAGCCACCCTAACTCTCTTTTGGTTACTATTGGCATGAAATATTTATTTTTATCTTTTTCATTTTCAACTTACTTGTGTCCTTGGATCTAAAGTGAGTCTTTTTTAAAAATTTAATTAATTTATTTATTTTTGGCTGTGTTGGGTCTTTGTTGCGGTGTGCAGGCTTCTCTTGTTGCGGAGCATGGGCTCTAGGCATGCAGGCTTCAGTAGTTGTGTCATGCAGGCTCAGTAGTTGTGGTGCACAGGTTTAGTTGCTCCACAGCATGTGGGATCTTCCTGGACCAGGGCTCGAACCCATGTCTCCTGCATTGGCAGGTGGATTCTTAACCACTGCACCACCAGGGAAGTCCTAAAGTGAGTCTCTTATAGAGAGGATATAGTGAGATCATGGTTGTTGTTGTTATTTTTAATCTATTTTGTCACCCTCTTTTTTTTTTTTTTTTTGGTGGTATGTGGGCATCTCACCGCTGCGGCCTCTCCCGTTGCGGAGCACAGGCTCTGGACGCGCAGGCTCAGCGGCCATGGCTCACGGGCCCAGCTGCTCCACAGCACGTGGGATCCTCCCGGACCAGGGCACGAACCCGTGTCTCCTGCATCGGCAGGCGGACTCTCAACCACTGCGCCACCAGGGAAGCCTGTCACCCTCTTTTTAATTGGAGAGTTTAATCCATTTACATTGAAAGTAGTTATCGATAAGGAACTCCTTACTCTATTATTTTGATATTTGTTTTCTCTGTCTTTTTTTTTTTCTGGTTGTGCCTCAATTTTTCCATTACTCCCTTCTTCTTTTTTTTTTTTTAATGGTGTACCATTTTTATCCCCTTCTCATTTCCTTTTCTGTGAAAATTTTAAAAGTTATTTTCTTTGTGGTTACCTTGGGGGATTACAATTAGACTCTTACACTTATAACAATCTATTTTGTATTAATACCACTTTAACTTCAATGGTATACAGACACCCTGCTCTTTTACAGATCTTTCCCTCCCCCTGTCTGTTGTTATCACAAATTTCATCTTTACACATTGACTTTGCTTAAAGTCAACTTATTTGTAGCTGTTAATCATATCTACAAAATACCTTCACAGGAACATCTTTTATAGTGTCTGACCAAACAACTGGGTACCATAGCCTTGTCAAATTGACACATAAAATTTAACCATCACAACAATCACACCAACAAAAAATTATTCAAGATAATAATAGTTTTATCCTATAACTTAATGTTGGATTCATAATCAGCAATGTTTTAATCTTCCATTTTCCCTTAAATAAAATTTAGTTGTTCTATTTTGATTTATGCTAACAGAAATGATACCATAAATGATATGCTGAAAAATTCCTTCTGAATGAATTCATTCATTTGCTTTCATTTTATGGACTTTTAATGAGCACTTATTATGTACCAGATAATGGAAATAGGAATATATAATGATAATGAGAGGGTGGCAATGATGATTTTATTAGTAATAGTAGTTTTAAACTTTTATTAAGTACATACTATGGGTCAGGCACATCTTATTTAGTATAATACATAAAAGATCGGTCACTGATCTCAAGGTGCTCATAAGCAGTGGGAAAAGACAAATGAAAAAAGAGACAAAACACAGTATAATAAGCGTTATGGGCTTCCCTGGTGGCGCAGTGGCTGAGAGTCCGCCTGCCGATGCAGGGGACACGGGTTCGTGCCCGGGTCCGGGAAGATCCCACATGCCGTGGAGCGGCTGGGCCCATGAGCCATGGCCGCTGAGCCTGCGCGTCCGGAGCCTGTGCTCCGCAATGGGAGAGGCCACAACAGTGAGAGGCCCGAGTACCGCAAAAAAAAAAAAAAAAAAAGCGTTATGCTGTAGATAAAGATGGAACCACCTGACTTAACATAGACATTAGCCAGGTGAAGACGAGGAAAAAGACTTTTCCAAATAGTTGGAGCAACTATGCAACAAATGCAAATTCCCAAGTCTTGATTTAATATGGTATTATTATCTCGATAATAATATAGCCTCTGGAAAGGCTGGAGATCAAGGGGGCAGAAATAAGAATGGTTAGCTAGGCAGGGCTTACTTCCCTGGAAAGTTACCACAAAAGTGTTTTTTCTCTCTGCCATTGCAGGCTTCCAGACTTCTCCTATGGCTTTTGAAAAAGATCCAGTAAAGACTGGTATAAAATCAACTGTCTAACCCCAGAGTTGTTTTTCACAGTTGACAATGCTGAGAACTATATATAATCCTGAGTTCTTATGTTATAAGGTACTTTGTGGCTGCTAAAACTCCTCAATAGGTAAAGTAGTGACAATGTGTATGTGTTTTCAAGATAGGACTGTCGATGATAGGTTTGGAAAACGGTTCAATAAATTGGCATTTGGTAGTGTCAATTTTGTTAATCATATGAATAACCCTTTAGATAAAATAGTAAAAACCATTTATTGAGCACGTACTGTGTGTTCAATACTCAGCACTTAAAATGGATTTATCCATGTAATTTAACCCACACAACAATTCTAAGAGGCTACTTTTTACTCTGTGCCATGCATTATTGGTAATTTCACTTTATAGATGAGGGAACTGAGGCATGGATAAGTCTATAAGTAGGGTTCAATCATGAAAATAGAAACTGCTCCAGGTATTTCAAGCATAATGGTATTTAGGACAGAGAATTAGGTGCTTAAAAGCCTTTGGAAGGGCTGAAGGAGCTAACGTCACATTAATTTTCATTTGTGCCACTGCTTCTATGGTTGGTCCAGAGAATAGAGAAGTTGCTGCTGCTGCCACCCAAGAGCCAGAAAAGTTCAGAAAAGCACTGTTGACTGTCTACTGAGGCAGAAACTGTTAGGGAAGCAAGCCAAAGCCCAAGCAAAAAACACCGAGCAATAATTTATGTCTTTCTGCCACTTTCCAGATCTCAGGAAATACATCCCACTTGACAAAATGTAAATGAATCCAGAACACTGGTGGTAAGGGCATCTGGGAAATGTAGTTCTCAGGATTCCAGTATGCCTTGGGGAGAGCTGAGAAGGGTATGAGAATGAATGCTATTATTAGTTTTCTATTGTTGCCATAAAGTTACCACAAACTTAGTGGCTTAAAACAATACCCACTTATTATCTCACAGCTCTTTAAGTCAGAAGCCTAGTGGACTCAGCTGGGAGCACTGTTTAGGGTCTCATAAGACTGGAATCAAGGTGTCAGCCTGCCAACACTCTGGGGAAGAATCTGCTTCAAGGCTTGTTCCAGGTTGTGGGCAGAATTCATTTCTTTAGTGTGGTTTTCATGTGGTTCCTTCCATCTTCAATCCAGCACCCGTGGTTTGGGTCCCTCTTATGTATGAAATCTTTATGAATTTCCTTTCTGCTGCATCTCTCTGACCTGCTATTTTGCTTTTAGGGGTTCATGTGATTATATTGGGTTCACCTGAAAAACCCAATCTAATCCCTCCATCTTAAGGTGAGTTGATTAGTAAGCTTAATTATATTTGCAAAATCCCTTTTGCCAAAGATGTAACATAACCATGGGAGGAATACCAGGGGACAAAGATCATGGGAGTCAGAATTCTGCCTACCACAATTCTCACTGGAAGAAACTATCAAACAAAAAAATTCCAACACAAAAGGTTAAGAGATTTGCTCAAGATCATCCATGTTATTCAGCTTTATCAATTTTAATAATAATAACTACAATGTACCAAGTGTCTACTATAAGTCTGGAAATATTCAAGGAGGTGTCTCCCTACTATCCCATGTATTTTTTTAAATCAAATATAGACAATATATATATATATTTTTTGCGGTACGCGGGCCTCTCACTGTCGTGGCCTCTCCCGTTGCAGAGCACAGGCTCCGGATGCACAGGCTCAGCGGCCATGGCTCACGGGCCTAGCCACTCTGCAGCATGTGGGATCTTCCCGGACCCGGGCACGAACCCGTGTCCCCTGCATCGGCAGGCAGACTCTCAACCACTGCGCCACCAGGGAAACCCCCTAGACAATATTTTATAAGAACTATAAATGGAGTATAACCTTTAAAGATTGTAAATCACTATGTTGTACACCTGTAACATTTAATACTGTAAATCAAATATACATCAATAATAATAAATAATATAAAAATCAAATAGCAAATTGAGAGACTTCATAGTACTTCATATACTGAGTTATGAGAATTAATTTAAATAACATGGATAAGTGCTTAGTGCAGTGTCCGGGACAATTAAGAACTCAATAAACCCTTTGTTGTTATTATTCCCATTTTAGAGACAAGATCATTGTGGCTCTGAGAGGTGACCTAACTTGTCTAAGACTACATGGCTAATAAGTAACCCAGCACAATTTTGAATACAGATTGTCCAATTTCAAATGTGGAAATAAATGGGAAAAAATGCATGTAATGAACTTAATTGACATAATGCCTGGTAAATATCGATTCTTATTAAAATGGCACACAAGATACCCAATCACCCTAAATAGGCATGATATTTCTAAAGGCTACTTACTCACTATTGACTGAATTAAGTCTAAATTCCTTAGCTGGCTCCAGTTTACTTGCCTCACACTCCCTCCCACACCATCCTTCTCTCTCAGCAACCCTATACATACCCTTCAATTACATTCAAAATTGTTATTTTCTCAAGAGATCAGATTTGTGGTAAAGAGAGGTGTTGGGGGGCAGTGCTGGGCACGGAGGGAAGCAGTGGAAATCAGATGAAGCCGGTCAAAAGGTACAAACTTCCAGTTATAAGATTAATAAGTACTAGGAATGTGACATAACAACACGTTAAACACAGTTAACACTGCTGTATGTTATATGTGAACGTTAAGAGAGTAAATCCTAAGATTTCTCATTACACACAAAATTTTTGTTCTGCTTCTTTAACTTCGTATTTATATATGATGAATGTTCACTAAACTTATTGTGATAATCATTTCATGATGTATGTAAGTCAAATCATTATGCTGTACACCTTAAACTTATACAGTGCTGTATGCCAATGATATCTAGTAAAACTGGGAGAAAAAATTTTTACGAAACAAAAAAATTGTGCAGAGATTGGCAACATTTTACATTTTCCCTAGTGTTTGATGTAAAACAGCTGGATTCTCACAACTGTTTCTGCATTCAATCTGTTGCAAAAGACATGTCAATTTTCTAGAAGCTTCTGGAAAATTCCATTGAACACTTGCGACTATGAGAATGAAAAAGGCCAATAACATCTTCCTATTGTTATGAAAATAGAATGACCTTGTAGACCTCCAGGGATCCCTGGACGGTATTTTGGGAACAGACTGGGTTAGAGTAGGTTTTTCCGTTAATGACCTATTTCTAGATTGTCCGACCTTGGCTCATTTTTCTAGTAGCCAGTAGTTATAAGCAGGCAGCTCCACCCTCCATGATGAGGAGGCCTTAATCAAACTAGCTGATGGTGATATTTCCTGCACCCGGTACAGTGAGGGTACTTAACTATTCAATGAACCCAGGATAATCACCAAAAGTGTGGTTATTCGGCCACAGAGTAGCTCTCATTAGGTCTGATGCAGCCTAGCTTGGCAGATCCCTGGGTCGATTTAGGAAACTCGAGAAAACACAATGGGGCCATGACCACTCGCCTGGGTTGCAAAATTTAAGGAGTTGTCACAAACCTCTGAAAACAAGATCAATTATATTTTATTGTAGTGTTTTAATAATTCAAATGGGTTAGCCAGTGCTTGCGGACGGGCCGCCTGTTTTTGTAAATACAGTTTTTTTAATAGATTTTCGGAAAACTTTCAGTCGCTCAAAGTAGAGGCCCAGCTCAGGCGCTTGGTCGCGTAACCCGCTGGTAAGTCTAACGTCCTGACAAAGAAGCTCGGGAAGGCGAACTTTCCACACCCCTCAGCAGACTTCCACTTCCCCGCCGCGTTCTCCCCGCCCCCTTCATCCGCTCGTCTCTGATTGGCTGGGCTGCCGCAAGTGCGCGCTGCCATTGGCCGGAAGTCCATCGGGGCTGGGCGCAAGGGAAACTTACCTCAGCTGGTTCGCGAGGAAGCGTTATTGTGCTCGGCGGCAGCGGTTGTCGGCGGTTGTCGGCGGTTGTGGGGAGAGAAGCGGCTGGCGCGGCGCCTCACTAGGTACGTTGGGGCCGGGCGAGAACCCTGCGCGAGTGACAGTTGGCCGGGACGGAGGTTTCTTGCGCGCCGCGCGCCTGAGTGCCGGCCCCCGGAGGCCTCGGAGCGCCGCGCGAGCCGGGCGGTTGCGGCGGGGTTGACTCAAATGTGTCCGCGGAGTCGTTGGGGATCCGACCCGGCCGGCAAGACCACGGCGAAGGGCGAAAGGACGTGTCTCCACCCGCTGTCCGAGCGGGTGGTGGGCGGCGGCGCGGGCGAGTCGGGGCCGCGGAGGGACGTTGCCTCAGGGTTTGGTACTCGCCAAGTAAGTAAGTGGAAGCGTGGGGCCCTACCGGACTACATTTACAGACTAACGGAGAAAATGTAGTAGTCCTCCGCGCAACTTTGGGATTCCGTCGCCAAATTTCCAGGAGTTTCAGTTATAATTTATCTGAGGAAACCAGGTGCCAGAACAGTTAAGTGATCTTCATCAGGCGGTGGGGAGGCTTTCCTTGATGTGCATTTTATGCAGAAGGTACTAGAACATCAGGGAAAACAAAATTCCGAGCCTTAATGCCCACATGCCTTTTTAAAGGAAAGCGCCTGGAGCACAAACGTGTAATGTACACCTGTGGAGCTCACCAGTGTTGGGATGCTGTGATTGAAGAATGAAAACCGTGTAACGGCAGGCGTGGTTCTTTAACACAGTTTATTTTTGAGGAAGTTAAAAAGAAAAAAACCATTTCCTGCTTGTCGCCCTTCCCTCACCTACTTTCAATTTTGGCAAGTTCAAGAATGTGTCCTGTACAGAGGAAGCAATTATTTTGCTTTGTCTCTCTGATTACAACCTTGCTGTGCTTGGAAAACTGGCTTGGAAAACTGACTTCCACCTTTCCGTGATACTGTGTTGAAGATGAAGTTTCCAACATTGTAAGCCAGCATGTGTTGCTTGCTTTGTGACGAGCCGGTATTTACTGCTCTGAAGACTCATAGGTGGTCAAGACCTAGAAAAAGATGATCATACTGAGTAATTCATTAGGAATAAAATATTAAAAAATAGAAGAATTATGTGAAACCCACTTAAACGGGCTGTTACGCTAGATTGGGATTTCATACTCTTTTATTATGATTTTGTCATATATTGTAGCCAGTAAATGACTGGCGACAACTATTTGCAAAACAAGTGGGGAAGAACATTCAAGATAAAAATAATTTATATCACAGGAAAGCTATTGAAAATACAAAAATGAAGCATCTGGCTGAAGGACTGATTACATTGAGTTCAGCTCTTGTGAAGTATGTCTTCTTAGTTCGTTCATCCTTCAATACATTTTTGGAAATGTTGAGTCTGACCGTAATCAAATTAATCTACTTAACTCTCAGTCTTATCTGCAGATTTGTACAGACTACATCCTAAGATTGACTTCTGCCTCAACAGAAATGCATGATTTGCATCTTTTAAGAACTGGTGTATCTGGGTACATCTTGAATTTTCAGCTGTTTATCTTATTGAAGCTCATACTTCACCTCAACCTTCAATTCTGCTGTATTTCCTTGCTACTTAACATCTTGAATTCTGGTATGAAAATATTGCATGATCCCTGCATCTTTGCATGTGCAAATCATGTAGTTTTCTTATAGTGGGTGTGTACAGATGTATTTCATTTTATATCAAATTTTAAATAATATATCGGATACTTGTTAAAAATAAACTGATTTTAAATGCACAAGAGTACTAGTTCTCATTAAGTTGAGTGAGATTATATTAAAATACAAAGAAACATATTCTATCTTATTTTGTCTCATATCCTTACATCGTTTAAATACTTATTCTGTTCTCTAAAGCTTAATTAAACCTTGACCCATATCTTTAAAATGCATTACTATAGACTCAGGTAACTTCGTATCCTTTTTTTATCTTTACCAGTCTTAAGTAGGACAGAAAGATTGTAGTCAGGTAATATCTAGAGGGAAGTAAGCATAACTGTTTGGGTAGGGGAGATAATTGGATATAATGTGAATTTTTGAATTTCTGATTAAATTTCTAGGGATATAAGGGGTGTTTGTATACAGATCTTACTAATTTAACCATTAATTATATAGAGGCACTATATGTATCTACTAAATGTGGTATCAGTATACCTTTGAAGTTCTACTGTGTATAGTGCTGCTGATATGAAATAGCTTATGGTAAAGCTATGGCAAAAGTTGCTGAGGCCTGTTCTGGTACTCTTTATTAAGGAAAAAATAACCCTGGGTGGCTTTCCAGAGGTTCATTTTTATAAGTTGAGTATTCATTTAGGTAGCATTTAATAAAACTTCTACATGAAAAGCATCTCACTGAGGATATAAAAGTAAGACAAGTCTCTGCCCACAAATATCATGACTAAAATATGAATTTCTAATGGGAAATTCAGATAAGGAAGTAGTTCTTTTGGGGGAAGTCTTTCTCTGAAGAGATGATCTTTAAACGAGACCTTGAAGGAGTGGAGAATAAGGGAAAATGTTGGTATATGACTGTTCTGATGAATTTGAAAAAAAAGTGAATGATAGGTTTATAGGAAATTCAGAGATAAAATTTAATAGCTTCAGGAAAAAGGAAATATAAAAAAGATAATGCAGTTGTGATTCTCTGGTTATGTATTTGCTTGTAACAACTCAAGTATTGATTTAATTACAAATGTGATGAAAAGATGTATAGGGTATAGAAAAGAGCTAAATCCTCATCTGTATGTATAGGACCTTGATAGTGGCCAAAATTTGTAATTCAAGAAATACTACTGTGAATGTATTTTAAAATACTGAGATTAAAAGAGAAACAAGTTAGTTTAAAATGATTGTTACTAGGCATTGAGTGTTGACAAGCAACTACTTTATTTCACTGTGAGCATTTTATGCTGCTTAATTTTTTTTTTTTTTGGTGGTACACGGGCCTCTCACTGTTGTGGCCTCTCCCGTTGCGGAGCACAGGCTCTGGATGCGCAGGCTCAGTGGCCATGGCTCACGGGCCCAGCCGCTCCACGGCATGTGGGATCTTCCTGGACCGGGGCACAAACCCGCATCCCCTGCATCGGCAAGTGGACTCTCAACCACTGCGCCACCAGGGAAGCCCTATGCTGCTTTTATACCACTACATCGATAAAATTTTTTTAAGTAAAAGCAAAATTCTACTACCACTTAGAAGATGCTAATGCTGCTGGTCCATGGACCACATTTAGAGTAGTAAGGATTAGTTCATGCTCATTATAAGATTGTCACCTGGCATAAGTTGGTCATGTTTTGTCCTTTTGTTGACCACTATATATCCCTTAAAGGTAACATTGTTACTTCATAATATCTGATTTGTACTTGTGATATGAGATTTGAGTCTTACGATCCTGGGTTTAAATACTGGCTCTGAACTGTGTTTTTCTGAACAAGTTATACAACCTAGCTTACATTTGTTTTGGTGTAAATGTAAAATATAACAGGAATTGTGCTTTATTTAGTATTGATATGTATAATGTATTAAGGTAATATCTCAGCAACAAGCATCACTAGAGATAGAGACATTTTTTAATGAGAAAAACCAGTCCAGCACCAGGAATAGAGAAAATAAACTCAATCAGTGTGTACCCATGGCTTCAAACTATATACTGTAAGGGGGGAGAGACAGTGATTCAGTTAAAAGAAATAGACAAATAATAGTGGAATAGACAAGTTGTGGAATCATAGTGGATCACTCTGAACACACTCCTGTTTTAATAGCTGGAAGATTATAAACAACACAGCTAAGAAATTTGAACTAGTTGGCGTCGACATAGAATAACACTGTACCCAACAATGTTGGAATACAGGTTTTGCTCAAATAACACATGGAGCTTTTGAAAAAATTGGCTGTGAAACTAGCCTCAACAGATAATACAGGATGGAAATTATTCAGAGGACATTCTCTGATTACAGTGCAATTAAATTAAGCTAACCTTCAACAACAAAACTGCAACTTGGAAATCTGCAATTGCCTGGAAATAAATGTATTTCTAAATAATGCACAGATCATAGAAGGAATTATAATGGAAATTAGAAAGTATTTTGAACCAAGTAATAAGAGGGCTTATCAGAATTTGTGAGACTTGACAAAGAGACAGGACTTAGAGGAAATTTTGTAGCTTTAAATGCAAAAAAACAAAAAGGACTGAAAAAGATTTGAGTTTTATCTCAAGCTGGAACAAAAATCAAGCCTGAAGAAAATTGAATCATAAAACTAACAGGAAATGATGAAATAGAACACTGCATACAATAGAGAGTCAGGAAAGTCAGAATGTCAGTGCTTTGACAGTATTGATTAAATGGATAAATTTCTAGTAAGAGTGACCAAGAGAAAGAAAAACAAAACATGTCAGTAATATCAAGAATAAAAAGAGACAACACTACAGATCCTGCATATATTACAAATGTAATTAGAGAATATTATGAAGAACTTTATAAACTTGAAATTCTGTTAAATTTTGAAATTTTGTGTGAAAAAAACAAAATTAACAGAAAAGTAAAATATGAATGATTCCTGTATCTATTTTTAAAAATTCAATCATAATTGAAAACCTTTATCACTAAGTTAACTCCAAGCCCAGATGGCATTATGATGAATTATTTCTAACATTTAAGGAAGGAGTAATACTATTTGCAGACAGAAACTCTTCAGAGAATGGAAAAAGACTTTCCAGTTTTTTATATGAAGCCAAAATAACCCTGATTTCAAAACCTGATAAAGGAAAAGAATGACTCATCTTTCTCATAACATTGATACAAAGTCCTAAACAAAATGTTAGCAAGTTGAATACAGAAACATGAAGCAAAAAAATGGGCATATTATGACTGACTGAGGTTTCTTTCAGAAATAAGCTAGGTTTAGTATTTTAAGAGATCAACCAATATGATAGAAGTTAATTGAAAAAATGAGATTATATTATCTAAATATATATGAAAAGGATAAAATTGAAAATGCATTAATGATAAAATCTGGGAATAGAAGGGTATTTTATTAATCTAATATAGAGCATTTGTAAAACGTATAGCAAAAATCATAGTGGTGTTAGTGAAACCACACACTCCTTTCAAGATTGGTAATGAGTGAAGGATGCCTGCTAACAGCATACCCATTCATAACATACTGGAGGTTCTAACTAGTGCAATAAGAAAAATAAGGCTTAGCAAGAAAATTATGACACTACATAGAAAGTTCAAAAGAACTTACTTGGTTTAATAAGTGAATTTAATGAATTAATTGGAGATACGATCAAGAAAAAAGCACTGATTGTATTTCTGTATGATACCAGGCAGAAAAATGAAATTTTAAAGTGATGCCACATAGAAAGTATTAAAAAATGAATGCCTATGTCAGTAATGGGATAGAGGAACAAAAGACATGAAACATATAAAACAAAGTAAAATGGTAGCTAGAAATCCAGCTATACAATATTAATGTCAAGTGTGAATGGATTAAACAATCCAGTCAAATACCAGATTGTCAGACCAGAGGAAAAATAGCATCCAACTATATGCTGTCTGTAGGAGACACACATAGATTGAAAGATACAATTATGTTGAAAGTAAAAGCATAGAAAAAATCATGTGAATAGCAACTATAAGAAAACTAGGGTGGCTATACTAATTTCAGACAAAATAGACTTTAAAATAAATATTAGAGGTAAAGAGGGACATTTTGTAATAAAAGGTGCAGTCCCTTAGGAAGTTATAACAATTACAAACATGCCACTAACTAGCGCCAAAATATATGAAGCAAATATTGACAAGAATTGAACAGAGAAATAGAAAATTTCAACAATAATAGTTGGAGACTTCAATACAACACTTTCATAATGGAAAACTGGGTGAAAGATCAATTAGAAAAGACTTTAATAACGCTGTAAATCAACTAGACCTAAGAAACATCTTTTGAACACTCAACCAAACAAAAGCAGATTATATTCTTCTTAAATGTACATAGAAAAATTTCCAAAATAGACATTATGCTAGGCCATAAAACAAACCTTAACACATTTTAAAGGACTGAAACCACAACAAACTACATTCTATGACCACAGTGGAATGAAATTAGAACCTAAGAAGAAGAAATTTGAGAAATTCACAGCTATGTGGAAATTAAACAACACACTCCTAAATAATGAGTGAGTCAAAGGAGAAATCATGAGGGAAGTTAGAAAATACTTTAACATTAATGGAAATGAAGACATAACATACAAAACATTTTGGGTACAATTAAAGCTTTTCTTAGGACATTTGTTGTGATAAATGCCTATATTTAAAAAGAAGACTTCAAATCAATAAACTGACTTTTAATCTTAATGCAGAAAGAGGAAACCTAAGCAGAATGAAGGAAATGATTAGTAAAATCAAGAAAGAAAAAAATAAAATTAATAAAATCAAAAGTTGTTTTTCAAAAAGATAACAAAATTGACAAACCTTTACCTAGAGTGACCATGAAAAAGACTCAAATTACTGAAATTTGGAATGAAAGGGTGCATTACTACTGATCTTGCAGAAGTTAAAAAGATAATAAGAGACTCCTATAGAACAATTCACTTATATACTGATCAGTTTTATAGATGAACTAGACAAATTTTTTTTTTTCTTTTTGTGGTACGCAGGCCTCTCACTGTTGCGGCCTCTCCCGTTGTGGAGCACAGGCTCCGGACACGCAGGCTCAGTGGCCATGGCTCACAGGCCTAGCTGCTCCGCGGCATGTGGGAATCTTACCGGACCGGGGCACGAACCTGTGTCCCCTGCATCGGCAGGCGGACTCTCAACCACTGTGCCACCAGGGAAGCCCTAGACAAATTCTTAACAAGACCAAAATGAACAAAACTGACTCAGGAAGAAACAGAAAATCTGAAAAGCAAGTAAAGAGATTGAATTAGAACACAAAGAAAAACTCAGATGGTTTTTGTTGTTGAACTCTACCAAACGTGTAAAAATACCAATTTCTTACAAATTCTTCAGAGAAATAGAAGAGGAAGGCACACTGCCCTGATCATTCTGCGAGACCAGTATTATCCTGGTAACAAAATCAAAGACACTGTAAGAAAATGACAGAACAATATCTCTTATGAATATAGGTGCAAAAATTGTCAACAAAGTACTAGCAAGTTGAATCCGGCAACGTCATGACCATGTAGGGTTTATCCCAGGAATGCAAGGTTGGTTTCACATCCAAAAATATGTTAATGAATGTACCATATCAATAGAATAGAGAACAAAGCCATATGGTCATGTTAATGCTGAAAAGGCATATTCTGACAAAAATCCAAGGTTCCTTCATGGTAAAAAAAAAAAAACAAAATAGAAGTAGGGTTAGTTGGGAAAATTTTTTTAACCTGATAAAAGGTAACTGTGAAAAATCTACAGTTAACATTATGCATAATGATTAAAGACTGAAGGTTTTCCTCCTAAATAGGGAGCAAGACAAGGATGTCCACTATTGCCACTTCTAGTCTACATTGTACAGGAGGTTGTAGTCAGGACAATTAGGCAAGAAAATGGAATAGATTGGAAAGGAAGAAATAAAACTGTTGACAAATGACATGATCTTGTATGGAGAAAATCCTAAGGAATCTGCAAAAAGCTATTCTGAGATGAGAATAAGATCAATAGAGTTGCAGGATGCAAGATAAATATACAAAATTCTATTGTATTTCCATGTACTTGCAGTGAAAAATTTTGAAGTTTCATTAACAATAGTATCAAAAAGTGCAAAACTTTAACTCTGAAAAGTAAACATTATTGAAAGAAATTAAATGTCTAAGTAAATGGAAAGACATCCCATATTCATGGATCAGAACACTTGATAGAATGAAGGTAATTGCTCCCTAAGTTGATCTAAAGATTCAACACAATCCCTATTGAAGTGCCATCTGGCTTCTTTGCAGAAATTGTTAATCTGGTCCTAAAATTCATATAGATATTCCGAGAACTCAGAATAGCAAAAACAGTCTTGAACATTGAGGACTCACACATCCTGAATTCAAAACTTACTAGAAAGCTATAGTAATCAAGACAGTGTGGTACAGGCATAAGGCCATGCCTATATATCAGTGGGATAAAATTGAGAATCCAGAAATAAACCTTCACATTTATATAGACAATTGGTTGTTTTGGTTTTTTTTTTTTGCATTACGCGGGCCTCTCACTGTTGTGGCCTCTCCTGTTGCAGAGCACAGGCTTCGGACGCGCAGGCTCAGCGGCCATGGCTCACGGGCCTAGCTGCTCTGCGGCACGTGGGATCTTCCCAGACCGGGGCATGAACCTGTGTCCCCTGCATCGGCAGGTGGACTCGCAACTACTGCGTCACTAGGGAAGCCCTAGGTAATTGGTTTTTGATGAGAGAAACAAAACAATGAGGGAGAAGGAATGGCCTTTTCAAAAGGTGCTGGAACAGCTCTATGTCCACATGCAAAAGAATAAGTGTGGACCTTCTCCCTCACTTTATTTCTAACACACATAAAAATTAACTCCAAATGTATCCAAGAGGTAAAACAATAAAATTTTTAAACAGAGATAAATCTTCATGACCTTGGATTAGGCAGTGATTTTTTTTTTTTAGATATGACACTAAAAGCACAAGCAACAAATGAAAAAGTAAATTGGGCTTTATCAAAATTTAAAACTTTAGTTTCTCAAAGTATACCATCAAGAAATTGAAAAGACACCCACAAAATGTGAGGAAAAGTTTGGAAATCATGTCTATAGGGACTCAGATCTGGAATATATAAAGATGTCTTACAAGTCAACCATGAAAAGTCAGATAACCCAATTTTGAAGTGGACAGATGGGCTGAATAGTCATTTCCCCAAAAACAATATACCAGTGGCCAATAAGCTCATGAAATAATGCTCATCATCATTAGCCATAAGGGCAGTGCAAATTAAAATGACAGTGAAGTCATCACTCACACCAAGATGCAATACTAAAACAGACAGATGATAATGAGTATTGATGGATGAAGAGGTGCTAAAATTGGATCCCTCATACTTTCCTGGTGTGAATGTAAATTGGTCCAGACCCTTTGGAAAACAGTCTGTTTCTTAGAAGGTTAAATGTAGAGTTACTGTATGATCAGCAATTCCATCCTTGGGCATATACCCAAGAGAAATGAAAACCTGTTCACACAAAAATTTATACGTGAATGTTCATAGCATTATTTATAATAGCCAAATCTGGTTCTTTAGCAAGATGTGAATATCCAGAGTTATTCTTGAAAGTACAGTTTACCCTTGAACAACATGAGTTTGAACTATGCAGATCCACTTATGTGGGTATTTTTCAATAGTAAATATTATAGTACTACATGATCTGCAGTTGAATCTGCTGATGGAGAATTGTGGATATGAAAGCATCATAACCACATATATGAAAGGCCAACTGTAAGTTATATGTGGATTTTCAACTGCATGAAGAGTTGAACCCCAACCCCTATGTTCAGGGATCATATGTGTGTGTGTGTGTGTGTGTGTAAATATAATGTAAGAGTAAAGTAAAACCTGGGATATAAAGTTCTAAATTCAGTGAAAAGAAATCTCTTGACCTCAGTGGTTAATGAAATGTTAGCTGAAAAATGCTTTTAGGGAATGTTTAAATATACTAGGCTCCACAGAATTGTAAAGCATTTGTAGACCTTAAAAAATAGGACATTTTCAGGGCTTCCCTGGTGGCGCAGTGGTTGAGAGTCCGCCTGCCGATGCAGGGGTCGTAGGTTTGTGCCCTGGTCCAGGAGGATCCCATGTGCCGCAGAGCGGCTGGGCCCATGAGCCATGGCCGCTGAGCCTGCATGTGTGGAGCCTGTGCTCCGCAACGGGAGAGGCCATGGCGGTGAGAAGCCCGTGTACCTCAAAAAAAAAAAAAAATAGGACATTTTCATACTAAAATGACATGGAGATAAACATAAATAATAAAATGTAAAACATAACAAGTTATAAAAATCAGAGGGCATAAAACCAAATGTAAACTAAAGCTTTAATGTGTCATTTACAATAAATGTAATTGGATTAAATTCTCCTATTAAAAGACATTCATTAGTTTAAAATATTTTCAATAGGTTTTATAAGAGACATCTAAAAAAAGTTGGTGGGATGAACAGCAATATATTCAGCATGAGTTACATCACCAGATAAAATAGAATAAAAGAGACAGATTAGATTATGTTTTTACAGTTTAATAGGATGCTTTCAAACAATTACAGGCATACCTTGTTTCGTTGCACTTCTCTTTATTGTGCTTCGCAGATAGTGTGTTTTTTACAGATTGAAGGGTTGTGGCAACCCTGTGTTGAGCAAGTCTGTGGGCAGCATTTATCTAACAGCCTTTGCTCATTTGTGTCTCTGTCACATTTTGGTAATTCTTACAATATTTCAAAACTTTTCATTATTATATTGCTATGGTGATCTGTGATCAGTGGTCTTTGACATTCCTATTGGAATTGTTTTGGCATTTTTTGGACAATAAATTATTTTCAAATTAAGGTATGTACATTGTTTTTTTAGTCTATTGTACACTACACTACAGCATAAATAGCTTGTATGTGCCCTGGGAAACCAAAAACTTCATGTGAGTCACTTTATTGCAGTATTTGCAGTGTCTGGAACCTAACCTGCAGTATCTCCTAGGTATGCCAGTATACATCTGAGGGAAAGCAAAATTACATCCCTTCCTATAACTATATCCTAAAATCTAGATGGATTGAGGATGTAAATTATAAATGACAAATCTTTAAGACTTGAGAAAATGTAGATGACCTGTCTTTCTGACCTTGTGCTGCAGGACAGTACCACAATTCCAAAGACCTCTGTGAAATGTGGCTTATTTGCAGCAAAAGACTCAAGTCTAAATGTCAGGATGGTGATGCCAGTGATCCCCCAATTAGACTGAGTTGTTGCTTTTTATGCTCCCAGTAATAAATTTCACTCACCCTCACTACAACATGTAAACTATTTCTTCACCTTTTAGGCAGTTACCAGTACAGTTCACCCTTGGAATTATTCTTTTTTTAAAATTCTTTTATTTCTATAGCTCTTTTTTTTTCAGACTTCATTTTTTTAGAGTAGTTTTAGACTCACAGCAAAATTAAGAAGAAGATACAGAGATTTCTCATATATCCCCTGACCCCCACATGCATAACCTCTCCCATTATGAATATCCCCCACCAGAGTGGTATATTTGTTATAATTGATGAATCTATGGATCATTCTCTTCTTGATCTTGATTCTGATTAAATGGGTGTATTCAGTTTGTGAAAATTCTTTTAACTGAACACATGATATGTGCACTTTTCTGTAGGTACTTCAGTAAAATGTTTGGAAAAAAAAAAAAACCCAAAATAAAAAAATTAAAAATTGATCAACCTTGCTAGAGAAAAGATTTGGTTTGTCTTTGGGGAATATTACAAATACTGTATTCATGAAAAGGCTATCAAATATGTAGTCATATAGAGAAAATAGAGTTCTATTTTGTATCAGGCCCTTAATGAAAATGTGCTATTTTTCTGGATTTCCTGATTTTTATGTATACATAACAGGTTTTTGCAATTTGAGTTTGTGATATCTTTTCTTTTTCTAAATAAATATTCACTTAGCCTTCAAGTCTAACAAATCCTGGAACTGTTCCTGGTCAAATGATATAGTGAATGAAAAAACTACAGTAAATGAAAACTTTGAGTAAGAAAATAGATAAGGATAAATCAAATTATTCAGGTAGCTTTGACTGGGTTATTTGCACCTTAAAATGTCTTAGATTCTGACTTCGAGTTTAATAAGTGCTCTATAGTTTGTTAGGTAACTGGTCTATCATGTATTATATAATTTTTTTTTTTTGCTTGTATTATGCCTTTAAGTGCCTTGTAATTTGGCAGTTTTCCTTTCTTTTAAACCATTTACTTACCTATGGTTCAGATCAGGCTTGATGTGGATACTGAGAAATAAATACTAAAATATTTTTCCCTGCTATGTAGTAGATTTTTCTTAAATTAATAGAAATAATTCAAAATTAAGGATGTATTGAAACCTAACTTGGCTTTCTTATTTGAACTAGCATCACGTTGTGTATTTTAGTGCTCATTTCATACTGATGATTGTTGAGAATTACTCGTGCAGTACCATTTATTTGGAAATTTGAACATTAGGAAAGCTTTAAAAAGGTGCCACGGTATGTAGAAAATGGAACACTCCACACAAAACATTGTTTTTTGTTTTTATGAAGAAATGCAACTTAATCTTTAGATTATCTAAAGTATGGCCTACTTGGATTATTTAAATCAGAACTTAATGGTTATAGTAGTGAGGTGATATAACAAAAAGTGGCCAGATAAATTATCAGACTTAGTATCAAATAGAGGCTTACTGACAGTATAAATTTTGACTTTATATAGAGTTATAGAACAAAATTAAAATTATCAGTAACAGATGAAAATGGGTATATTTTTCAATAAAAATAATTATCTAAATCTGGAAAGATTAGTTACGGCATTATTTTAATGTTGTAAGTAAATGTTAACTTTTGTCTGCTAGAGATATTCATTTAAATATGGTATCTTAAATTCTAGGATATGAAAGATGGCAAGTCCAGATAGAAGTAAACGGAAGATTTTAAAAGCAAGAAAAACAATGCCTGCAAGTTGCCGGAAGCAAGCAGAGATCCTGAATAAGTCAAAGAATGTTGAAGCACTAGAAACAGCAGCAATTGGGAATAATGTGTCAAGTAGTAATCAGAATTCAAGTACTGATGTCATAAGTAGCAAATGTAGACATTCTGAAAATGATGCTTCCTCTTTGGACTCTATAAAAATTTCAGTATGTGCACCAAAAAGTAAAGTATTTTCTCAGAACTTAATAAAACCACTAGAAATTGTTGATTCAAAAACAAGATTAGAATACAATGAAGAACAAGTTGTGTACCCTTATGAAAAGCCAAGTAAAACAGTAGAATGTCCCAGGAAACTCTTTACACAAGACGCAAAAGATTCACAAAACACTTTTGAAAGCCATTTTGAATGTCAGGCAAGTGTAACACGATCCATTTTTGAACATGAAGAGGATTGTAATCTGAAATCCATTTGCTGTCCATCCAGTGTATTGAGTGGTGTAGTTCAGATGTCAAAGTCTACAATAACCAATACCTTGGATGATAAGAGAACTGACAAGATAGTTTCTTATTTAGAAACAAACTCCAATTCTGAGTTTCGTGATAAAAAACAAAATAACACTTTAACTTTAAATTCAGATATCCCTTTTGTGCCTGTTGATAAAATACCTAACTTGGTAAATTCAGTCATTTCTAGTAACTGTGCTGCTGACATTTTGAAAAGTGAAGAATCCTGTAGAACCTGTCATTCCAGCATTTTAAGTTGTGAAAGTACAGATGCAAAGTGGCTGTCCTCATTTGACACTGATAGTAATAACAGTAAGTGCATACTTACGTATCTCTTGGAGAAGTTAAAATAGTTACTTTGCTTTGGGCAGTTTCATAATCTCAGAAACAGTAGAGTACACATAGACAGGAAAACAGTAAATGATAATTATTTCAGAGTATCTTATTTCTGAACCATTCTTGGTGGGGAGGGGGAATGGTATCCTCTATGTCCAAAGGGAAGTAAATTCTGGCAAAGAAGGAATCAATCACTTTCCTTTGAAAGTACAACAAAATCAAAAGGTGGTTTATAGAAATTGCTTGGTTTATTTCATTTACACCTTTTCTTTTTTTTTGAAGTTTTATTAAATTAATAAGGAGGCTAGTTGAAAGGCAGAGTGGGTTTTTTAAATAGTTGAACCCATTTCTTTCCATAGAATTGGCCTGTATATCACATGCCAAGTGTAAGCGGATAGATAATAAGAATACATACGGGTTTGTGTGTAAAGTGAGAAACTCATCAAATAATTAAACCAATGAAGTTCTAGGGTTATAAAGTTATTAAAATAGCACAAGTAAATTTCATTAAAAGGGTGTTTTTGTAGGTTAATGAAATACAAGAAAAACTTGATTTACTAGGATAAATTGTATTTGTGTTCTTGTGTATGCTACAGAGTGATCATTTAACAAGGTGAATTTTAAATTGCTTAAAAATAATAGTAGGATCACCTATTAAAAATATGTAGGACTGCCTAAGTAACTCTAAAAATAATGTAAGACCACCAAGTAAGTAACTGTAAACAGAAGATCAAATGCTGTAATTTATTGTTTTTGTTAGTATTAAGTGTATATTAAATACTCTGGAAGGAAAGTATATCTGAGACCAGGACTAAAATACTCTTTTTTTTTAAGGATTAGTTTGTCAGAATCTTTTATACATTTTCTAAAAAATGCTGCTGTGGTCACATTTTAGTTTTTTAATTTGCTTAGGGGTCCCTAAATTAGAGAATTCCCCTGTTTCCTTCATTAGAAGGAGTATTTTTCTGTCTCATCTTTCCGTCTCCCCAAGGCCATAATCAAAAGAAGAGGACGTTTTCAGAAATCAAAGAAAATGTTAAGCGTGTGAAAACTTCAGAGCAAGTTAATGAAAATATTTCTCTAGCTCTGGGAAAGCAAACAGCATTGCTGGAACAGGTAAAATATTGGGCTTAAATATTTGCTTCAGAAACTTTTATTTTTGATTAGTAAAAAATGGTAAAAGTTAATTGATCTAAACAATGAGTACAGATAACTTTCATGATGCAGGGCAGGTATATGAAAACTGAATTATTAGCAGGTGGAGATATTAGAGAAAAATAATTGTTTACATCACCAAAACATCTCTAGATCCTTCAAAATGATCCTATGCAGAGTAACCTACAGAATCACATGAAGGTAGAGTGCTGTGGTAGAAAGAGAATGGGCTTTTTAGTCAATATTATGCTCAAATCTCTTCAAGTCAGACACTACATGACCTTGAGTTTTGTGAACAATTCTGTCTCTTTTGTACTGGTCATGGCGTTCTTGATCTGCAGCTATAGCTGTTTATTATCACAATTGATCACTACTTCATAGACCCAGGCAACCCGGAAGTTCATTACAAAGTCCTGCTACATTCAGGTTTACTTGCCCTAATTTCCAAGAAATTAGGGAAAGGTTTACTTACCCTAATTTACACAGATATGGTGCATTATCTGACGTTTTGCTTTTATAGCATCATTAAGTGTACTTTTCCTTTTCTTTTTGCCCCATTTCATCTCATCGTACTAGTTTCCATTAATGTCTGATCAACTCTGACTTTAAGTGTAATGAGCTTCAATTTTAGTAGGTCCTGTATCAGGACTTGTTTTGATGAGCATGTTTTGCTATTTTATTACCACTGAAATGCCACAACTAAAAGTCATTATGTGATAGATTGTCGTCAGCTATAGTGGACCAAAAAATGTCCCAATCCAAACTATCCTGCTGTTTCAGAAACAAAAACACTGTTTCTAAAACAGGCCATTATAATTACATAGTTACATGTTATATCAACATATATTCACATAATAAATGGAAACCATTGAAAGACTCATGCAGAATCAGCTTAAAAGGTGAGTCAATACTTCCCCTTTCTACTTCTTATTTTCTTCTGCAAGACCAAATGAGACATTAATAAAAAAATATGTAAATATTCTATTGTTTGCAGGGATGGGGTAGTGGAATTATGTTAAACATGGATCTAGCTTAAGAAGTTGGGGATTGCAGCTGTGTTACTCTCAGTGATTAGTAACTGATTTCAGAAATAAGTTCTGATATGGACATATAAATACAAAATTTAATCTTTGAACATTTTAATTTCACTGGCACAGAAAAATCAGGGTTTTCATTCACCACTATTATCTACCTCACAAAATACTTGGTCCAAGTTGACACAGAATATGGTCCTTGCCAGTGAGGTTGAAGGAATGCAGTTTATTTGTTATCCTCCCCCACCACTACCACCAGAAGTTTCTTACATTGTCGGGTGACAGCGTGGGTTTTAGCTAATTCCTATCTTTTATCTATCTCTCAGTAACTAGCTCTCCCTCACTTGATATTTTAATTCCTGTCTGAACAGTTAACTCTCTAAACCACATCTGTTTGTTTTTCTTGTTTGAATCCCAGCGGAATAGGGCCTCTCATTCTGACATCGTTCTTCCCAACTGAGAGAGTCCCAGAGCAGTTAACTCTTATCTTTTGAGGTTTCAGAAGGATCTTGGCCTGGTTGATTCCTAAATTACTGAAGTAGAGGGGTTTTTCTTCTGAAGTCCAAGTTGTTAACCCTACCCACCATTGCAGAAAGTTGAGGCAGATAGGGGATATATATATATATATATATATATATATATATATATATATATATATATATACACACACACACACACACACACATATACACACATAATTTCCAGTTTTTCTCCAATCTTTAGGCCACTTTGCCTACCATCTGCAAATTGTAGCTAGGACTTCATCTGATTCCATAATTTTTGACACATTACCATCTGCAGAAGATATTTATGAGGTATTTGGTGGAGGTTATTGTGTCTTCCTTCTGTATGAAGACCATAACCACTAAATGAGAACAAGTGTGTACTCTACACTAGAGGACGCATGCCTTGGAGGGCAGTTAATCCAAAGTAACCAACCAAGTTTTAAGAGTCTGCCTCCATCTGAATCACCAGGAGTACTTGTTTAAATTGTGGTGTCTTCAGCTCACTACTAATTGTTTTAAGCTTCTCTTTTCTCAGACTTACCCGATAAGAATCATTAGTGGTGCCAGGCCTCTTTCCAGGCCTCTTTTCAGGAAATTGGTGAATCAGAGTAGGTCCTAGGAATTTGTGAATTTAACAAGTATTCCATATTATTCTTCCTTACCAGGGAAGTTTGACGAACACTGTATGGCTTTTGCTTCTTAGCAAAACAGTATTTCCATATTCAAAACAGTTAAATATGTATTCCAAGATTCATCAGGGTATGAACTTCACGTATTGACCTCAGCCAGTGAACTGGCAAGCATGCAATAATCCATAAAAACCACACATGGGGACAGGTAATGGCTGTCAGTAAAAATAGTATGATTTTCTGAGCACTTATTTACATAATACATATGTTTTGAGCAGTTATTCATCAGATATTTAAAAGTTGTGAGAGTACAAATGACAATCATGTCTAATAATGTTGAGAAACCACTGTAGAAATGTTAATGAAGCATTACGGAAGAAATCGAGTAGATGATAGTGTTGAAGATCAAGAACAAAAGGGAATGAAAAGGAAAAACCTTGGGAATAATCAAATAAAATTACTGAATATGACTAATCATCTAGGTGACATCAGTATAAAGGAATTTAACATAGAAACTATGTGCTACAGTTTTGAGCACCAAGAAACAAGATATTATGGGAAGATATAAATATTACTAATAAATACCTTAAATATATCGTGACAGAATTTGTTATTAAGAGAGACTACCTAATCTGTTGTGAAAGTTGCTAAAAGGGGCATATACATTGAGCAAACACTTGCAGTGGATATTTCTGAATGTATGGCTCAGCAAAGCCATCATATCAGTAGGCATTGAGATTAATTATGCTACCTGAAAATAGGCCAACCTATTTTCTGAAAACTAGCCAGATAATGAAATTCATTAATGTTTCATGTGCTAACTACTGTAGTCTGATAGAATAGCATGCATTATGCCAGATAGCATTAGTCACATAATTGCTTTTTCACTTTAACAATAAGTCATCCCCTCCCCCTGCAAAAAAACCTGAAGGAGATTATCTTGTATATTTACTTCTTTCATTTCAATTCAGTGTTTTCCATTTTATGGAGCTCTTATGCATATTATCTTTTTATGTCCTTATGAAAATCCTATGAGCATCACTTGTTCAACATTGTATGACATCTACCCATTTGTGGACCAGGAAAATGAAGCTCAGAGATGTTGTGACTTCCCGAAGGTCATATAGCTTGTTAATGGTGGGGTCAAGGCTCAAATTTTCATAATTTCCTTTCTGTCTACTACAGATCAACCAGCCATTTTCACTGGGCTCTGGTTTTCAGATAAGTGGAGTCCCTTTTTATAGAATACTAGGTTTCAGCTGTGGTCATTAAAAAGTGTAAATGGGATATATATAGACTTTTACTATTCCTTTAATTTGTATTACGGAATTCAACCAAAACTGTAGGAAACTAAAATTAGCACTAGGAGAATAAATTTAATTTCTAACTTACCCATATATTTAAATATTAGATGTGTTCTGCTGAATTTGCTATTTAACTTTTATAAACCTTATTGACATAGTAATATAAATACATAAATAAAGTACCTTTTGTTAGTTACAGTAAATCCAGAAAAGAGCAAAGCTGTTTTTAAGAAGTAGAAAATAAAATTGCTTTTAAATTTGAAACGTGGAGTGTTTTGGTTTTTATTTTAACATTCTAGGTCAGACATTTGATTCGACAGGAGATCTGTAGTATAAATTACAAACTATTTGATAACAAACTGAAAGAATTGACTGAACGCATTGGGAAGACACAGTGCAGGAGTAAACATGAAGCAATAGCTGATGAACTCTTTGTAAGTTTCTAATTTCATTTTATTTCATTTGAGTCCTTTTAAAAAGTAGAATTTAATGATATTTTACATATTAGGAAAGGAAAACAGTAAAGGTGGACCCAAATCTGATCCCTGGCCACAACCCTGATGTGCTATACCATTGGTAATATAAGTTATTATATCTCAGCTGTATTGGCCCTTGAGAAATACTTGTAGAACCATCAGCCATTCTGTGTCAGTTCAAAATATATTCTATATTAGAGCTTGTATAACCTGTTTCAAACTTTCTTTAGGTTTTTTGTTTTGTTTTACTCTTCTAGGGTTACTTGCTAATTGGTGTTTCTACCAACATTAATTTTATTGTGGACCAATTAGAAGTTTGATTTTTTTTATCTTCTATTCTTGAACATCTTATAGTAGATCAAACCTGATTTAAATGTTTGGCTTACATAAGAATTTCTCATTTATTTGGTGGATGCCTAAGTCTCACAAAATTACATTGGCAAATATTTTTCTCTCCATCTCTATATGATATATTATTTGGTACTCTGGTTTTGTATTTATTTGTTTTTCTCTTCTAGACAAAAATAAAAAAACTTCAAAGACGTATTAGAACGGTAATGTTATCTCATAGGAACTGTGTGGAACCAAAGGTGCTATCCAGCAATACAGCTTGTAAGGTTGGTATAAACGTATAGGAGTTTTAATAACTTACTTGCCCCACATTATAAGTAGTTGGATTGTAAGAGCAGAATATACTTCCAATGAAGACATAGGTTTAAAAGACAATAAATTTATACTTAGAGTGTTCCTCTATCTCTGGAGAAGATACCCTCAGATAGCCAAAAGTAAATGCCTCCTGTATTTATTTCATAAAGTGAGTAGAGAGGTGGTTCGTGATTGCCTGTACTGCCTCCCTCCCCGCCATTTTATCATGATGAAAAATTTCAAACATAGAAAAGCTGAGAGAATTTTACAGTGAACGCTTGTATAATCAACGTCTAACTTCTACCTTTACTCTTTTAATATATTTTTGTCATGTATCTGCCAGCCTACTCATCTCCTAAGCCATGTTCATATTTGGTACAGTCATAAGTACTAACGTATTTTGTATCAAAATACACTTTGCAGTGTACACTTCCAAAATATTTCAGCATGGGTATCATTAAGTAGAGTTTAGTATCTGTTCATATTTTTTATATAAAATTTAAAATAGGGCTTCCCTGGTGGCGTGGTGGTTGAGAGTCCGCCTGCCGATGCAGGGGATGTGGGTTCGTGCCCCAGTCCGGGAGGATCCCACATGCCGCGGAGCAGCTGGGCCCGT
The DNA here is from genome assembly GCF_008692025.1 of Phocoena sinus. Lineage (NCBI taxonomy): Eukaryota > Metazoa > Chordata > Mammalia > Artiodactyla > Phocoenidae > Phocoena > Phocoena sinus. Next base: position 58,357,562 of record NC_045777.1, read on the forward strand.
GGGCCATGGCCGCTGAGCCTGCGCGTCCGGAGCCTGTGCTCCGCAACGGGAGAGGCCACAACAGCGAGAGGCCCACGTACCGCAAAAAAAAAAAAAAAAAAAAAAAAAAAAATTTAATCATAAGTATACATTCACTGAATTTTTTCTTATGTCTTTATTCCCTTTAGTATCATATTTGCGCTAGCCTCAATAAATCAATTGGGAAGCATTTCCTTCCCTGTTTTCTGAAAGTTTGTGCAAGATTTTTATTACTTCCTTAAATGTTTGATAGAATCCACCTCTGAAAACTATCTGGGTAAGGACCTTTCTTTGTAGGAAGACTTTTTCCTGAAAATGTAATTCTTTCATAGGTATAAAGTAATTCAGATTTTCCTATTTCATTTTGTGTATTAGTTTTGTAAGTTATCTTAGCAAGGAATTTGTCCATTTCATCTAAGTTGATGATGTTGGCATAAAGTTATTGATAAAATTCCCTTGTCCTTTTAACCTTTGTAGATCTGTAGTGATATACTCTATTTCATTTCTGATACGAGTATAATCTGTATTTCCTTTTTTCTTTCTTTATTTTTACATCTTTATTGGAGTATAATTGCTTTACAATGGTGTGTTAGTTTCTGCTTTATAACAAAGTGAATCAGTTATACATATACATATGTTCCCATATCTCTTCCCTCTTGCGTCTCCCTCCCTCCCACCCTCCCTATCCCACCCCTCCAGGTGGTCACAAAGCACCAAGCTGATCTCCCTGTGCCATGCGGCTGCTTCCCATTAGCTATCTACCTTACGTTTGATAGTGTATATATGTCCATGCCTCTCTCACGCTTTCTCACAGCTTACCCTTCCCCCTCCCCATATCCTCAAGTTCATTCTCTACTAGGTCTGTGTCTTTATTCCTGTCTTACCCCTAGGTACTTCATGACATTTTTTTCCCTTAAATTCCATATATATGTGTTAGCATACGGTATTTGTCTTTCTCTTTCTGACTTACTTCACTCTGTATGACAGACTCTAGGTCTATGCACCTCATTACAAATAGCTCAATTTCGTTTCTTTTTATGGCTGAGTAATATTCCATTGTATATATGTGCCACATCTTCTTTATCCATTCATCCGATGATGGACACTTAGGTTGTTTCCATCTCCAGGCTATTGTAAATAGAGCTGCAATGAAGATTTTGGTACATGACTCTTTTTGAATTATGTTTTTCTCAGGGTATATGCCCAGTAGTGGGATTGCTGGGTCATATGGTAGTTCTATTTGTAGTTTTTTAAGGAACCTCCATACTGTTCTCCACAGTGGCTGTATCAATTTACATTCCCACCAACAGTGTAAGAGGGTTCCCTTTTCTCCACACCCTCTCCAGCATTTATTGTTTCTAGATTTTTTGATGATGGCCATTCTGACTGGTGTGAGATGATATCTCATTGTAGTTTTGATTTACATTTCTCTAATGATTAATGAAGTTGAGCATGCTTTCATGTGTTTGTTGGCAGTCTGTATATCTTCTTTGGAGAAATGTCTATTTAGGTCTTCTGCCCATTTTTGGATTGGGTTGTTTGTTTTTTTGGTATTGAGCTGCATGAGCTACTTATAAATTTTGGAGATTAATCCTTTGTCAATTGCTTCATTTGCAATTATTTTCTCCCATTCTGAGGGTTGTCTTTTGGTCTTGTTTATGGTTTCCTTTGCTGTGCAAAAGCTTTGAAGTTTCATTAGGTCCCATTTGTTTATTTTTGTTTTTATTTGCATTTCTCTGGGAGGTGGGTCAGAAAGGATCTTGCTGTGATTTATGTCATAGAGTGTTCTGCCTATGCTTTCCTCTAAGAGTTTGATAGTTTCTGGCCTTACATTTAGGTCTTTAATCCATTTTGAGCTTATTTTCGTGTATGGTGTTAGGGAGTGATCTAATCTCTTACTTTTACATGTAGCTGTCCAGTTTTCCCAGCACCACTTATTGAAGAGGCTGTCCTTTCTCCACTGTACATTCCTGCCTCCTTTATCAAAGATAAGGTGACCATATGTGCGTGGGTTTATCTCTGGGCTTTCTATCCTGTTCCATTGATCTATCTTTCTGTTTTTGTGCCAGTACCATACTGTCTTGATTACTCTAGCTTTGTAGTATAGTCTGAAGTCAGGGAGCCTGATTCCTCCAGCTCCGTTTTTCGTTCTCAAGATTGCTTTGGCTATTCGGGGTCTTTTGTGTTTCCATACAAATTGTGAAAATTTTTTTTCTAATTCTGTGAAAAATACCAGTGATAGTTTGATAGGGATTGCATTGAATCTGTAGATTGCTTTGGGTAGTAGAGTCATTTTCACAGTGTTGATGCTTCTAATCCAAGAACATGGTATATCTCTCCATCTATTTGTATCATCTTTAATTTCTTTCATCAGTGTCATAATTTTCTGCATACAGGTCTTTTGTCTCCTTAGGTAGGTTTATTCCTAGATATTTTATTCTTTTTGTTGCAATGGTAAATGGGAGTGTTTTATTGATTTCACTTTCAGATTTTTCATCATTAGTGTATAGGAATGCCAGAGATTTCTGTGTATTAATTTTGTATCCTGCTACTTTACCACATTCATTGATTAGCTCTAGTAGTTTTCTGGTAGCATCTTTAGGATTCTCTGTGTATAGTACCATGTCATCTGCAAACATTGACAGCTTCACTTCTTCTTTTCCGATTTGGATTCCTTTTATTTCCTTTTCTTCTCTGATTGCTGTGGCTAAAACTTCCAAAACTATGTTGAATAAGAGTGGAGAGAGTGGGCAACCTTGTCTTGTTCCTGATCTTAGTGGAAATGCTTTCAGTTTTCACCATTGAGGATGATGTTGGCTGTGGGTTTGTCATATATGGCCTTTATTAAGTTGAGGAAAGTTCCCTCTATGCCTACTTTCTGCAGGGTTTTTATCATAAATTGGTGTTGAATTTTGTCGAACGCTTTCTCTGCATCTATTGAGATGACCATATAGTTTTTCTTCTTCAATTTGTTAATATGGTTTATCACATTGATTGTTTTGCGTATATTGAAGAATCCTTGCATTCCTGGAGTAAACCCCACTTGATCATGGTGTATTATCCTTTTAATGTGCTCTTGGATTCTGTGTGCTAGTATTTTGTTGAGGATTTTTGCATCTATGTTCATCAGTGATATTGGCCTGTAGTTTTCTTTCTTTGTGACATCCTTGTCTGGTTTTGGTATCACGGTGATGGTGGCCTCGTAGAATGAGTTTGGGAGTGTTCCTCCCTCTGCTATATTTTGGAAGAGTTTGAGGTTAGGTGTTAGCTCTTCTCTAAATGTTTGATAGAATTCACCTGTGAAGCCATCTGGTCCTGGGCTTTTGTTTGTTGGAAGATTTTTAATCACAGTTTCAATTTCAGTGCTTGTGATTGGTCTGTTCATATTTTCTATTTCTTCCTGATTCAGTCTTGGCAGGTTGTGCATTACTAGGTATTTGTCCATTTCTTCCAGGTTGTCCGTTTTATTGGCATAAAGTTTCTTGTAGTAATCTTTCATGATCTTTTTTATTTCTGCAGTGTCAGTTGTTACTTCTCCTTTTTCATTTCTAATTCTATTGATTTGAGTCTTCTCCCTTTATTTCTTGATGAGTCTGGCTAATGGTTTACAATTTTGTTTATCTTCTCAAAGAACCAGCTTTTAGGGGCGGACGGGAGGGAAAAAAAAAAAAAAAAAGAACCAGCTTTTAGTTTTATTGATCTTTGCTATCGTATCCTTCATTTCTTTTTCATTTATTTCTGATCTGATTTTAATGATTTCTTTCATTCTGCTAACTTTGGGGTTTTGTTGTCCTTCTTTCTCTGATTGCTTTAGGTGCAAGGTTAGGTTATTTATTCGAGATGTTTCCTGTTTCTTAAGGTAGGGTTGTATTGCTGTAAACTTCCCTCTTAGAACTGCTCTTGCTGCATCCCATAGATTTTGGGTTGTCGTGTCTCCATTGTCATTTGTTTCTAGGTACTTTTTGATTTCCTCTTTGATTTCTTCAGTGATTACTTCGTTATTAAGTAGTGTATTGTTTAGCCTCCATGTGTTTGTATTTTTTACAGATCTTTTCCTGTAATTGATACCTAGTCTCATAGCATTGTGGTGGGAAAAGATACTTGAAACACTTTCAAATTTCTTAAATTTACCAAGGCTTGACTTGTGACCCAAGATATGATCTATCCTGGAGAATATTCCATGAGCACTTGAGAAAAATGTGTATTCTGTTGTTTTTGGATGGAATGTCCTATAAATATTAATTAAGTCCATCTTGTTTAATGTATCATTTAAAGCTTGTGTTTCCTTATTTATTTTTATTTTGGATGATCTGTCCTTTGGTGAAAGTGGGGTGTTAAAATGCCCTGCTATGAATGTGTTACTGTCGATTTCCCCTTTTATGGCTGTTAGTATTTGCCTTATGTATTGAGGTGCTTCTATGTTGGGTGCATAAATATTTACAATTGTTATATCTTCTTCTTGGATTGATCCCTTGATCATTATGTAGTGTCCTTCTTTGTCTCTTCTAATAGTCTTTATTTTAAAGTCTATTTTGTCTGATATGAGAATTGCTACTCCAGCTTTCTTTTGGTTTCCATTTGCATGAAATACCTTTTTCCATCCCCTTACTTTCAGTCTGTATGTGTCTCTAGGTCTGAAGTGGGTCTCTTGTAGACAGCAAATATATGGGTCTTGTTTTTGTATCCATTCAGCCAATCTGTGTTTTTTGGTGGGAGCATTTAGTCCATTTACATTTAAGGTAATTATCGATATGTATGTTCCTATTCCCATTTTCTTAATTGTTTTGGGTTTGTTATTGTAGGTCTTTTCCTTCTCTCATGTTTCTTGCCTAGAGAAGTTCCTTTAGCAGTTGTTGTAGAGCTGGTTTGGTGGTGTTGAACTCTCTCAGCTTTTGCTTGTCTGTAAAGGTTTTAATTTCTCCATCAAATCTGAATGAGATCCTTGCTGGGTAGAGTAATCTTGGTTGCAGGTTTTTCTCCTTCATCACTTTAAATATGTCCTGCCAGTCCCTTCTGGCTTGCAGAGTTTCTGCTGAAAGATCAGCTGTTAACCTTATGGGGATTCCTTTGTGTGTTATTTGTTGTTTTTCCCTTGCTGCTTTTAATATGTTTTCTTTGTATTTAATTTTTGACAGTTTGATTAATATGTGTCTTGGCGTATTTCTCCTTGGATTTATCCTGTATGGGACTCTCTGTGCTTCCTGGACTTGATTAACTATTTCCTTTCCCATATTAGGGAAGTTTTCAACTATAATCTCTTCAAATATTTTCTCAGTCCCTTTCTTTTTCTCTTCTTCTTCTGGAACCCCTATAATTCGAATGTTGGTGCATTTAATGTTGTCCCAGAGGTCTCTGAGACTGTCCTCAGTTCTTTTCATTCTTTTTTTCTTTATTCTGCTCTGCAGTAGTTATTTCCACTATTTTATCTTCCAGATCACTTATCCGTTCTTCTGCCTCAGTTATTCTGCTGTTGATCCCATCTAGAGTGTTTTTAATTTCATTTATTGTGTTGTTCTTCTTCATTTGTTTCATCTTTAGTTCTTCTAAGTCCCTGTTAAATGTTTCTTGCATTTTGTCCATTCTATTTCCAAGATTTGGGATCATATTTACTATCATTATTTTGAAATCTTTTTCTGGTAGACTGCCTATTTCCTCTTCATTTGTTAGGTCTGGTGGGTTTTTATCTTGCTCCTTCATCTTCTGTGTGTTTTTCTGTCTTCTCATTTTGCTTATCTTACTGTGTTTGGGGTCTCCCTTTTGCAGGCTGCAGGTTTGTAGTTCCCGTTGTTTTTGGTGTCTGTCCCCAGTGGCTAAGGTTGGTTCAGTGGGTTGTGTCGGCTTCCTGGTGGAGGGGACTAGTGCGTGTGTTCTGGTGGGTGAGGCTGGTCTTGTCTTTCTGGTGGGCAGGTCCACGTCTGGTGGTGTGTTTTGGGGTGTCTGTGGACTTATTATGATTTTAGGCAGCCTGTCTGCTAATGGGTGGGGTTGTGTTCCTGTCTTGCTAGTTGTTTGGCATAGGATGTCCAGCACTGTAGCTTGCTGGTCATTGAGTGAAGCTGGATGCTGGTGTTGAGATGGAGATCTCTGGGAGATTTTTGCTGTTTGATATTATGTGGAGCTGGGAGGTCTCTTGTGGACCAGTGTCCTGAAGTTGGCTCTCCCACCTCAGAGGCACAGCATTGACTCCTGGCTGCAGCACCAAGAGCCTTTCATCCACACGGCTCAGAATAAAAGGGAGAAAAAGTAGAAAGAAAGAATTAGTAGAAGTAGAAAGAAAGAAAGAAAGGAGGGAGGGAGGGAGGGAGGAAGGAAGGAAGGAGGGAAGAAAGGAAAAAAGAAAGAAGATAAAGTAACATAAAGTAGATAAAATATAATAAAGTTCTTAAAATAAAAAATAATTATTAAGAGAAAAAAAATTTTTTTAAAAAGACGGATGGATAGAACCCTAGGACAAATGGTGGAAGCAAAGCTATACAGACAAAATCTCACACAGAAGCATACACATATACACTCACAAAAAGAGGAAAAGGGGAAAAAATCATAAATCTTGCTCTCAAAGTCCACCTCCTTAATTTGGGATGATTTGTTGTCTATTCATGTATTCCACAGATGCAGGGTACATCAAGTTGATTGTGGAGCTTTAATCCGCTGCTTCTGAGGCTTCTGGGAGAGATTTCCCTTTCTCTTCTTTGTTCGCACATCTCCCGGGGCTCAGCTTTGGATTTGACCCCGCCTCCGCGTGTGGGTCGCTGGAGGGCGTCTGTTCTTCGCTCAGACAGGATGGGGTTAAAGGAGCAGCTGATTCGGGGGCTCTGGCTCACTCAGGCTGGGGGGAGGGAGGGGTGCGGATGTGGGGCGGGTCTGTGGTGGCAGAGGCCGGCGTGACGTTGCACCAGCCTGAGGCGCGCCGTGTGTTCTCCCGGGCAAGTTGTCCCTGGATCATGGGACCCTGGCAGTGGCAGGCTGCTCAGGCTTCCCGGAAGGGGGGTGTGGATAGTAACCTGTGCTCACACACAGGCTTCTTGGTGGCGGCAGTAGCAGACTTACTGTCTCATGCCCGTCTCTGGGGTCCGCGCTTTTAGCCGCTGTTCGCGCCAGTCTCTGGAGCTCCTTTAAGCAGCGCTCTTAATCCCCTCTCCTCATGTACCAGGAAACAAAGAGGGAAGAAGTCTCTTGCCTCTTCGCTGGGTCCAGACTTTTCCCCGGACTCCCTCCCGGCTAGCCGTGGTGCACTAACCCCCTGCAGGCTGTGTTCACGCCGCCAACCCCAGCCCTCTCCTGGCGCTCCAACTGAGTCCTGAGCCTCAACTCCCAGCCCCGCCCGCCCCGGCGGGTGAGCAGACAAGCCTCTCGGCTGGTGAGTGCTGGTCGGCCCCGATCCTCTGTGCGGGAATCTCTCCGCTTTGCCCCCTGCACCCCTGTTGCTGTGCTCTCCTGCGCAGCTCCAAAACTTTCCCCCTGCACCACCCACAGTCTCCGCCCGCGAAGGGGCTTCCTAGTGTGTGGAAACCTTTCCTCCTTGACAGCTCCCTCCCACTGGTGCAGGTCCAGTCCCTATCCTTTTGTCTCTGTTTATTCTTTTTTCTTTTGCCTTACCCAGGTACGTGGGGGGGTTTCTTGCCTTTTGGGAGGTCTGAGGTCTGCCAGTGTTCAGTAGGTGTTCTTTAGGAGTTGTTCCACGTGTAGATGTATTTCTGGTGTATCTGGCTTCTGAGTAACTAGGCTTTAAAATGCTTAGGATCTGGACTCAACCTCAGCCAGTTTCTGATTAAAACTGAAGTGGCTCCTTTTTTTCTTGATCAGTCTTACTTTGGATATAATTTGTTCTTCTTCTTCTGGCTTCTTAAGAGACAAAGAGCATTAATTTTTAACCTTTTCTACTAGAAAACATTTAAAGCTATAAGTTTTCTTTTAAGCACAGCTCTTTCTAAGCACCTTCTAAGCATCTTCTTAATGCTTATATTATGTACTTTTCAGTGTAGAGAGTATAATATAATCTGTATTATATTGTATTTTTGTTTTCCATCAGTTGAAAATAAGTTCCAGTTTCCCTTATGGTATTGTTCTTTGACCCATGGGTTATTTAGAAGGATATGTTTAATTTCCACACATTTCTAGGTATCTTATTTTTATAGATATCTAATTTCATTTTGGTCAGAGAACATACTGTGTAAAATTGCAACATTGAGAGTTATTGACACTTATTTTATAGCCCAAGATATGCTTTCCCTTGGTGAATGTTTCATGTATACTTGAAAAGAATATTGGGTATAATATTCTATAAATGTCACTTCTGTGCTAATTGTGTCAAGATGGTTGATCGTGGTGAATCATGGCCCTTAAAAGATGTCCACAACCTAATCCCCAGAACCTGTGAGTATGTTACTTAATGTGCTAAAAGAAGCTTATAGATGGGAAGATTATCCTGGTAGGCTCAATAAAATCACAAGGGTCCTTATAAAAAGGAGTCAAGAAGGTTAAAGACAAGATGGAAATGGGACAATGAAAGCAGAGGCTGGATGTTTGCACTGAAGATGGAGGCAAGGGGTACAAGCCAAGGAATGCTGGCAGGTTCTAGAAGCTGGAAAAAAGGAAACAGATTTTTCCCCTGAAGCCTCCAGAAGGGATGCAGCCAGCTAGCAACTTGATCTTAATGAAACTGATTTCAAACTTCTGGCCTTCAGAAGTATGACGGAATAAATTTCTGTTGTTTTAAACCACCCAGTTTGTGGTAATTTGTTATCACAGCCTCGGAAAACTAATATAGAATGTGGTACCAGGAAGTATGGCATGCTGTTGTAACAGATACCTAAAAATGTGGAAGTGGATTTGGAATGGTAGAGGCTGGAAGAATATTAAGGCGCATGATTTTTCAAAAGCCTGGATTGCCTTGAACAGACTCTTAGTATTATAGAAATATAGATGATAAAGTCTGCAAGTGAGGGCTCAGGAGGAAATGAGGAACATTGTAGAGAAACCCTGTATAGTCTAAGAGAATACCTAAATCTTCATAAACTGTTGGTAGAAATACGGATATTTAAAAGCACTGTTGGTGAGGACTCAAAAGAGGAACATGTTATTGGAAATTGGGGAGGGGATGGGGTTCTTGTTACATAGTGGCAGGAAGCTTAGCTGAAATGTGACCTACAGTGATATGGAAAGCAGAATTTGTAAGTGATAAACTTGCATGTTTATTAGGCTGATGAGATTTTTGAGCAAAATGTTGAAGGTTTGGCTTGGTTTCTTGCTTCTTACAGTAAAATGTGAGAGAGAAGAGATAAATTGAAGGAGAAACTTTAGCAAAAAGGAACCAGGATTTGACTGGGGAAATTCTTAGCCTATCTAAAACTCATCAACTAGAAGAGCAACTTGGAAAATTGATTTATTTCTGGTCTTCACTCTTATTAGAAGTATAACAAAAGTAAAAGTTTCCTTGTTGAAGTCTAATGTTTATTCCTAAAATTTAGTATAATAGGAATAAAATGTTGTCTAAGTACTTAGGTATTTGTTTCTCCTTCTTTCCATTCAAGCTAGGAAGTTGATTTGTGCTGTCATTATTTTTATTTCTTTTGAAGTATTTTTTAAAATTCATTTTGGCAGAGTAACTGCAATCATGGTCATCCGCCATTGATATACATATAATTTAATATATGTTTTACCGTGTGTATGCAAGAATATTTTGAGAACACTTTCCAAGTGGAATTTTAACCTATCATCAATTTTGTTGGAAGAGCACAATTGGTAACCCTCCCCTCAACTGCTTTTTCCTCACCCAACTAACAGGTTGCAAATTCAGAGACTATGAATTTGGATAAGAATCCAGAGTCAGTTAATAGTCCAGAGGAAAGAAAAACTTCTGTGAACTCTGAACCTTCTAACCCTTCAGAAAAAGCAAGTGAAAAGATTAATTTGTCATGGGAACATAATGAGGCTATTTCTGAAAGGTAGGCATTTCTATAAAAATGCATAAACTTACTTATCTAAATATGTTTGTAAACACATATACTCAAGCATAAAATAGCTTAAAGCTTCATATTTATATGAATGCTATTTTTGTCCATTATGAAGAAATTGGTTCTCAAAAGCTTTTATTGTTGTTTTAACTGTACTAAATACAATTTTGAATTGGTTAGGTGATCAGGTTTTTCATTGTGATGCTTTCCATCTTTGGTATGGCAACTGGAGTGATCAACTGGATCACTCCAGTAGTTTCCACTTCTACACATGGAAGAATCAAGGCCCTATGAAACAGTGGTTTTAGAGAATTACACAGAGGAGTAAGACTTGGAGAAAAGTGTCTAAAATTAGTTCCCTGAATGTGGAAGGTAGTATCATGATAACTTCAAACTATAGTGAATAGGTTAACTTATTTGTCTGATTGATCACAAAGCAGCTGAGACACCTAATCTCCAATCTAGTCTAATAGAAGATTTGGGGCTGATAGGGAAGAAATAGTTTAGTTTAACAAGACGCTTGATTGGTGATCCTGGCCTGGATTGATGTTCAAGGATAGGGGGATGGGGACATTTTAATGAATTCTCTTGACTAGTGAGTCTCAACAGTTTTGGAGCTTTATAATATTATTTATTCTTAACATTTCACTCCCTAAAATGTCCTATGGTTTTGCTTTTATATATTAAATTATATGTCAGCTTTTAAAAAGGAAAATTTATAACTAAAAATAAGTGAATTAAATGATGGCCATTGTTTGGAGAACACCACTCTTTCCCCCAAATAACTATGCATACTCAAGGATGCTATAAAACAAAAGAGAAGCGTTACAGATCGACACCATTTACAGGAGATTCTTGGTATTTGGGAATTCACATGCAGTTCTGGCTCTTCAGAAGAAACCCTAATATTCCATGATGTTGAGGCCTGCGTTTTAGTTTTGAGCCAGGAAGCTGCTGTGAAGAAGGCACTTATTTAGTTGACAAAGGAAAGAGTCACATTTCAGTGAGTGTTTGTTGTTACCACTTATTGATGCCTGTGCTGAAACTCAAAGTGACAAAAAAGAAAAATGCTGTTGATGGAAGTGAAAACGCCGTTAAAGTAACATTTTATAGACTGATATGTTAACTTTATCAGTGGCTTATACCCATGATATGAACAATTCACCTCATGCTCTATAATGAAGGAAGAACGTGCAATTTATGAAACTGTTTCAGGCAGCACTGTCAGCCCATGGTGAGTGTGAGAATAGGTGTAACAACTGTGTAACTTGACCCTGATGGGTAGGTTCAGTGGTGAATTTTATAAAACATTTAAGAAAGAAACAATACCATTTTTAAACAAACTATCCCAAAGAATAAAAAAAGAGGGAATATTTTTCATTTTATGAGACTAGATGCTAAAATTTGGTATAACTCTGATACTTTGATAATAAAATCAATTTAAAAATTTTACAGAAATGGAAAATTACAGTTTACTTTTACCCACAAACTAGATGCAGATATCCTAAACAGAAACTAGTAAACCAAATTCAACAGTCTATAAAAGTTGAGTTTGTTCCAGGAATGCTGCAACATTGGTTTAACAATAGCAAGTCAACTTACATAATGTGCCAGGAGAAGAGTCATCATCAGCTCAAAATAGATGTAGGATTTTATAAAATACATGTTTATGATTAACAAAAAATTCTTGGCAAACTTGGGATAGGAGGTACCTTCCTTAATTTGATAAAGAGTATCTATAAAAACCCTAAAACAAATCTGATAGTGAAATATTGGAAATATTCCCTTTGAGATAAAAATAGAAGGATGCCTGCTGTTACCACTTTAAGGTTATACTGGATATCTTAGCTAATGCAAAAATGCAGAAAAACAAAAGAAAGAAAAATATAAAAGATTCAAAAAGAAGAAACAATAAATATTATTACTACTCCTAGATGATTGGGGGTATATATGTAGGAAATCCAAAGGAATTTACAGATAAATTATTAGGATTAATAAGAGTTTAGCAAGATTGCTAAACTCAAACGTATAAGAAATCAATTGTATTCCTACAAGATATAAAAAATTAGGAAATGAAAAAATTTTAAACATATTATAGTATTAAATGTATCAAGTACCTAGAAATACAATTAACGAGGCATGTAATAACTGAAGAAAATTACGAAACTTTGAGATATTGAAGAAGAATTCATTGGAGAAACGTACTATGTTTATGGTTTGGACAATACAATATTAAAAATGCTTTTACTTTTGTTCAAATTCATTTATAGAGGACAGTTTCAGTCAGTTTCCCAGTGTGTAATTTTACGGAACTTGACAAGCTGATTTCATTCGAAAATGTATATATAAATGCAATGGGTTAAGAGGCCAAGATACCCTTTAAGTAGAGAAACAGAATGGAAGGAATTTGCCATCAGATGTCAGGACATTATGAAACTGCAGTAATTAGGATAATGTGATATTGGCAAGTACTAGACAACAGAGCTGTGTAACAGAGAGTCTGGAAACCTATACCTATATGTATTATGTGATTTGTGTTGGAGATTGTATGGCAGATCAATTGGGAAATGATTGACTTTAGTAAGTTCATATTGCTGTTCATATTGTGAGAAATATAAAAGAAATTGGATCCCTGAGTCCAGTCCCTGTACATGAATCTCAAGTGAATTAAAGAACTAAATATCTAAAGGAAAATTATGAAGCTTTTAGAAGGTAACATAAAATGTCTTCATGAACTTCAGATAAGGAAAGATATCTTCAGACACAAATACCCTTGCCATAAAAGAAAAAAAAGATCAATTTTACCACATTAAAATTAGAAACTTCTTTTCTCAAAAGGCACTATAAAGATAGTGAGAAGACAGGCCATCAAGTGGGAGAAGATACTGGCAGCACATATAACCTATAGAGGACTAGTACCCAGAATATATATAAAGAACTTCAACAAATCAATGAGTAAAAGCCAGATAATGCAAAAGAAAAATGGGCAAAAGACTCGTACATCTACTTCACAAAAGAGGAATTCCAAATGGCAAATAAACATATGAAAAGGTGCTCATCTTCACTAGTAATCAGGGAAATGCAAATTAAAACCACAATGAGATACCATTTCATATCAGGTAAGGAAAAGTAAAACATTTAAAAATCTGACAATACCAGGTATTGGTGAGGTTTTGAAATAAGAGGAATTGGTTTTAGTTAATATTTTGTTGGGTGAGTAAATTGGTATAGTACGTTAGAAAAAATTTGGCATTATCTAGAAATATTGAAGATCTGAATATCCTTTGACCTAGCAGTCCTATTCCTTGGTATATACCCTAGCTAGAGACATGTTCACATGTGCAATAGGACATATCTAGAGGAATGTTTATTAGCAGCATTTTCCATAATAGCCAAAAACCAGAAGGCAAAGAAGTCCATCTACAGCTGAAAAGAAAAATAATTGCTGTAAGTCCATACGGTAGAATTTTGTACATTAATGAAAGTGAAGGAACTACAGTCACATGTAACAGTATGTTACTCCCACAAAAAACATTATTGAAAGGCAGACACAAGGAATAGTATGATTCCATTCAAATGAAGTTCAAAAATAGCCAGCAAAAAGTACATTATTTATGAATTCAAAGCTAGATGGTAAATCTAAAGAGTAAAACAAGGGGATTAGTACCACAAATGCTATTTATTGAGGAGATTTATGATTCAGGATGGAGGCACGTGGGTTTCTGAAGTGCTGATAATTTAAAATGTATTTATCTGGGGCTTCCCTGGTGGCACAGTGGTTGAGGGTCTGCCTGCTGATGCAGGGGACACGGGTTCGTGACCCGGTCCGGGAAGATCCCACATGCCGCAGAGCGGCTGGGCCCGTGAGCCATGGCCGCTGGGCCTGCGCGTCTGGAGCCTGTGCTCCACGGTGGGAGAGGCCACAGCAGTGAGAGGCCCCTGTACCGCAAAAAAAAAAAAAAAAAAAAGGTTAAAATGTATTTATCTGAGTAGTGGCTACATGGATGCTAGCTTTATAGTTATTTATTAAGCTGAACATGTATTTTTAATCCAATTTGAAAATAATTATTAATTGGAAAGTTTAGATTATGTTTAATGTAATCTTACTGATATATGTGGGCTCATAACTATAATCTTAATACTTGTTTTCTATTTGTTGCATTATTTTATGGTCCTTTTCCCTTATCTGTGTCTGTTTTTTTCTCTACTTATTTTAGCCTTCTTTTGGATTTCTTTTTCCCATTCCCCATTAGCTCATTAATTATACATCTTTCATTGTACCTTTTGAAGTTATCCTAAAGATCATGATATGGATTCTTGACTCTAACATTAGAGTCTAATATGAATTGCTACTTTTACCATTTTATAGGCAATGCTTGACCTTAGAACACTTTTAACTCCATTTAGTGCTCCCTCCCATTGTTTGTTTCATGCATTTAAGTTTTACATTATTTTAAATCTCATAAGACAATATCATTACTTTGTACAGTCATTCACTTAGAGTTACCCAAATACAGTTGTTGACTCTTGAACAACAAGGGTTTGAACTACTCGAGTCTACTCGTATACATGGATTTTTTTTCAATAAATGTAGTACTTATAAACAAATAATTTCTTTTTCACATTTTCTTTTCATTTTTGATGTCTAATGTTTGTAATACATATAACATCTATGGTATTTGTATCATTAGGACAATATTGATATAGGTACTGACAGACGATTCATCTTGTAAACAGACAGCATAAACTTATAGTATCAATAAATAGAGGACACTACTGCAACTGTATTTTCCTTATGATTTTCTTAATATTTTTTTCTACCTTTATTGTAAGAACACAGTATATAATATATATAACATACAAAGTATGTGTTAATCGACTGTTTATGTTAACAGTAAGCCTTCTAGTCAACAGTAGGCTATTACTAGTTTGGGGATGAGTCGAAAGTTATACTTGGATTTTCTGATGCCTTCATTGTGCAAGGGTCAAGTGTATTTACCCTTTCTGTTGCTCTTTATTTCTTCCGGTATTTCCATCTGGGATAATTTTTCATCTGCCTGAAGAATTCCATTTATTATTTATTTTAAAAATTCTGCTCAGGATAAACTTTGTTTTTATTTGTCTGGAAATAATTTCATTTTGTCTTTATTTTTAAAGGATATTTCAACATAGGTATTGAATTATAGGTTGGCAGTTATTTTTAGCACTTTCAAGATGTCATTACATTGTTTTCTGACTTCTGTAATTTCTGTTGAAAAGTTAGATATCCATCTTCTTGTTCCTTCTTTGAGGATGGTGTCTATTTGTCTAGCTGCTTTCAAGATAGTCTACATATTTTTGGTTTTCATCAGTATATTCTATGATGCTGGCAGTGGGGGGGGGATTAATTTATCCTAATTGGGGCTCATAGTTTTTCTTGAATCTGTGACTTCATGTCTTTCATTATCTTTGGAAAATTCTTGGCTATTATCTTTTTAGATATTGCTTCTGCACCATTCTGTCTTTTCTCCCCTTCTGGTATTCCAATTATACTCTTCTGTGTACACTCCATCTATTTTGTTCTCCATGCTTTTGTCTGGATAGTTTCTACAATTTTCTAGTTTATTCTCTCTTTAGCTGTATCCAAGTGGCTGTTAAACTCACGTATTTAGTTCTTAGTTTCAGTTTTTTTAATTTTCCAGTCTCCTCTTTTCATTGGATCCATTTTCTCTCCATTATTATAACTCTAGAGAAATCCAGGAGGCTTTATAATTGTTTCTTCTGATACCCCAAGTGTTGAAGAAATTAGTGCCACTACTAACTTTCTATGTCTATAGTCATGGTTCGATTTAGAAGTTTAAGCATTTTCTTTTTAGAATGTGAAGAAAATGGGAAAGGCAGTAACAGCTGAGCTGAGGAAGCTCATAGAAGAGAAGGCCTGTGGACCAGAACACATATTTGATGAAGGAACTTGCTTAAATAAAAAGAAAATGCTTTCATATGCAATCTTTTCCAAAGAGGAAAAGTAAGCATCAAGGTCTAAGGCACCCAAGAACAGACCACTTCACCAGTGTTGATGGAATGAAACATTAATATTGTCTGAAAAATAAGTCTTGCATTGAATTTCATGTGAAGAAATGTTTACAGAGATACAAAGGAGAAAAAAGTAGTTACCAGCCATAGTATTATAAGAAATTTTCCACTGTTTTTCATGTGCTCCTTCCTACTTGTTATTAACACTTATTTAATCTCACGTTTATGACATATCCCTCTTTAACAGATCAGGAAACCAAGTTTCCTGTCCCCCAAACACTGAGCTAGTAAATGGCAGAGCCAGGATTTAGACCTAGACAGTTTTGTCTCCAGATCCCATTATTGAACTATGTACTACATTATAACGTTACCTGGAGAATTTTAATTACTGATTTTAGACACAGAAGTTTTTCTCCAACGTAGAATACAAGTAGAAAAATAGGTGCATCTAGAAGACCACGAAAATCATCAGTGTCCTCAGTTTTCCTCCCAGATATGGTTCATTAAAAAAAGAGCCATCATTGGAAGCAGTCAGTGGAACAGTTTCATGAAAGTTACATATCATTAAATGCTCAGTGGAATTCCAATCTTTAGTGTGTAGATGTATAAATGAATTTCTCAGGATAAGCATTAGCAGCTTTACATACATACATACACAGACACATAATTTTTAAAATAAAGTTAATTGACCTATAATACCTACTGAAAACTGCACAAACAGTAAATGTATAGTTTGGTGAATTTTGACAAAGTAAACACATTTTGTAATTATCACCCAGATCAAAAAACAACACCAATGGCATCTGTTCTGCCTCATGCCAGTCACAAGTCCCACCCCTACCACACTGACTTCAGTAAACATCATCTTAACCTCTAACACCATAAGTTGTTTTCGTTTACTTTTCACCTTTATATAAATGGAATCATACTCAATGAACTCTTTGGTGTCTTGCCTCTTTTGCCCAACTTTATGTGTTAAGAGATTCATCCATGCTGTTGCTTAGCAACAATAATTTGATCATTCTCATTGCTATATAATGTCCATCATATGAATATACCACAGCTTATTCCATTCACAACTGTTGATGGACATCTGAGTTATTTGCAGATTGGGGAAATTATGATTAGTGCTGCTATGAACATTCCTTTACGTGTTTGTTGGTGAATATACATAGGTAAATTTCTGTTGGACCTTTGACTGGAAGTGGAATTGGTAGGTCATAGGATATGTGTATTTTCAGGTTTAATAGATACTACTAAATACCAAAGAAGTTGTATCAAGTTACACTCCCAATGAGAGTATATGAGGTTTTTCTTATTCTATATCCTTGTCAACACTTGGTATTATCTGCCTTTTTCACTTTAGCCACACTGGCATGTTTATAGCATCACATACAGGCATGCCTTGTTTCTTTGTGCTTTGCTTTATTTTGCTTCACAGATATTGTGGTTTTTTACAAACTGAAGGTTTATGGCAACCCTGCGTCAATTCTGTTGGCACCATTTTTCCAATAGCATTTGCTCACTTTGTGTCACAGTTTGGCAATTCTCACAGTATTTTTTTTTCCTCACAATATTTCAGACTTTTCCATTACGATTTGTCATGGTGATCTGTGATCAGTGATCTTTGATGTCACTATTGTACTTTTTGGGGGTTGCCACAAACCACACCCATATAAGACAGCAACTTAATAAATGTGTGCATTCTGACTGTTCCACTGACCTCATCTGTCTCCTTTCCTCAGGCCTCCCTACTCCCTGAGACATAACAATATTGAAATTAGGCCAGTTAATAACCTTACAATGGTCTCTAAATGTTTAAGTGAAAGAAGACCTACATGTCTCTCACTTTAAGTCAAAAGCTAGAAATTAAGCTTAGTGAGGAGGGCATGTTGAAAGCTGAGACAAGCCAAAAGCTAGGCCTTTTGCACCAAATAGTTAGCCAAGTTGTGAATGCAAAGGAAAAGTTCTTGAAGGAAATTAAAAGTGCTACTCCAGAACACGTGAATGATAAGAAAGCGAAATAGCCTTATTATTGATATAGAGAAAGTTTAAGGTCAAATCAGCCACAGCATTCCCTTAAGCCAAAGCTTAATCCAGAGCAAGGCTCTAACTCTTCAATTCTGTGAAGGCTTAGAGTGATGAGGAAGAAGCTGCAGAAAAAAAAGTTTGCAGAGGTTGGTTCATGAGGTTTAAGGTAAGAAGTCATCTCTATAACATAAAAGTGCAATGTAACGCAGCAAATACTGATGTAGAAGCTGCAGCAAGCTATTCAGAAGATCTACCAAAGATAATTAATCAAAGTGGTTACATTAAACAAAAGATTTTCAGTGTAGAAGAAATAACCTTAAATAGCAAGAAGATACCATGTAGGACTTTCATAGCTACATAGAAGTCAATACCTGGCTTCAAACTTCAAAGAACAGGCTGACTCTCTTTTTGAGGGCTAGTGCAGCTGGTGACTTTTAGGTTGAAGCCAGTACTCATTTACCATTCCAAAAATCTTAGGGCCCTTAAGAATTATGCTAAATCTGCTTTGCCTGTGCTATATAAGTAGAACAACAATGCCTGGCTGACAGCATATCCAGGCTTGGATTACTGAATATTTTACTCAACTGAATGTTTGAGACCTACTGCTCAGAAAAAAGATTCCTCTCAAAATTTACTGCTCAAAGGGGACTTCCCTGGTGGTGGAGTGGTTAAGAATCCGCCTGCCAGTGCAGGGGACACGGGTTCAATCCCTGGTCTGGGGAAGATCCCACATGCTGTGGAGCATCTAAGCTCGTGTCCCACAACTACTGAAGCCCACGTGCCTAGAGCCCAGAGCCTGTGCTCTGCAACAGAAGAAGCCACTGAAATGAGAAGACTGCACACTACAATGAAGAGTAGCCCCCACTCACCACAACTAGAGAAAGCCCACGCACAGCAACAAAGACCCAATGCAGCCAAAAATAAATAAATTTAAGAAAAAAATTTACTGCTCATTGACAATGCACCTGGCCACCCAAGAACTCTGATGGAGATATACAATGAGATTATTGTTGTTTTCATGCCTGCTAACACAGCATCCTTTCTGCAGCCCATGGGTCAAGTAATTTCAACTTTCAAGCTTATTATTTTAAGTACTTTGTAAAGCTGTTGCTGCCATAGATAGTGATTCCTTCAATGGATCTGAGCAAAGTAATTTGAAAACCTTCTGGAAAGGATTCACCATTCTAGATACATTAAGAACATTCATGGTTCATGGCAAGAGGTCAAAAGATCAACATTAACAGAAGTTTGGAAGAGGTTTACTCTAACCTTCATGGATGACTTTGAGAGGTTCAAGACTTCAGTGGAGGAAGTAACTGCAGATGTAGAAATAGCAAGAGAACTAGAATTAGAAGTGGAGCCTGAAGGTGACTGAATTGCTGTAATCTCATGATAAACTTTAACGGATGAGCAAAGAAAGTGGTTTCTTGAGATGGAATCTATTCTTGATGAAGATCCTGTGAAGACTGTTGAAGTGACGACAGAGGATTTAGAACATTACATAAACTTAGTTGATAAAGCAGTGGTTGGGTTTAAGAAGATTGACTCAAACTTTGAAAGAAGTTTTACTGTGGGTAAAATGCTATCAAACAGCATTGCATGCTTCAGAAAACCAATCACTTGTGAAAGGATGAGTTAATTCATGCAGCAAATTTCATTGTTTTATTTTAAGAAATTGCCAGAGCCACCCCAGCCGTCAGCAACCACCACCCTGATCAGTCAGCAGCCATCAGCATCAACACAAGACCATCCAGCAACAAAAAGATTACAACTTACTGAAGGCTTAGATGATGGTTAGCATTTTTAGCAATGAAATATTTTAAAATTAAGGTATGTATTGTTTTTTTAGACATAATGCTATTGCACACTTAATAGACTATAGTATACAGCACACTATAACTTTTAACTTTTAAACATAACTTTTATATGCACTGGGAAATCAAAAAATTCAAGTGATTCACTTTATTGAGATATTCGCTTAATATTGTTGTGGTCTGGAATCAAACCCGCAATATCTCTAAGATATGCCTGTATTCGTTTTAATTTGTTTCCTTCTCATAATGAAATTAAGCACTTTTTTATATTTGTTAGTCATTTGGATATCTTCTTTCATAAAGTTTCTCTAAGACTTTTGCATGTTTTTCTTTTGAGTTGCCTGTCTTAAGTTTTTTATCAGATATATTGACAACAAGTATCTTTTCCCATTCCAAGTCTTTCCACTTTCATAATAGTGCCTTTATATGTATTGACTCTTCTTAATTTCAGTGTAGTCTTTTTTTTCATAGATTGTGCTTTTCTGATGAATGTTCCATCTGGTTTTGACTATTTTCTCCATCTTTCCTCAGTATTCTTAAAACTATTCATCATAGTTTTTTGGGGTTTTTTTGTTTTGTTTTGTTTTGCGGTATGTGGGCCTCTCACTGTTGTGGCCTCTCCCATTGCGGAGCCCAGGCTCCGGACGCACAGGCTCAATGGCCATGGCTCACGGGCCCAGCCACTCCGCAGCATGTGGGATCTTCCTGGACCGGGGCACGAACCCGTGTCTCCTGCATCGGCAGGTGGACTCTCAACCACTGCACCACCAGGGAAGCCCAGTTTTTTTTTTTTTTTTTTATGTCCTTGTTTTATAACTCCAGTACCTCAATCATCTGTACATATGTTTTTATTGTTTTTCTCTGTTTCTAGTCATTTGATTCTGTCTGTTAGTATGCTTGATAGTTTCTGAAGAATTGGTGAGGCTCTGAACAATATCTTTCTATAGACGAGATTTATTCTGTTCTCTGGCAGGTAGAGTAGGGCCTGGTCACCTAATCTGCTAAGGTAATGGTATAAATTCAGGCCTGTTGTTATTTTGGTAAGTCTCCTATATCTACTTCACTCTGGCTTTTAAGATGTAGCCCTTAGTGGATTCCAGCTGAAAGCTTGGAGTGTTCACCAGGGCCTCTCCACCTTGGTGGCTTCTAAATCTTTACCTTTACCTCCTCAGCCCAAAATTCCAATGAGATTGCCAAAAATTTCACTCTGATTTTTAGTCTTTCTGCTTAATGTCTTAGACTCCTTAATAACATTATATTTGATATACTGTAGCAGCAAATAAAGATATTTAAAACATTAGAAATATAGAAATATTAAATGAAGAATTTTGAGATTGATAAGAGATTTTGACTATAGTATAATGAAAAGAATTGCTTATAGTTGTAGTTAAGCAACAAAATAAATACAGCTATTAGTCTTTCATCCACTATGACTATTATTGAATACTAGTAGAAAAAATATGTACAAAATAAACTTTGTAAGTTGTGTTAAAGGCCAAAAATGAGTAGAAGAGTAAAATATTATTGATAAAATTTAGATCTGAACGTTTTTGTTGTTAATTGAACTTAGAAATAATAGCTTTTGTCAGAATCTTTTATTGATAAATTTGATATGGAAAAAATTATTGAATTTGTTTAAAAGTGCACATGAAAAACAGTTGATTTCACAAAATGGAAATCAGTGTGTGGGAAATGTATCCTTCTGCTCATGAAGTATTAACTGCACAGGAATTGTTCTTTTGCTGTAAACAAACAGAAAACTAGACTAAAGAAAAGAAATTGTGTTTAGACATTGTTCAACAGGAAGCACACAATTATGATCCCTGTGAGAAAAGAAACAAAAGAAATGCACCCTACCATTGTGCCAGTTCTGCCTGGAGGCATTTCCCAAGTTGAAAAGCAGGGGTGGGAGGAGCCCAAACAGCCTGGTGGTCTTGGTGCCTTTAGATCAGATATTGGAGAATATGAATTATCTAGAATTTGTGAGGCAGAGCAAGAGAGGTAATTGCATAATGGTAGAGCTCTGGAGATCTGCAAAGGGAACCCCTTGAATCATTGGCTGAATACAGATCTGTATATGCAAAGCATGAAACTACAAGAGGCTGGGGCAAGAACCACTGAAAAGAAGAAGGCCATACATTTTTTGGAGGTTGCACAGGGCTGGGAACATTTTGCTTTCTCACTGGCTGTAATGAAGAGACTTAGCACGCACCAACAGGTAGAGTCCTTAGATGGGTATAGCTGTAGTGAGGCTAAATTAATTCTGGGCTAAAAGACTCCAGTGGACCTACCCCAGAAAGCTAAAAGGACTCAAAGGAGTCAGAACTAATCATGGGTAATTTAACTATATGCCAGAACAAAGTCCAGCACTCTGATAGAATGAAACATCATCCAACAGTGTGAATTTAACAATGTCTGACATCTAATAAAAATTTACCAAGCATGCAAAATATGAAAAGTAACCCATAACAAGGAGAAAACCAAAATGATAGAAACAGAATTAATATGGTTGTTGGACTTAGCAGACAACATAAAATAGCAATTATCAGTATATTATTCATATCTAACAACATAGAGGAGAATGTCAACGTGATGGAAATGGAAGATGTTAAAAGAAAGACCCAAATTGTACTTCTAGAGATGAGAAAGACAATAAAGTGAAAAGTACATTGGATAGGATTAATAACAGAATAATTACTGGCTTTTTAAAAATCAGTGAAATACCAGAAACTCTTCAGACAAAAGCATGGGGAGAAAACAGGCTAACAAAAAAATGAACAGAGCATCAGAGACTTGTAGAACAGTATCAAGTAGTCTAATATATGTATATATCATTGAAGTCATCACTAGGCAGGGGGGCAGGAAAATATATCTAAAATTTGTCCAATTCTAAACCCATAAATAGGAAGAAAGAAAGGTTAACAAAGCTAAGCAGACGCATAAAGGAAAAGCACATCATAACCAGACTGCTAAAAATCAATGGTGACAAAATCTTAAAAGCAGCCAGAGAGAAAAGACACATTACATAGAAAGGAACAAAAAATAAGATGAGAATTCTCACTGTAAACTATTCAAACTTTAGAGATGTCGAAAAGGAGACATCTCTAAAGTACTGAAATGGAGAGACATCTCTAAAATCATTAAAAGAGGAACTGTCTACAGTTTCTACAGTTCTACACTCAGTGAAAATATCTTTCAGATGTGTACAAGAAAATGGACTTTTTCATACTCAAAAAAAGTGAAAGAATACAATCAGCAGCAAAATTGCACTACAGGGAATGCTAAAGGAGTTTCTTCAGGTAGAAGGAAAAATAATATCAGATGGAAATTTGGATCTATACAAAGGTAAAGTTATGAAGGGTGCTGGAAATTATAATATGTGGATAAATATAAAATATTTTATTGTTTCTATATAGGGTATATATGTGTGTATATATCACACTATTCCTTTGTACTATGTGGTGTGTATATATATGTTATAATACTGGTTGTCTGTAGTATTTCTGTGTACAGGCAACAAACAGTTGGAATTTTAAATTAATACCATTTACAGTAATATCAGAGTATGATATTCATAGGGGTAAATTACCAAAATACATATAAGACCTAACTCCAAAACAAGATTTCTGGTCCAGCGTGTAAGGTGTCATCACTCCATACTAACAAGTAAAAGCTGAACAGACTGAAAGAACCACTCTTCTGTGATCCACCAGAGAAGTAAGGTCATAGAGCAAACTACTGACACCCAAATTGGAGAGAGAAACAGGCGGAAACAGAATCAAAAACGCCCTGGAAGTGGAGCAAAAACCTCCGTGGCAACCACTGCTGGGGTAGGGAAAACCTAAATTGTAATTGCTGGAGGCTCAGAGTAAATAAATCTCAGAGATAAAAACTCCAAGGGGGGGGGGTCCAGATAAGTGGGGGCACAATTTGTGAGTTTTACCTCTAGAGCTCTACTGATCTTTGCAGTGAATATTGAAGAAAAATCCTCTCATGCTTCCAGCAGGGGGCAAGATAAAAAGAAGCTTTTGAAATGCACCAGAGCACTCTGTTCTTAACAAGCCCTGCCATCAGGAGAAAGTATTACCAAAGATTAACCTATCTGGAGGAAAGGAAATATCTAATACCTACTCCCTCCAGCCTTCCATATGGAGGAAGAGAAATACCCAACTCTAGCCCCTCTAGCCATCCTGTCCCACCTAAGAGGGGTTTGGAGACTGGGCTGCATTAGTGAATTTCATACTCTAGGGGCACAGGCTCATTAAAAGACTGAGACCTACCCATAGGACTAGTAAGAATGCTTCCCCTTCCCCACATTTTACCACTACATTACTAAAGGCATGTTTACCATAGTTCCTTTTACCCAGTACATCATGTCTCCCTTTCAAACAAAGAAGTTACATATTAAAAACATTAAAAAAAGACATATTAAAAACCAGAAAACACACATTTGAAGAGACTGAGCAAGCATCAGAACCAGAGTCAGATATGGCAGGAAATGTTCAAATTACTAGACCAGGGAATTTTTTTAAACTATGATGAATGTGCTTTAATGGAAAAAGTAGACAAAATGCAAGAACTGTTAGGTAATGTAAGAAGAGAGATGGAAATTCTAAGAAAAAGAAATGGTTGAGATCAAAACTACTAACAGAATGAGGAAAGCCTTTGATGGGCTCATTAGTAGAATAGACATGGCTGAGGAAAGAATCACCAACCTTAAGAATATGACAATAGAAACTTCCAAAATGGCAAAGCAAAGAGAAAATAAAAGACAAAAACAACCCAGAATATCCAAAAAACTTAGGACAACTACAAAGGGAGTTATATATGCATAATGGGAATTCCAGGAAGAAAAAAGAAAGGAACAAAAGCAATATTTGAAGTAACTGTGACTAAGAATTTCTCCCAAATTAATGTTAGACACCAAGCCACAGATCCAGGAAGCTCAGAGAACACTAAGCAGGATAAATACCTAAAAGAGTACACCTAGACATATCATATTTAAACTTCAGAAAATCAAAGCTAAAATCTTGAAAGAAGCCAAGGAAAAACACCATACCTGTAGAGGAGCAAAGGTAAGACTTACATTCAACTTCTCCTTAGAAACTATGCAAACAAGAAGAAAGTAGAGTGAAATATTTAAAGTGTTGAGAGAACAAAACTTACCAACCTAAAATTCTTTACAGTGTGAAATTATCTTTCAAAGGTGAAGGAAAAAGACTTTCTCAGGCAAAACAAAAATTTAGGGTATTAGTTGCCAGTAGATCTGCCTTGGCGGGAAATGTTAAAATTCTTCACAGAGAAGGAAAATAGTATGTCAGAAAATCAGATCTACATAAAGAAAAAGGAAGATCATCAGAGAAGGAATGAGTGAAGATAAAATAGAATGTTTTATCTTTCTTATTATTAATTGATTTAACTGACAAGAGTTCAAATTAATAGCAACAATGTATTTGATTATGTATGCTTGTGTGTGTGTGTGTGTGTGTGTGTGTGTGTGTGTGCATGCATGCTGCATTCACGCACTTATATATAAGTGAAATGAATGGCAGCAATGATTGAAAAGGAACAGGAAAGAGGAATTAGGAATATTTTGTTATTATAAGGTACTTGTACTACTTGTGAAGCAGTATAGTATTATTTGACAATTGACTCGGATTAGTTGTCAATATGTATTACAAACTCTGGGGCAACCACTAAATACAGAAGTATAGTTTGCTAAGAAAGGAGAGAAAATGGAATCATGTAAAATGTAGTTTTATTCATAACTGCCAAAACTTGGAAGCAACCAGGATGTCCTTCAGTAAGTGAATGGGTAAACAAATGTGGTATAGGGTTGGCCAAAGTTTCCATCGGTTTTTAAGTAAAAATAAAAGAAACATTTTTCATATTCCACCAAGAACTTTGTTGAACAACATATTCACCATTTTGTTCCACTACCTTCTGACATTTTCAGGCAACTTCATAATTCCATCTTTCCCAAAACTTGTTACCCTTTTTGAGCAAAGAACTGTTCCAGGTGCCTTTTACAGTCTTCCAGGGAGTTGAAATTTTTCCATTAAGAGAATTTTGTAAAGAGTGAAATAAATGGAAATCCAAAGGTGCAATGTCTGGCGAATACAGCAGATGAATCAGAACTTCCCAGCCAAGCTGTAACAGTTTTTGCCTGGTCATCAAAGAAACAGCGTGGACTTGGTTACCCTGATGGAAGATTATGCATTTTCTGTTGACTAATTCCGGATGCTTTTCATCGAGTGCTGCTTTCTTTTGGTCTAATTGGGAGCAGTACTTGTTGGAATTAATCGTTTTGGTTTTCCAGAAGGAGCTCACAATAGAGGACTCCCTTCCAATCCTACCATATACACATCATCACATTCTTGGTTAAGACTGGCCTTTGTGTGGTTGGTCGTGGTTCATTTCACTTGCCCCACGATCTCTTCCATCCACATTGTTGTACAGTATCCACTTTTCATCACCCGTCACAATTTGGTTTTTAAAATGGAATGTATTTCATTATGTTTCAGTAGAGAATCGCATGTGGAAATTGCGGTCAAGAAGTTTTTTTTTGCTTACCTTATGTGGAACCCAAACATCAAGGCGATTAACATAACCAAGCTGGTGGCAAATGATTTTCAACGGCTTGATATATTTTGAGTGTGTCCACTATCTCTTGCCTGGCATAATGTTAATTGTTCTCAATTAATGTCTTGATTTGATCTCTATCAACTTCAACTGGTCTACCCAACCGTGGAGCATCGTGCAGCAAGAAAATCTCCAGCACGAAAACTTTGCAAACCACTTTTGCACGCGTTCGATCAGTCATAGCACCTTCTCCATACACTGCACAAATCTTTTTTTGGCATTTCAGTTGCAAATAATAAAGCATAATGTGCTGAAAATGTTGCTTTTTTCTTCCATCAATATCAAAATGGCTTCACATAAATTTACCAATTTTGATAAGTTTTTTTAAATGCATGCTGATATGGCAGCTGACACAATACAATCTAACAAAACTATTTTGAATGAAGTTAAAGACATCTAAGCACTACTAGAATTCATGTTACGGAAAAAACCGAACAAACGTTTTGGCCAACCCAGTACATTCAGGCAATGGAATACTGTTTAGTGCTAAAAAAAAAAAAAAAATGATCTATCAAGCTATGAAAAGACATGGAGGAAACTTAAATTGCATATTATTAAGGGAAAAAAAGCCAATCTGAGAAGGCTGTATACTGTATGATTTCAACTATATGACATTCTAGAAAAGGCAAAACTGTGGAAATAGTAAAAAGATCAAATGTTGCCAGAGGTTGGTGGGGAGGGATGAATAGGCAGAGCACTGGGGATTTTTAGGGCAGTGAAACTATTTTTTATTATACTGTAATGGTGGCTACATGTCATTATATACTTGTCAAAATCCACAGAATATCCTAACACTAAGAGTGAATGTTATTGTAAACTATGAAGTTTGGGGGTAATGATGTTGTTAACATAGTTTCATCAGTTGTAACAACAGTACCCACTGATAAAGGATTTTGTGGGAGGTTGTGTGTGGGAGGGATAGGGGGTATATGGGAAAACGCTGTAGTCAATTTTGCTGTAAACCTAAAGCTGCTGTAAAAAAAAAACCCAGTTAATAATTTTTAAAAGTACAAAATATTGCTGTGAAAAATTAATGGAAATATAAATATATGGTGAGATATGCCATAAATCTATGGTGAGATATGCCATGTTTACAAATCAGAAAATTCATTGTTAATGTCACTTCACCCAAATTGTTTTGTATATTTAACGCACCCTTAAACAAAATCATGGCATCCTTTTCTGTAGAAAGTAACAAACTGATCATAAACTTGTATGAAATGCAAAAGACCTAGAAGGTGAAAACAGTGTTATAAGAGAACAACGTTGGAAGACATACACTACCTGAGTTCAAGACTTACTATAAAGCTATAGTAATTAAGAGAATGGTGTTGGCATAAGGATAGAAATATAAATCAATGGACAAATTAGAGAGTATATATAGAGTCCATTGGTTTTCAGCAAAGATGCCAAGGTAATTTAATGGGGAAGAGAGAGTTGTTTCAACAACTGTTGCTGGAATAACCAGAGGGGAAAAGTGAACCTCAACTCTTACACCATACACAAAAATAACTTGAAATGGATCATAGACCAAATACAAAGGCTAAAAATTAAAACATCTATAAGAAAATGGTACAACCCTGTGTGTAGAAAATTCATGTAGCAAATTAAATGGGCTTACTGAAATTTGTGTCAAGGTTTTCTTAACAAAAATTCTGATTTTAAATGTCACATTCAAAAAAGTGGAGTCGGGGTCAAATGGGAGCAAAAGACAGTCTCATGACTCAGAATATTCTGTAACCATAATCAGCATCCTTTATCATCATTGCATAGTAAATATTGCTACTATAGTGATACAGAGTAGTGGCAGAATTAATTTTTTAATATCTTTATTTTTTATAGTTCTACATCAGTAACAAAGTTTTAATCAGTTTCTTTTATACATTGTTTCATTTTCAAGAAGGCAAGTATATGTGCTAGAGTGACTTTTGTATATTTTGTACATTTATATATGTTGAATACTTATAGTTCATACATTTGGATTTATTGTAAATGGATTTCTATTAGTTTTTTTTAATAAATTTATTTATTTTTGGCTGCATTGGGTCTTTTGCTGCTGTGCGCGGGCTTTCTCTAGTTGCAGCGAGTGGGGGCTACTCTTCGTTGCAGTGCACGGGCTTCTCATTACAGTAGCTTCTCTTGTTGTGGAGCACAGGCTCTAGGTGCGCAGGCTTCAGTAGTTGTGGCACATGGGCTTAGTTACTCCGTGGCATGTGGAATCTTCCCGGACCAGGGCTCGAACCTGTGTCCCCTGCATTGGCAGGTGGATTCTTAACCACTGCGCCACCAGGGAAGCCCTCTACTAAGTGTTAAGGGTCTGTGTTTATTGTATATCATGAACTTTCGGTCATATAAATAATTGGCTATACACAGGGTTTCTTGGGTACTTGGTTTTATCATTTTCATTCCACATCCTCCCCATTGTTAGATTAAAACATATCAGTTATGAAATGTTAAATTAGAAGAATTAAAACCATTGATTGCACATCTCAGCATAATCACGTTTATTTTATTTATTTATTTCAGTAAAGATGATATCATGTTGATTTCTGTGGAAAGTCGTAATTTGACAACTCCAATTACATCAGATCCAACAGGTATCTTAAAATATGACCTATCAAATCAGAAAGCCTCAAATCAGTATTTGTTTAAAATAGAGAATTGAATATTATCTTTTAATAAAATAAAAGTTTTAATTCTACTCTCAAAAATGTTTAATTTATATCTGTGATTAATATTACCTGAATAAATCAGTGATTGCTTAATAAAATTGAGGTTTCTTGTTAACTTTGTGTTTATCAATTTATGGCCTTTTGTTTCTTTACTGTGTTTAATGGCTTTGTAAATTATAAAACTACTTACCTTTCATATCCGTTATTTGTACTTGTTTACTCTGGTCTTGTTGCTGATAGTGATGGTTTATTTTTTGTTTGTCTTTTGTTTTATCGAGTTGTAGTCTACTAGTTTGTCTAATCTTTAGTATCTTTGATTTTTTTAAACTTTTATAAATAATGCTTCTGTTACTCTTTAGAGTTTCTCATTACACTTAATGTAAAAATCTTTAACCTTAGATTTCCAATAAATTTCCTTTCCCTTAAAATAGCTATCTTTTTTGCCTAATTTCTCCTTCAAAATTCCCCATTTCCTTTTCATTTTTAATATACATTAGAGAGTTTAATTTGCATCTTAATTTCAGAAAGCTTTGTCTGCACTTACATAGCTACTTAATTGCCACTATGATTTGGGCTGTTAACATTGTAAATCAAATAGTTAAGGGATATTAAGCATTTATCTGAGGCTTTTACTGGTTCTGTGAAGAATCCTCCTCAGCCATCTCAGGTGGTCTAGTCTAAAGATACTATGAATAAAAAAATGTGTAAATTTCCAAGTTACTTTCTCAAATGCTATAGTGGTTTACAGATAGATACTCAAAAAAGAGTTACTAATATAGCTGTAAAGTTACAGAAGGAAAAAATCTTTTGAACCAAAATTAGAGTTTGCTTTTTTTTGGACTGGTTCATTGGTCTTTGGAATAAGTAAAGTCGATTGAATTACATTTTTGAGTTACAACCATGATTATATAATGGTTAATTAGCATCCCCATTATTATTGTTTCAGCATTCACATATTATAAAGTCCATAAATATTTAATAGTTAATAAACTTGTCAAATGTTCATATTTTAATAATTTTCTTTCAGATACTGGAAAAATTACATCAGGAAATTCTCACAATTCACCTGATGCTGAAACTGAAGCTACGGTAGGTATTAAATATTGTCTCTGAATATTGTTTATTTGAATACGTTAGTTCTAGGAACTTTAGTGTTGCTACATGTTGGATGACTCATCTTTGTCATTCATTCTTTGGGAGATTCATTCTCTGAGAAATTAATGTCTCCTAGTTAGAGTGACCAGGTTTCAGTCCAGCTTAAACGTTAAAAAGCAAACAGCTAATGATAAACATATTTCACAACCATATTTATTACCAAATTAACTCATTTAGACTCTGCTTAGTTATATTCACAGAAACCATATAGTATTTCACGAGCTTCTCTTTCATAGTAGAGTTAAATTAAGCTGTGAGACTTATAGAATGTTCAATCTCTAGCTTCTAAATAGTAATTTTAAATGATATGTGTTTTATTTTTAAAAAACATTTTCTGTTGAGGCAAAATCTTATTTTTTTAACAACTTTTCAGGCTAAAGAGAAGAAACTTGATTCTGTGATTGATCTAACGAAAGAAGGCCTGTCACACTGCAACACAGGTAAAGGATTTGTCTTTTTCAAGAAAGAGGGAAGGGTAACAACTCAAAATACATTTGACCCATTTATGAAGTTTTTTTTTGTGTGTTAGTGTGTGTATTTAGTAGCTCTATGCAGTTTCATCACGTGTAGATTTATGTAACTGCCACCACACTCAAATTATACAGCTGTTCTATCACTACAAGGTTCCCTCATGCTATCCCTTTATAGGATTTTTTTAAAGAGTTTGTTCCCAGTCCCTAAACCCTGGCAACCACTAATCTGTTCCTCACTGTTATAATTATATGTTGTTTCATGGATGTTATATAAATGTGATATAATATGTATCCTTCTGATATTGGCTTCTTTCCCTTAGCTTAATTTCCCCCAAGGGTCATCCAAGTTGTTTAGTAACTATTCCTTTTTATCCATGGTGTGGATGTGTAATGGTTTATCCATTCACTCACTGAAAGACATCTGGGTTGCTTGGGACTATTAGAAATCTCTTTTCTACCTGTGAGACACACCTTTTTTCCTTAACCATAGCAATACTGGCTGTGAGAGGATGCTAGGGCATAACATGAAAATGCAGAGGGAGAGTGACAGCAGTGCCCTCTTTCTCAGATTTAAACAAAAAGAAGTAAAATAGAGTCTTCTGGGGCTGGTAATCAATCATAAGGTTTCATCTCTTAATTGCACTTGAATGTTTATGGTACTCTTGATGAAATATTTGATTCCACTTATTAGCGTTAGTAAATTAATATTTAAAATGGAGATTACTACAGGAACTATATAGTCCAGTTCATTCTCCGATCTCAACTGTGGATCCAAACAAAGGTTGGAACCATTGGAATCTTTAGGCACCCCATGATAGAATCAAAAAACCCTTCAGTTTCCAATTTCATGAAGATTAGAATGAATTAAAAAATGAAATTGGAGTCCGTAATGAAGTAACAATTATGATTAACAATTTTAACATTAATTTTAACAATTAAGATTACTAAATATTTTTTAAACTACACAATACAGTATTCGAGTTGCAGTAAAATAAAAACACAGATTCATTCAGTGCTTGATAAAATAAGGTATACCTGTAATGGGGTTGAGGGGGGCTTCACTTTGAAATCGAGCAGTTGGAAAGATAAATCATGCCAATTCATGATGCTAACTCATGATAATGTGAATGTGAATCTGTCTTGTAAAATGTTCAGTTCTGAATAAGGGTATAGTTAGTTAGTCAGATGAAACTTGGACCATTTCTCATATTCCCAGGCTTGATGAATGGTATCACCAACTCATCCAGTTTCTCAAGCCAGAAGTAAGAGTCAGTTTTGACTCATAGATATGCCTCATTCCACTATGTAGTCAGCTTTCAAGCTCATCAGTTGTCTCCCGAAAAGCTAACAGATGTAGTCCATATATTTCCTTATTCCAGAATTCTATCATCTGTAGTCTATTGCCATAACTTAATAACTAATATTTCTGTCCTAATATACTGCTTTTAATGAATCTTCTAAGTTGCCACTAAAATATTATTTCCTGTATCCAAATCTGGTTATGTTTTTGTCTTTAGGGTAAAATCCAAATCTTTAACAAGATATACAAAATTCTTAATGACTTAAACCCTGAAAACGTTTCTAGATTTATCTTCTACAGATTCCTTACCTCTTCTTTGATAGCTTCTCAGTAGGTAGTGCTTCTTCTCTCCTTGCCATCACCACATATCCTGTTCTCTTTGCCAGGAATGCTCTCCCCTCTGTACCTCCCCAGGCTTGTCTGATGACCCCACTTCTCATCCTTCAATATTCAGTTTAGACACTTGTGACAAACTGTTCTGGCAGAAATTGTCATCTTTGCTCTCCTTACCCTTGGTATTTTGTGCATGCCTATATTATACCTTTATTTCATTGTTTCTGTACATATCTGTTTTCCTAAAAGGACTTGAAATTCGTTTCAGCAGCATTAATGTTTTTATTAATCTGTATGTTTTCATCGTTTTAGCACAGTGCTTGGCACACAACATACGTTCCCAAAAAAAGGGTTGAATTAATGCAGATTTTCCACTAAATAGTTTTAAAAGAAATGTAAGTTTATATACTGCGAATGGGAGTGTAAATTAATCTTTCTGGAAGACATTCTGTCAATATCAAAACTTTACAAATATGCAAGCCTTGTGACTCAATTCTTTGAATAGTTACCTGAAGAAAATAAAGTATAGGGGAAATATGAAAATGTTCATTGCAGTGCTATTCATGAAATATAAAACTTTGGAAACCCTTAAAGTTCTAGGAATAAGGAATTAATTACAAAAATTACATTTATATCGTACAACCATATTCAACCATTAAAAATAATGTTGAGGAAGTATATGTATTGATGTAAACATGTTAATAATATAACAAGAGAAAAAAGTTATAAAAGTTTATATGTAGAGTCATGGTGGAGTAAGTGGGCTCAGACTTAACTTTTCTTCAGTAAACAAGTAGAAAACTAAACAAGATATAAGAAAAAATTTTTTAGATATTGCAGTACAGGACTACAGTCCCTGAGAGGAGGGAAATGCATGAGATGAGCCCTATGGGCTGCCCCAGCTTTCTTCCTAGATTGTGGTGCACTGATGGAGATCCCAAGCAGAGAATGGCTGTCTTGCTGAGGTAAAGAGAGATTGGCATTCAGAGAGGCTGAGGCAACTGGAATGAGGGGAAGAGTACTATCAGATGAGGAAGCCACTTGGAGAAAGAGCTCCAAGAGGTTAGCATAGGAGTCCTTTTGAGTCTTTGCTGAAATATTAAGTCACACATGCAGAGTGAAATTGCATGAGTCTGGGCAGAGAATGACCAAGGACCTTTACACTAAACAATTTCCAGAGCTCAAACAGCAGTGGGAAATGTTTCAGGTCTGACCAGCCATTGTGGTAGATTCTTACTGAATATACGGGT
Organism: Phocoena sinus; assembly: GCF_008692025.1. Lineage (NCBI taxonomy): Eukaryota > Metazoa > Chordata > Mammalia > Artiodactyla > Phocoenidae > Phocoena > Phocoena sinus. Next base: position 58,391,215 of record NC_045777.1, read on the forward strand.
GTAAACTCATCTTAGAGCAAAGGCAACTCTAGCATTGCCCTAATAAAACTGAACTCAGAATTCAACTCACAACCATGTAAAATTCATAATATCCATAGTCCAATTTTAAAAAGTCACTCGAGATATGAGGAAGAAAAATGGAATCCATAACCAGGAGAAAAATCACTCAAAAGAAACAAACTTAGAAATGACAGTTGACAGAATTAACAGACAAGGACCTTAAAAGAACTGATAGAAGTACACTCAGAGATTTAAAGGAAAACATGAACATAATAAGAGAAATAAAAGATATAAAAGAGAACCAAATGAAATAAAGATACTTGAAGTTAAGTGAATGGAATAAATATTATTATATTAATAAATATTAATTAATTAAATATTAATAAATATATTTAATAAATATTATTAAACACCAGAGAAAGAAAAACAAATTGGTATACTGGAAGAAACAGTACATGACTGTATAATTTGGAAAGAAACTATACAAATTAAAGAAAGAATATAAAAAGAAAAGAAAAAAGACTGGGAAAAAGGAATCAGACCTTTAGTAAACTGTGGGACAATATCAAGTGGTCTAACATACATGTATGGTCAAAAGTTTTACAAATTTAATGAAAAGTACAAGCCCACCATAACCAAGAACTTCAGTGCTCTGCAGGCAGGATAAATACAAAGAAAACCACATCAAGGAACATCATAATCAGTTCCTGAAAACCAGTGATTAACAGCAACAACTTTAGAGCAATCAGAAAGACACCATATATATAAGATATATAGGGAAGAACAAAGAATGCACAGTTACCTCAATTGGAACTATGCAAAACAAATCAAATGGCATTATTAAAAGGCTGGGGGAAAATAATTGTCAACCTAGAATTCTATATCCAGCTAATATAACTTACAAACATGAAAGCAAAATTAAGACTTCTGTTTATTAAGATAAACAAAAGTTGTTGCCAGCAGACCTTCACTGTCAAAAATAAAGGAAGTTCTTCAAGCAAAGGGAAAATATAAGATGGAAAGTGGATCTACACAGAGGAATGTAGCAGTATGTTTTGGAGTTTATAATTTATGTAGAAGCTAATGTATGCCAACAGTAGTGTGAAAGATGGTCAGAGGAATGGAAGTATGCTGGCTGTAAGGGTGTTACATTGTGAGTAGTATAATGTTATTTAAGGTTAGACTATACGTTATTAAAGATACTAGATACATACATGTGGCAGTGCCTAGAGCAATATTTTTTTAAGTGCAAGTATGGCTGATAGACCAATAGTGGAGGTAGAATGGAATTTTTAAAATACTCAATCCAAGAGAAGGTGCAAAGAACAAATGACACTAAATAGAGAACAAATTACAGGATGGTAGATTTAAACCCAACCATATTGATAGTTAGAATAAGTATAGAGGGTCTAAACACTCCATTAAAAAGCACACATTGTTGGACTGGGTAACAAAACAACACCCAACTATGTGACAACTACATGATGTATGTTAAATATAAATATATGGATAGGTTAAAATTAAAGGGATGTAAGAAGATAAGCCATGCAAAAACATACAAACAGGGCTTCCCTGGTGGCGCAGTGGTTGAGGGTCCGCCTGCCGATGCAGGGGACACGGGTTCGTGCCCTGGTCCGGGAAGATCCCACGTGCCGTGGAGTGGCTGGGCCCGTGAGCCATGGCCACTGAGCCTGCGCGTCCGGAGCCTGTGCTCCTCAGCGGGAGGGGCCACAACAGTGAGGGGCCTGCGTACCGCAAAAAACAAAAAGAAGCATACAAACACTAATCATAAGAAAGCTAGAGTGACTATATTATTATCAGATAGACTTCAGAACAAGGAATATTACCAGGGATAAAGAAGGCTGTTTCGTAACAGTAAAGCGATCATTTCATCAGAAAGACACACTAAACCTACGTTTATGCATATAATAGTAGAACTTCAAAATTCCTGATATAAAAACTGATCGGACTGAAATTGTAAGTAGACAATTATAATTGGAGGTTCCAACACTGCCTTCTCAGTAATTGATATAATACGTAGTCAGTAAAGTTTTGGAAGCCTGGGCAATACTATCAACCAACTTAACCTACTTGACATTTATAGAACACTCAAACCCAGCCACAGAAGAATACACATTCATTTTAAGTGCATATGAAACATATCAGGTTCTGGACCATAAAACTAGTCTCAGTATATGTAAAAGTTTAGAGAACATACTCTGTATGATTACAGATACAATTAAATTAGTAATAGAAAGCTAGTTGGGAAATCCCTAGATATTTGGAAGCTAAAGATTACATTTCTAGATAACCCATGAGTCAAAGAAGAAATCAAAAGGAAGGTTTAAAAATATTTTGAACTGGGGCTTCTCTGGTGGCGCAGTGGTTGAGAGTCCGCCTGCTGATGCAGGGGACACGGGTTCATGCCCTGGTCCGGGAAGATCCCACATGCCGTGGAGCGGCTGGGCCCATGAGCCATGGCCGCTGAGCCTGCGTGTCCGGAGCCTGTGCTCCACAACGGGAGAGGCCACAGCAGTGAGAGGCCTGCGTACCGCAAAAAAAAAAAAATTTTGAACTGAATGAAAATGAAAACACAGCATATCAAAATCTGAGGAATGCAGCTAAAGCAGTGCTTAGAAGGAAATTGCTAGCATTAAATGTTTATAGTAGGAAAAATGGAAAGTCTAAAATGAATAAGATTCTACATTAAAAAGAGCAAATTAAACCCAAAGCAAGTAGATGACACTTCACTAGAGAAGATATGGGGATGGCAAATAAACACAAGACATCCTCAACATTGTTATTCATTACGGAAGTTAAGACCACAATGAGATACCACAACACATCCACTAAAATGGCTAAAATGAAAACAACTGAAAATATACAAAGTGTTGGTGAGGATGTGGAGTGACCTGGAATTCTCATGTTTTGCTGGTAGGAGTGTAAAATGGTGAAATCACTTTGGAAGTGGTCTGGCAGTTTCTCAAAACATTAGCTATACTCTTAGCAAATGACACTATTATTTCACCTTTAGGTATTTATCCAAGACAAATGAAAACCTACATCTACACAAAGACTTTTACACAAATATTCATAGCAACTTTATTCATAATAGCACTGAACTATAAACAGTCCAAATGTCCATCAATAGATAAATAGGTTGTGGCATATGTATCTCTACAGCTAAGTACTACTTACTCAACAATAAAAATGAACAAAATATTATTATATGCAACAACATTGATGAATCTCAGAAACAAAATGTTGGGCAAAAGAATTGTACATACTGTGTGATTTGCTTTATGTCAAATTCTAGAAAAGGCCAATCTATAGTGACAACAGACCTGTGATTTCATGGGGCCAGCGGTGAGAGGGATTGAGAATGTTACCAAAACCAAGTTCATACTGCTCGCTGCACAACAGGCCAATAAATCAAGAGATGAATTGTTGGGTCAAGGGATGGCGACAGCAAACCGAGAAGATGGTGGACTAGTGTCCCAAAGAACCATCTTCTCCAAATTAGAATTCAGGCTTCTTTTATACTAAAAGAGGAAGGGTATGTGGTTGGTTGCTACAAACTTCTTGGGGCTGGAATCCTTTGTTGTTGGCAGCTAGCTGTCTAGTAGGTCATTTCACAATGTTGCTATAAACTTCCAACAAGACAAATGTTATTCTCTGTTCTACAACTTTTTACCTCTATTTAAATGGATAAGTGTTATACCTTTTAAGGTCAGGGCCTTGAGAAAGAGCTATCCTATATATTTCAGGCTACCGGCAACATTTTTAACTTGTAGCAAAATCAATAGAATACAAAGGTTAAAGTAAAAGAAACAGATCCAATGTGGAGTCAGATTTGTTCTTCCATATTACCAGAAGGGACACTATTTGGGGTAATCAAAACATTCTGTCTTGATTTTGGTGGTGGTTTCACAACTGTAAATTTGTCAAAACCCAAAGAATGGCACATTTAAAATGGGTATATTTTGGGGACTTCCCTGGTGGTCCAGTGGTTAAGACTTCAACTTCCAATGCAGGGGGTGTGGGTTCGATCTCTGGTTGGGGAGCTAAGATCCCACATGCCTTGTGGCCAAAAAACCAAAACATAAAACAGAAGCAATATTGTAACAAATTCAATAAAGACTTTAAAAATGGTCCACATCACGGAAGCAACCTAAGTATCCATCGACAAATGAATGGATAAAGAAGATGTGGCACATATATACAATGGAATATTACTCAGCCATAAAAAGAAATGAAATTGAGTTATTTGTAGTGAGGTGGATGGACCTAGAGTCTCATACAGAGTGAAGTAAGTCAGAAACAGAAAAACAAATGCCGTATGCTAACACATATATATGGAATCTAAAAGAAACCAAAAAATGGTTCTGAAGAAATTGGAGCAAGACAGGAATAAAAATGCAGATGTAGAGAATGAACTTGAGACATGTTGAGGGGGAAGGGTAAGCTGGGACAAAGTGAGAGAGTGGCATGGACATATATACGCTACCAAATGTAAAATAGCTAGCTAGTGGGAAGCAGCCACATAGCACAGGGAGATCAGCTTGGTGCTTTGTGTCCACCTAGAGGGCTGGGATAGGGAGGGTGGGAGGGAGACACAAGAGGGAGGAGATATGGGGATATATGTATATGTATAGCTGACTCACGTTGTTATACAGTAGAAACTAACACACCATTGTAAAGCAATTATACTCCAATAAAGATGTTAAAAAAAAAAAGGTCCACACCAAAAAAATCTAAAAAAATAAAATGGGTACATTTTATTGTATGTAAGTTATATCTGAATAGTTAATTTTTAAATACAAACTTTAAAAATCATGTCTATCATATAAATATTTACATAAGTGAACGTGCGTCTACATGTGCATATACATGCAGCAAAGGATCTGAAAGTTCAAACACCAAAGGGGTAAGTTGAGACCAGAGGCCACAATTCTCACCTAGCAGTTTAATGAGGAGGAACTTTAAAATAATTGGGTACTGGCTCCTGTTGCTTTGAGAATACAAAGTGCTAAAGTAACCATTACTGGACTTCCCTGGTGGCGCAGTGATTAAGAATCCACCTGCCAATGCTGGGGACACGGGTTCAATCCCTGGTCCAGGAAGATCCCACATTGCCGCGGAGCAACTAAGCCTGTGCGCCACAACTACTGAGCCTGTGTTCTAGAGCCCGTGTGTCGCAACTACTGAGCCCACGTGCTGCAGCTACTGAAGCCTGCACACCTACAGCCTGTGCTTCACAACAAGAGAAGCCACCGTAATGAGAAGCCCACGCACCACAGCAAAGAGGAGCCCCCACTTGCTGCAACTAGAGAAAGCCCATGCGCAGCAGCCAAGACCCAACACAGCCAAAAAAATAAAATAAATTTTTTAAAAGTAACTGTTACTCATTTTTATATATAGATAGGGGTAAAAGCTGCAGAGTATTTACAAGACATTGACATTGGTGACACAAAGGATCTAAACATAAGCTGGTTTGGGGTAAAAATCCTGTTTTGTCTCTTATCATAAAGTTGAGTTTCTGTCTTAGCCTGTTTTAATTTGCCAAGGGCTTGTTGACTTACTACCTTGAAAGAAGGAATGTTAGTTATGGGAAGTTATATCTATTAGAATTTCTTTTTGTATGAAACTGTTCACTTGAAAATTTAAAGGAGGTTATTTGTATCAGCTCTTGTGCATTGATTAACCTGCAGATTATGATTTCACAAATTTAGTTCTAATTAACAAACCAGTTATAAAAAGGGTGTATAGATTCTCCTACAATTTGTAATTTTTAAAATTTATTTCTTATACAGCAGGTTCTTATTAGTTATGTTTTATACATATTAGTGTATATATGTCAATCCCAATCTCCCAGTTCATCCCACCACACCCCCCCACTTTCCCCCCTTGGTGTCCATAGGTTTGTTCTCTACATCTGTGTCTCTATTTCTGCCTTGAAAACAGGTTTATCTGCACCATTTTTCTAGATTCCACATATATGCGTTAATATATGATATTTGTTTTTCTCTTTCTGACTTACTTCACTCTGTATGACAGTCTCTAGGTCCATCCATGTCTCTACAAATGAACCAATTCCATTCCTTTTTATGGCTGGGTAATATTCCATTGTATATATGTGCCACATCTTCCTTATCCATTCATCTGTCGATGGACACTTAGGTTGCTTCCATGTTCTGGCTATAGTAAATAGAGCTGCAATGGACATTGTGGTACATGACTCTTTTTTTTTTTTGCAGTACACGGGCCTCTCACTGTTGTGGCCTCTCCCACTGCGGAGCAACATGACTCTTTTTGAATTATGGTTTTCTCAGGGTATGTGTCCAGTAGTGGGATTGCTGGGTCATATGGTAGTTCTATTTTTAGTTTTTTAAGGAACCTCCATACTGTTCTCCATAGTGGCTCTATCAATTTACATTCCTACCAACAGTGCAAGAGGGTGCCCTTTTCTCCTCACCCTCTCCAGCATTTGTTGTTTGTGGATTTTCTGATGACGCCCTTTCTAACTGGTGGAGGTGATACCTCACTGTAATTTTAATTTGCAGTTCTCTAATGATTAGTGATGTTGAGCAGCTTTTCATGTGCCTCTTGGCCATCTGTATGTCTTCTTTGGAGAGATGTCTATTTAGGTCTTCTGCCCATTTTTTTATTGGGTTGTTTGTTTTTTTAACATTGAGCTGCATGAGCTGTTTATATATTTGAGATTAATCCTTCATCCGTTGGTTCATTTTCAAATATTTTCTCCTATTCTGAGGGTTGTCTTTTCGTTTTGTTTATACTTCCCTTTGCTGTGCAAAAGCTTTTACGTTTCATTAGGTCCCATTTATTTATGTTTGTTTTTATTTCCATTACTCTAGGAAGTGGGTCAAAAAAGATCTTGCTGTGATTTATGTCAAAGAGTGTTCTTCCTATGTTTTCTCTAAGAGTTTTAATAGTGTCCAGTCTTACATTTAGGTCTTTAATCCATTTTGAGTTTATTTTTGTGTATGGTGTTAGGGAATGTTCTAATTTCATTCTTTTACATGTAGCTGTCCAGTTTTCCCAGCACCACTTATTGAAGAGGCTATCTTTTCTCAATTGTGTATCCTTGCCTCCTTTATCATAGATTAGTTGACCATAGGTGCATGGGTTTATCTCTGGGCTTTCTATCCTGTTCCATTGAACTGTATTTCTGTTTTTGTGCCAGTACCATATTGTCTTGATTACTGTAGCTTTGTAGTATAATCTGAAGTCAGGGAGTCTGATTCCTCCTGCTCCATTTTATTCCCTCAAGACTGCTTTGGGTATCCAGGGTCCTTTGTGTCTCCATACGTATTTTAAGATTTTTTGTTCTAGTTCTGTAAAAAATGTCACTGGTAATTTGATAGGGATTGCATTGATTCTGTAGATTGCTTTGAGTAGTATAGTCATTTTCACACTACTGATTCTTCCAATCCAAGCACATGGTATAGCTCTCCATCTGTTTGTGTTATCCTAGATTTCTTTCATCAGTGTCTTATAGTTTTGTGAGTACAGGTCTTTTACCTCCTTAGGTAGGTTTATTCCTAGGTATTTTATTCTTTTTGTTGCAGTGGTAAATGAGATTGTTTCCTTAATTTCTCTGTCTGATCTCTTGTTGTTAGTCTATAGGAATGCAAGTGACTTCTTTGCATTAATTTTGTATCCTGCAACTTTACCGAATTCATTGATTAGCTCTAGTAGTTTTCTGGTGGCATCGTTAGGATTCTCTATGTTAGTATCATGTCATCTGCAAGCAGTGACAGTTTTACTTTTTTCTTCCAATTTGTATTCCTTTTATTTCTTTTTCTTCTCTGATTGCTGTGTCTAGGACTTCGAAAACTATGTTGAATAATAGTGGCGAGAGTGGACATACATTTGTTGTTCCTCATCTTAGAGGAAATGCTTTCAGTTTTTCACCATTGAGAATGATGTTTGCTATGGGTTTGTTGTATATGGCCTTTATTATGTTGAGTTTCCCTCTATGCCCACTTTCTGGAGAGTTTTTATCATAAATGGGTGTTGAATTTTGTCAAAAGCTTTTTCTGCATCTATTGAGATCATATGGTTTTTATTCAATTTTTTAATATGGTGTATCACACTGATTGATATGCCTATATTGAAGAATCCTTGTATCCCTGTGACAAATCCCACTTGATCATGGTGTGTGATCCTTTTAACTTGTTGTTGGATCCTGTTTGCTAGTATTTTGTTGAGGATTTTTGCATCTATATCCATCAGTGATATTGGTCTGTAATTTTCTTTTTTTGTAGTATCTCTGGTTTTGGTATCAGAGTGATGGTGGCCTTGTAGAATAACTTTGGGAGTGTTCCTTCCCCTGCAGTTTTTTGGAAGAGTTTGAGAAGGATGGGTCTTAGCTCTTCTCTAAATGTTTGATAGAATTCACCTGTGAAGCCATCTGGTCCTGGACAGTCCTGGACTTTGGTTTGTTGGAAGATTTTTAATCACAGTTTCAATTTCATTACTTGTGATTGGTCCGTTCATATTTTCTATTTCTTCCTGGTTCAGTCGTAGAAGGTTATATCTTTCTAAGAATTTGTCCATTTCTTCCACGTTGTCCATTTTAATGGCATAGAGTTGCTTGTAGTAGTCGCTTATGATGCTTTATATTTCTGCTATGTCCATTGTAACTTCTCCTTTTTCATTTCTAATTTTATTTTATTTTATTTTTTTACATCTTTATTGGAGTATAATTGCTTTACAGTGGTGTGTTAGTTTCTGCTTTATAACAAAGTGAATCAGTTATACATATGTTCCCATATCTTTTCCCTCTTGCATCTCCCTCCCTCCCACCCTCCCTATCCCACCCCTCCAGGCAGTCACAAATCACAAAGCTGATCTCCCTGTGCTATGCGGCTGCTTCCCACTAGCTATCTACCTTACAGTTGGCAGTGTATATATGTCCATGCCTCTCTCTCGCTTTGTCAGAGCTTACCTTTCCCCCTTCCCATATCCTCAAGTCCATTCTCTAGTAGGTCTGTGTCTTTATACCTGTCTTACCCCAGGTTCTTCATGACTTTTTTTTTCTTAAATTCCATACATATGTGTTAGCATACAGTATTTGTCTTTCTCTTTCTGGCTTACTTCACTCTGTATGACAGACTCTAGGTCTATCCACCTCATTACACATAGCTCAATTTTGTTTCCTTTTATGGCTGAGTAATATTCCATTGTATATATGTGCCACATCTTCTTTATCCATTCATCCGATGATGGACACTTAGGTTGTTTCCATCTCCGGGCTATTGTAAATAGAGCTGCAGTGAACATTTTGGTACATGACTCTTTTTGAATTATGGTTTTCTCAGGGTATATGCCCAGTAGTGGGATTGCTGGGTCATATGGTAGTTCTATTTGTAGTTTTTTAAGGAACCTCCATAGTGGCTGTACCAATTCACATTCCCACCAGCAGTGCAAGAGTGTTCCCTTTTCTCCACACCCTCTCCAGCATTTATTGTTTCTAGATTTTTTGATGATGGCCATTCTGACTGGTGTGAGATGATATCTCATTGTAGTTTTGATTTGCATTTCTCTAATGATTAATGATGTTGAGCATTCTTTCATGTGTTTGTTGGCAGTCTGTATATCTTCTATGGAGAAATGTCTATTTAGGTCTTCTACCCATTTTTGGATTGGGTTGTTTGTTTTTTTGGTATTGAGCTGCATGAGCTGCTTATAAATTTTGGAGATTAATCCTTTGTCAATTGCTTCATTTGCAAATATTTTCTCCCATTCTGAGGTTGTCTTTTGGTCTTGTTTATGGTTTCCTTTGTTGTGCAAAAGCTTTGAAGTTTCATTAGGTCCCATTTGTTTATTTTTGTTTTTATTTGCATTTCTCTGGGAGGTGGGTCAGAAAGGATCTTGCTGTGATTTATGTCATAGAGTGTCCTGCCTATGTTTTCCTCTAAGAGTTTGATAGTTTCTGGCCTTACATTTAGGTCTTTAATCCATTTTGAGCTTATTTTCGTGTATGGTGTTAGGGAGTGATCTAATCTCATACTTTTACATGTAGCTGTCCAGTTTTCCCAGCACCACTTATTGAAGAGGCTGTCCTTTCTCCACTGTACATTCCTGCCTCCTTTATCAAAGATAAGGTGACCATATGTGCGTGGGTTTATCTCTGGGCTTTCTATCCTGTTCCATTGATCTATCTTTCTGTTTTTGTGCCAGTACCATACTGTCTTGATTACTCTAGCTTTGTAGTATAGTCTGAAGTCAGGGAGCCTGATTCCTCCAGCTCCGTTTTTCGTTCTCAAGATTGCTTTGGCTATTCGGGGTCTTTTGTGTTTCCATACAAATTGTGAAATTTTTTGTTCTAGTTCTGTGAAAAATGCCAGTGGTAGTTTGATAGGGATTGCATTGAATCTGTAGATTGCTTTGGGTAGTAGAGTCATTTTCACAATGTTGATTCTTCCAATCCAAGAACATGGTATATCTCTCCATCTATTTGTATCATCTTTAATTTCTTTCATCAGTGTCTTATAATTTTCTGCATATAGGTCTTTTGTCTCCTTAGGTAGGCTTATTCCTAGATATTTTATTCTATTTGTTGCAATGGTAAATGGGAGTGTCTTCTTGATTTCACTCTCAGATTTTTCATCCTTAGTGTATAGGAATGCCAGAGATTTCTGTGCATTAATTTTGTATCCTGCTACTTAACCAAATTCATTGATTAGCTCTCGTAGTTTTCTGGTAGCATCTTTAGGATTCTCTATGTATAGTATCATGTCATCTGCAAACAGTGACAGTTTCACTTCTTCTTTTCCAATTTGGATTCCTTTTATTTCCTTTTCTTCTCTGATTGCTGTGGCTAAAACTTCCAAAACTATGTTGAATAAGAGTGGTGAGAGTGGGCAACCTTGTCTTGTTCCTGATCTTACTGGAAATGCCTTCAGTTTTTCACCATTGAGGACAATGTTGGCTGTGGGTTTGTCATATATGGCCTTTATTATGTTGAGGAAAGTTCCCTCTATGCCTACATTCTGCAGGGTTTTTATCATAAATGGGTATTGAATTTTGTCAAAAGCTTTCTCTGCATCTATTGAGATGATCATATGGTTTTTCTCCTTCAATTTGTTAATATGGTGTATCACATTGATTGATTTGCGTATATTGAAGAATCCTTGCATTCCTGGAATAAACCCCACTTGATCATGGTGTATGATCCGTTTAATGTGCTCTTGGATTCTGTTTGCTAGTATTTTGTTGAGGATTTTTGCATCTATGTTCATCAGTGATATTGGCCTGTAGTTTTCTTTCTTTGTGACATCCTTGTCTGGTTTTGGTATCAAGGTGATGGTGGCCTCGTAGAATGAGTTTGGGAGTGTTCCTCCCTCTGCTATATTTTGGAAGAGTTTGAGAAGGATAGGTGTTAGCTCTTCTCTAAATGTTTGAGAGAATTCGCCTGTGAAGCCATCTGGTCCTGGGCTTTGTTTGTTGGAAGATTTTTAATCACAGTTTCAATTTCAGTGCTTGTGATTGGTCTGTTCATATTTTCTATTTCTTCCTGATTCAGTCTTGGCAGGTTGTGCATTTTTAAGAATTTTTCCGTTTCTTCCAGGTTGTCCATTTTATTGGCATAGAGTCGCTTGTAGTAATCTTTCATGATCTTTTTTATTTCTGCAGTTACTTCTTCTTTTTCATTTCTAATTCTATTGATTTGAGTCTTCTCCCTTTTTTTCTTGATGAGTCTGGCTAATGGTTTATCAATTTTGTTTATCTTCTCAAAGAACCAGCTTTTAGTTTTATTGATCTTTGCTATTGTTTCCTTCATTTCTTTCTGATCTGATTTTAATGATTTCTTTCCTTCTACTAACTTTGGGGTTTTGTTGTTCTTCGTTCTCTGATTGCTTTAGATGCAAGGTTAGGTTGTTTATTCGAGATGTTTCCTGTTTCTTAAGGTAGGATTGTATTGCTATAATCTTCCCTCTTAGAACTGCTTTTGCTGCATCCCATAGATTTTGGGTCGTCGTGTCTCCATTGTCATTTTTTTCTAGGTATTTTTTTATTTCCTCTTTGATTTCTTCAGTGATCACTTCGTTATTAAGTAGTGTATTGTTTAGCCTCCATGTGTTTGTATTTTTTATAGATCTTTTCCTGTAATTGATATCTAGTCTCATATCGTTGTGGTCAGAAAAGATACTTGATACGATTTCAATTTTCTTAAATTTACCAAGGCTTAATTTGTGACCCAAGATATGATCTCTCCTGGAGAATGTTCCATGAGCACTTGAGAAAAATGTGTATTCTGTTGTTTTTGGATGGAATGTCCTATAAATATCAATTAAGTCCATCTTGTTTAATGTATCATTTAAAGCTTGTGTTTCCTTATTTATTTTCATTTTGGATGATCTGTCCATTGGTGAAAGTGGGGTGTTAAAATCCCCTACTATGAATGTGTTACTGTCGATTTCCCCTTTTATGGCTGTTAGTATTTGCCTTATGTATTGAGGTGCTTCTATGTTGGGTGCATAAATATTTAAAATTGTTATAACTTTTTCTTGGATTGATCCCTTGATCATTATGTAGTGTCCTTCTTTGTCTCTTCTAATAGTCTTTATTTTAAAGTCTATTTTGTCTGATATGAGAATTGCTACTCCAGCTTTCTTTTGGTTTCCATTTGCATGAAATATCTTTTTCCATCCCCTTACTTTTAGTCTATGTGTCTCTAGGTCTGATGTGGGTCTCTTGTAGACAGCAAATACATGGGTCTTGTTTTTGTATCCATTCAGGCAACCTGTGTCTTTTGGTGGGAGCATTTAGTCCATTTACATTTAAGGTAATTATTGATATGTATGTTCCTATTCCCATTTTCTTAATTGTTTTTGGTTTGTTATTGTAGGTCTTTTCCTTCTCTCATGTTTCTTGCCTAGAGAAGTTCCTTTAGCAGTTGTTGTAGAGCTGGTTTGGTGGTGTTGAACTCTCTCAGCTTTTGCTTGTCTGTAAAGGTTTTAATTTCTCCATCAAATCTGAATGAGATCCTTGCTGGGTAGAGTAATCTTGGTTGCAGGTTTTTCTCCTTCATCACTTTAAATATGTCCTGCCAGTCCCTTCTGGCTTGCAGAGTTTCTGCTGAAAGATCAGCTGTTAACCTTATGGGGATTCCCTTGTGTGTTATTTGTTGTTTTTCCCTTGCTGCTTTTAATATGTTTTCTTTGTATTTAATTTTTGACAGTTTGATTAATATGTGTCTTGACATATTTCTCCTTGGATTTATCCTGTATGGGACTCTCTGTGCTTCCTGGACTTGATTAACTATTTCCTTTCTCATATTAGGGAAGTTTTCAACTATAATCTCTTCAAATATTTTCTCAGTCCCTTTCTTTTTCTCTTCTTCTGGAACCCCTATAATTCGAATGTTGGTGCGTTTAATGTTGTCCCAGAGGTCTCGGAGACTGTCCTCAGTTCTTTTCATTCTTTTTTCTTTATTCTGCTCTGCAGTAGTTATTTCCACTATTTTATCTTCCAGGTCACTTATCCGTTCTTCTGCCTCAGTTATTCTGATATTGATCCCATCTAGAGTGTTTTTAATTTCATTTATTGTGTTGTTCATTGTTGCTTGTTTCATCTTTAGTTCTTCTAGGTCCTTTTTAAATGTTTCTTGCATTTTGTCCATTCTATTTCCAAGATTGGGGATCATCTTTACTATCATTATTCTGAATTCTTTTTCTGGTAAACTGCCTATTTCCTCTTCATTTGTTAGGTCTGGTGGGTTTTTATCTTGCTCCTTCATCTTCTGTGTGTTTTTCTGTCTTCTCATTTTGCTTATCTTACTGTGTTTGGGGTCTCCTTTTTGCAGGCTGCAGGTTCATAGTTCCCGTTGTTTTTGGTGTCTGTCCCCAGTGGCTAAGGTTGGTTCAGTGGGTTGTGTCGGCTTCCTGGTGGAGGGGACTAGTGCCTGTGTTCTGGTGGATGAGGCTGGATCTTGTCTTTCTGGTGGGCAGGTCCACGTCTGGTGGTGTGTTTTGGGGTGTCTGTGGATATATTATGAATTTAGGCAGCCTGTCTGCTAATGGGTGGGGTTGTGTTCCTGTCTTGCTAGTTGTTTGGCATAGGATGTCCAGCACTGTAGCTTGCTGGTCATTGAGTGAAGCTGGGTGCTGGCATTGAGATGGAGATCTCTGGGAGATTTTTGCCGTTTGATATTCTGTGGAGCTGGGAGGTCTCTTGTGTACCAGTGTCCTGAAGTTGGCTCTCCCACCTCAGAGGCACAGCACTGACTCCTGGCTGCAGCACCAAGAGCCTTTCATTCACACGGCTCAGAATAAAAGGGAGAAAAAGTAGAAAGAAAGAATTAGTAGAAGTAGAAAGAAAGGAAGAAAGGAGGGAGGGAGGGAGGAAGGAAGGAGGGAAGGAAGGAATAAAGAAAAAATAACAAAGTAAGATAAAATATAATAAAGTTATTAAAGTAAAATATAATAATTAAGAGAAAAAAATTTTTAAAAAAAAGACGGACGGATAGAACCCTAGGACAAATGGTGGAAGCAAAGCTATACAGACAAAATCTCACACAGAAGCATACACATATACACTCACAAAAAGAGGAAAAGGGGAAAAAATCATAAATCTTGCTCTCAAAGTCCACCTCCTTAATTTGGGATGATTTGTTGTCTATTCATGTATTCCACAGATGCAGGGTACATCAAGTTGATTGTGGAGCTTTAATCCGCTGCTTCTGAGGCTGCTGGGAGAGATTTCCCTTTCTCTTCTTTGTTCGCACAGCTCCCAGGGGCTCAGCTTTGGATTTGGCCCCGCCTCTGGATGTAGGTCGACGGAGGGCGTCTGTTCTTCGCTCAGACAGGACGGGGTTAAAGGAGCAGCTGATTCGGGGGCTCTGGCTCACTCAGGCCAGGGGGAGGGAGGTCCACGGAGTGTGGGGGGAACCTGTGGCGGCAGAGGCCGGCGTGACGTTGCACCAGCCTGAGGTGAGCCGTGCGTTCTGCCGGGGGAGTTGTCCCTGGATCCCGGAACCCTGGCAGTGGTGGGCTGCACAGGCTCCCCGGAAGGGGGGAGTGGATAGTGACCTGTGCTCGCACACAGTTTTCTTGGTGGTGGCAGCAGCAGCCTTAGCGTCTCATGCCTGCCTCTGGGGTCCGTGCTTTTAGCCGTGGCTCGCGCCCATCTCTGGAGCTCCTTTAAACAGCGCTCTTAATCCCCTCTCCTCGTGTACCAGGAAAGAAAGAGGGAAGAAAAAGTCTCTTGCCTCTTCGGCAGGTCCAGACTTTTCCCAGAATCCCTCCCAGCTAGCCATGGTGCACTAACCCCCTGCAGGCTGTGTTCACGCCGCCAACCCCAGCCCTCTCCCTGGGCTCTGACCGAAGCCCGAGCCTCAGCTCCCAACCCCGCCTGTCCCAGCAGGTGAGCAGACAAGCCTCTCGGGCTGGTGAGTGCCGGTCGGCCCTGATCCTCTGTGTGGGAAGCTCTCTGCTTTGTCCCCCGCACGCCTGTTGCTGTGCTCTCCTCCGCGGCTCTGACGCTTTCCCCCTCCGCCACCCGCAGTCCGCCCAAGAAGGGGCTTCCTAGTGTGTGGAAACCTTTCCTCCTTGACAGCTCCCTCCCACTGGTGCAGGTCCAGTCCCTATCCTTTGGTCTCTGTTTATTCTTTATCTTTTGCCCTACCCAGGTACCTGGGGGGTTTCTTGCCTTTTGGGAGGTCTGAGTTCTTCTGCCAGCGTTTAGTAGGTGTTCTGTAGGAGTTATTCCACGTGTAGATGTATTTCTGGTGTATCTGTGGGAAGAAGGTGATCTCCGCGTCTTACTCGTCCGCCATCTTCCCGGAAGCCTCTCTAATTTTATTGATTTGAGTCCTCTTCCTCTTTTTCTTGTTGAGTCTGGCTAAAGGTTTATCAATTTTATTTATCTTCTCAAAGAACCAGCTTTTAGTTTTATTGATCTTTGCTATTGTTTTCTTTGTTTCTATCTCATTTATTTCTGCTCTGATCCTTATGATTTCTTTCCTTCTACTAATTTTGTGTTTTGTTCGTTCTTTCTGTAGATCCTTTAGGTGTAAGGTTAGATTGTTTGAGATTTTTCTTGTTTCGTGAGGAAGGATTGTATAGCTATCAACTTCCCTCTTAGAACTGCTTTTGCTGCATCCCATAGGTTTTGGATCGTCATGTTTTCATTGTCATTTGTCTCTGGGTATTTTTTGATTTCCTCTTTGATTTCTTCAGTGATCTCTTGGTTATTTAGTAATGTATTGTTTTTCCTCCATGTGTTTGTGTTTTTTTACATTTTTTCCCTGTAATTTATTTCTAATCTCAAAGCATTGTGGTTGGAAAAGGTGTTTGATATGATTTCAATTTTCTTAAATTTACTGAGCCTTGATTTGTGACCCAAGATGTGATCTATCCTAGAGAATGTTCCGTGTGCACTTGAGAAGAAAGTGTAATCTGCTGTTTTTGGATGGAATGTCCTATAAGTATCAATTAAATCTATCTGGTCTAATGTGTCATTTAAAGCTTGTGTTTCCTTATTAATTTTCTGTCTCGATTATTTGTCCATTGGTGTAAGTGAGGTGTTGAAGTCCCCTACTATTATTGTGTAACTGTCGATTTCCTCTTTTATAGATATTAACAGTTGCCTTATGTATTGAGGTGCTCCTATGTTGGGTACATATATATTTAAAATTGTTATATCTTCTTCCTGGATTGATCCCTTGATTGTTATGTAGTGTCCTTCCTTGTCTCTTGTAACATTCTTTATTTTAAAGTCTGTTTTATCTGATACGAGTATTGCTACTCCATCTTTCTTTTGATTTCCATTTACATGGAATATCTTTTCCTATCCCCTCACTTTCAGTCTGTATGTGTCCGTGGGTCTGAAGTGAGTCTCTTGTAGACAGCATATATATGGGTCTTGTTTTTGTATCCATTCAGTGAGCCTGTGTCTTTTGGTTGGAGCATTTAATCCATTCACGTTTAAGGTAATTATTGATATGTATGTTCCTATTATCATTTTCTTAATTGTTATGGGTTTGTTTCTGTAGGTCATTTTTTTCTTTTGTGTTTCCCACTTAGAGAAGTTCCTTTAGCATTTGTTGTAGAGCTGGTTTGGTGGTGCTGAATTCTCTTAGCTTTTGCTTGTCTGTAAAATTTTTGATTTCTCCATCAAACCTAAAGAGATCCTTGCCGGGTAGAGTAATTTTGGTTGTAGGTTCTTCCCTTTCATCGCTTTAAATATATCATGCCACTCCCTTCTGGCTTGTAGAGTTTCTGCTGAGAAATCAGCTGTTATCCTTATGGGAGTTCCCTTGTATTTTACTTGTCATTTTTCCCTTGTTGCTTTCAGTAAGTTTTGTCTTTAGTTTTTGTCAGTTTGATTGCTTTGTGTCTCAGCATGTTTCTCCTTGGGTCTATCCTGCCTGGGACTCTGTGCTTCCTGGACTTGGCTGGCTATTTCCTTTCCTATGTGAGGGAAGTTTTTGACTGTAATCTCTTCAAACAGTTTCTCTGGTCCTTTCTATCTTCTCCTTCTGGGACCCCTATAATGTGAATGTTGGTGCATTTAATGTTGTCCCAGAGGTCTCTTAAGCTGTCTTCATTTCTTTTCATTCTCTTCTTTATTTTGTTCCATGGCGGTGAATGCCACCATTCGTCTCCCAGGTCGCTTATCTGTTCTGCCTCAGTTATTCTGCTATTGATTCTTTCTAGTTCATTTTTCATTTCAGTTATTGTATTGTTCATCTCTGTTTGTTTGTTCTTTAATTCTTCTAGATGTTTGTTCTTTAATTCTTCTAGGTCTTTATTAAACATTTCTTGCATCTTCTCGATCTTTGCCTCCATTCTTTTTCTGAGGTCCTGGATCATCTTCATTATCATTATTCTGAATTCCTTTTCTGGAAGGTTGCCTATTTCCACTTCATTTAGTCCTTTTTCTGGGGTTTTATCTTGTTTCTTCATCTGGTACATAGTCCTCTGCCTTTTCGTTTTGTCTTTCTGTGAATATGGTTTTCGTTCCACAGGCTGCAGAATTGTAATTCTTCTTGCTTTTGCTGTCTGCCCTCTGGTGGATGAGGCTATCTAAGAGGCTTGTGCAAGCTTCCTGATGGAAGGGACTGGTGATGGGTAGAGCTGAGTGTTGCTCTGTTGGGCAGAGCTCAGTAAAACTTTAATCTGCTTGACTGCTGATGGGTGGGGCTGGGTTCCCTCACTGTTGGTTGTTTGGCCTGAGGCGACCCAGCACTGGAGCCTACCCGGCTCTTTGGTGGAGCTAATGGTGGACTCTGGGAGGGCTCACGCCAAGGAGTATTTCCCAGAACTTCTGCCGCCAGTGTCCTTGTCCCCACGGTGAGCCACAGCCACCCCTCCCCCCCCCCGCCTCTGCAGGAGACCCTCCAACACTAGCAGGTAGGTCTGGTTCAGTCTCCTGTGGGGTCACTGCTCCTTCCCCTGGGTCCCGATGTGCACACTACTTTGTGTGTGCCCTGCAAGAGTGGAGTCTCTGTTTCCCCCAGTCCTGCCGAATTCTGCAATCAAACCCCACTAGCCATCAAAGTGTGATTCTCTAGGAATTCCTCCCCCCATTGCCAGACCCCCAGGTTGGGAAGCTGGACATGGGGCTCAGACCCTTCACTCCAGTGGGTGGTCTCCTGTGGTATAATTGTTCTCCAGTTTGTGAGTCACCACCCAGCGGTTATGAGATTTGATTTTATTGTGATTGCGCCCCTCCTACCATCTCATTGTGGCTTCTCCTTTGTCTTTGGATGTGGGGTGTCTTTTTTGGTGAGTTCTAGTGTCTTCCTGTCAATGAGTGTTCAGCAGTTAGCTGTGATTCTGCTGCTCTCGAAAGAGGGAGTGAGCACGCACCCTTTTACTCTGCCATTTTGAACCAATCTCTCATGCATCGATTCTCTTACAATTAAAAGCGTAAAATCATTACCTTTACAAAAACATATTTTAACACCAGTAAATAAAGCGATTAATAAGTTATCTTTGAAACAGTATAGAATCTTAATTATCTTTGTCAGTTAAAAGAAAAATACAAATAAAAAATTTTATTGGGGGAGATTCTTAAAGTACGTTAAACAGTTATATCACTGCACACACAGTGGATTAAAAATGATTTTTGCTGCTTATTAGATATGTTCAAACTTCTGAAATTTTTAGCTGTCTGGTCCTATTACTTTCCAACATGGAGGCACTTTTCTTACTATCCCCATGATACTTTCCCCAGTTGTCCTCAAACCATTCTTGCGCCTACTAAACTTTCTTTCTCTCCCTCACACCCACATTTTCTCTGTTTTCCTCCTTTTCTTTCTTCTAACCATCTCTCTTTCTTCCATTCTCTCTTCTGTCTGTCTCTGCTCTCTCCCCCTCCCTTTCAGCAGTCCACAATTGATATCTAATTCTCTCTAGTCTACTATGGGATACCTCCAACCCCAGCCTGCATGAGTTTTAGTTTGAATTCCCAGGCCTTGTTTGTATCACACATTCTTATAGGGTTGTAAACAGTTCTGTGTTTGCAAACATCCTTGTTGACCTAACAGAGCAAAACCTGCCTCTAAGACTGCGAAGCAGGAATCCCTCTACCATGGGTAATTTTTCCTAGTTCCCAGTTGCATCATGACATTAGTGTTTACCTTGAGGAATTTTTGTCACATGAAAGAAAAATTCTCTATATTTGATACCTTTGCATATCAAAAGCTATCTTATTTCACAGTTTTATAATTTTAGTTCACATTTAATTACTACCCAAGATGTAAACTACTGTTTGCTTCAAAGGCTGTGGGACTGATTATTGCAGATACATTTTACTTTTAAACCTTCTGTTGTTCACAGAAAGTCCAGTATCCATGCTTGAGTCACCTACGAAAGCTATTTCAATCTCAAAAGAGACAACCCCAGAGGCACAAAATGCAGCCCAGGTACTGATATGAAATGTTCTGTAAGGGATATTATTCATTCCAAATTGAGTGGAAGTATCCATTTTACTCATAAAGAAACATTTGGGTTACATTTCATCTTAGAAAGCACTTTAATATGCTTTTTCAAATGTGCTATTGTGAGTCTACTTATTTACTCAATTAAAATAATTTAATTTTCCAGAAGCTACAGAATTAGAACTACATTTTTTAGTCCAACAAATTGGAAAAGATTTTTAAGAATAATAACCATTGTTGATGAAGGTGGATGGAAATGGGTGTTCTCCTACACTCACACTTTTCATGTTTGGGAACACAGGTTTGGAAATGAGATGGAATATTTCTCCAGAATGTCTGGGCCCTAACCCATTCTGGATTAGTGATATTCCAGAGTGTAGAGATCTTAACTCTTAAAGAAGCTTATGCTTGAAAGAAACTGGATCCAGCCTCACGTATCCTTGAAGCATCCTTTTGTTCTTATGATTTAGATAAATGGATTGAGGAATGGGAAATATATATTGTAGAACTGCAGTTGACCACTTAAAAAAAATTGGAACCCACCAATTCAGCTTGCTAAACTTTTTATAAATGTGTTTTAGGTTCCTGAATCCTTTGAGCACCTGCCACCTCTCCCAGAACCACCAACACTACTACCCGAACTGGTAGACAAAATCCGAGACACACTTCCTCCCCAGAAGCCTGAGCTCAAAGTAAAACGGGTGCTGAGACCCAAGGGCATTGCCCTGACTTGGAACATAACCAAAATCAATCCCAAGTGTGCCCCCGTGGAAAGCTACCACCTCTTCCTGTGCCATGACATCCCTAATAATAAGCTGATCTGGAAGAAAATTGGAGAAATTAAAGCTTTACCACTCCCAATGGCCTGTACTTTATCTCAGTTTTTAGCTTCCAACAAATATTATTTTACTGTCCAGTCAAAAGACATTTTTGGGCGATATGGACCATTTTGTGATATAAAATCTATTCCTGGGTTTTCTGAAAATCTTAACTAAAAGTAAGAAAAATATTTGATAATTATATATTGTACTACATTTTTTTTTCATACTTCAGTTGTTTGTTTACAATGGTTCTCTAACCCTATTCAGTGTCTTAAAGGGCCAGTTCAGATTGTGAACCCTTTATACAGGGACAGTCCTCTTCCCTATGTTGTAAGTGGCCTCTAGTTTCATGAATTTCTGATTTACATTCAATAAATACTTCCAATGGATATGTTCTAAGACATAACACCATCATGGACCCATGTCGCTAAGCTGTGTTAGGTACAATACATTCGGTAACTATGGAGCTGCTGCTTCTATCAGAAGCCCTAGGATGCAAGCAACCACTATTTCCTCTCTTGAATATCAGCTTTTGGTGACCTGCTTGTGGTCAGTATAGGTACAGGAAAATTCAGCTCTTTGCTGAGGCCAGATCATCCTTGGGGTGCATCTACACCAAGATTTTATGAAAATATGTCTTCCCGTTCTGTTCAAATTCTAAGGGCTATTAATTTGTGCCCCTCCCTACTCCCCCCTTTTGTCTTAGGCCATGTCAATCATTTAGGGAAATAGTCTAGGTTTTCCCGAAATCTGTTTGTATACTTACATACGTAATAAAACGACTTAAACGTATGCTGTGTACACAAAAAATACAGTATCTCTTGTAAAATAAAAAATTACCCAACCTGCTATTTCAGTTGAGGAAAATGGAGTTGTCTGCCTTAGATTTAAGGATTTAATTTGCTGATTCCCTAATGAGACCCTTTGCTTATTTCCTGGCTACCGTCATTACTTACAACGTAACACTAAGGGGCTCCCATAGATGTCCTGCTTACTTCTGTCTGAGGGAACACTGATGTGAGCTGTGGCTCCTACAAGTATCCCAAGAAACTTGATGGGTGAGCAGACTGGGTTAGTGTAAGTCAGGCCCTAATGGGACAAACCGTGGATGAGTAATACTAGGACACTGAGAAAACAGAAAAATAACGGTTAGTGTGAAAGTCTGTTCAAGAGAGGCATTCTTTTCTGGTATATAGTGAAAGTTCAGGCCTCAGAGGCTCTGAGATTTAAAAAATTGAACAGGAATGGCTTTCCTTGGCATTTCGTGAATGCTGTCACATCTTCAGTCATAAATAAAGATGTTATTTTTCAGTCTCCTGTGTCTACCTTTTAAAACATTATTACTGAAAGAGCCAGATTCTGACCTGAATTTGAAGAGATGAGCTGCCTTCTGTGAGGTCCTGTTTCAGGCTCGGAGCAGTGGAGGGTGTCCTGCAGCACAGGACAAGGGCTTCACTTGAAGACAACTGCACCCTTGGGTTGGCATCAACTAGCCATTCACTCACTAAGCGAAGCCCAAAGCCAAGACTTTGGTGTGCATCAGCAGAGTGAAACTGCATCCCAACCAGCAGATCTTCTGGAATGTTGATAGGTATACAAGTCTTAAGCAAAAGAGCTCTTCACAAGAGTAGAACGAGGAGGAATGCTGATAGCAAGCAAGCATCTTACAGCTGGTGGCCCAGAAAGCATTAATGTTTCTTGCATATTGGAGGGGCAGGAGCAAGATCATCAGCTGTTACCTATCAGGGACACTAGAAGAGAACCGGCCTGAGAACAAGACCCAGGACTGTACAGTTACATAGTACAAGGTAAACACCCCACCTCCACCCAGGAAACGTTCCATGCGCTTTTGGTGGGAAACCTTTATGCCTCCTTGAAGCAACAGAACCAAACTCCTGACTGATGAGCTAAAATTGAATATATTGAGAAAAGGCTGTGGGGCGGTTCCTGGAATCAGCAGGGAGCTGAGAGACTCTGGCTTGGAAAACAGGAAAGGGGAAAAAAAGATACTTTGCAACAAATTCCCATGAGGTTTCAAACCTGAGACAGTTTTTATGCAATTTATACCCCATAATGATATGTTAAGATATTTTCTGCCCATTTTAAAGATGTGGAAACAGGTCCAGGGAGCGTAGTTGGCTTGCCCGAGTCACAGAGACCCAGCCCATTCACGTGCGGCGCCCTGGTCCTGGGTTCCGGCTATATACACAGGCTGTGCGGCCTCGTGGGGACAGTGGGCGGAACAGAAAGCCTTTCCCACTGTCCTTGCTGCCTTGTGGTTCCAGAATCAAAGCCCAGACACATACCAGATTGGCTTATCCTAGGGCATGTGTCAAAGCTGCAAGGTGAACAAGAAAGTAAACCTCTGGCATTTTCGGTCAGTGAGAGGTATACTCCGCTACTCTTGACACTCAGGGTAGGTGTAGTGGCTTTGGATGATGTCCATGTCGCTAAGCTGGAACTACCTTTCCAAGGATGTCCTTCCCTGGCTGGTTCAAGTTT
This sequence comes from Phocoena sinus, assembly GCF_008692025.1. Classification (NCBI taxonomy): domain Eukaryota; kingdom Metazoa; phylum Chordata; class Mammalia; order Artiodactyla; family Phocoenidae; genus Phocoena; species Phocoena sinus. Next base: position 58,414,453 of record NC_045777.1, read on the forward strand.
AGCGTTGGTCGAGACACTGCATGCAGTTTGGAGCAGAAGCAAAACATCAGTTCTGTGTTTTATGTTCTGAAGATAGACACGGGGCATCAGAGCGTGGAGGCTTCCATGCTCTGCTGGCTCACAGACCCACAGCTCCTGCCAAGTGCCTGGCCAAGTGAAGGGCACCTCTGCGTGCTGCTCTGTGCCTTTCCGATAGGCCGTGTTTCCTGTGGCTTCGAGGCTGGAGGTAGTCACACACAGACGTGCTTCCAGTTCGTACTTGTCCGCTTCCTTCCTTCCTTCCTTCCTGACGGCCACCTGGCTGACCTCTAGCGACTCCAGACTCAACACTAGACCCAGAGGGAACACTTTGCATAGGCTTCTCCACCAGCTCTCCCACACTGGGCCAAGCCTAGCCCCTGTAATCAGTTCCAAGTTCTATAGTTTTGATGGCTTCCTCACCAAGACCACAGGGCCCCCAGACAGAGGAGGCACATCCTCACCCCGGGAATTGAGTATCAGGGCAGTAGCTTGTCCAACTGTCCTGGACACTGAATGTCTCCTATGTTGTTCTCGTGGGATAAGGAATTCACAGACAGACCCTGAGTCTGAAAGCCAGTTCCAACACTTACCGTGAGGTCGGCATCTCTCTGAGCCTCCTTTTTCTCAATGTGTAGAATGAAGGCAGTGCTGACTCCTTCCTTCTGCCTCTTTCTCCCTCTCTTTCCTTGTTTAACTGGTTCTGCTGCCTGAGCTCAAGAGCCCTGATTCAGGGTCATCGTAAGGAGTTAACGATGTAACACAGAATACCTAGGACAAAGCAAGTCCTTTATTAGTAAATGGTAGAAAGCAAAAACAAAACCTTTGCTGGGGATGGGTAAATTAGAAATACCTTGTTTCCGAGGCAACTGCTAATTTACTGGGCCAAAGGGTCAGCAGGAGATGGCATGTCACTCAGAGGTGGCCATGGAGATAGAAGAAAATTCTTCTAAAAATCATAATGTGAACACGTTTCCAATATGGAGACAGAGGCAGAGATTGGAGTGGTGCAGCCACAAGCCAAGGAACACCGGAGCCACCAGAAGCTGGAAGAGCCTCTGGAGGGAGCACAGCCCAGCCAACACCTGGATTTCAGACGTCTCTAGAGCTATGAGAAAATACACGTCTGTTGTTCTGAGCCACCAAGTTTGTGGTAATTTGTTACGACAGCCCTAGGGAAACGAACACAAGCACTCTTCCCTGGGACCATGATTTGTTCAAAACGTGGACACCTGGCCCTTACCCCATATGCTGCGGAGGTGGGGCCTCCTGTGTGTTCCTAGACACTCATGTTGGCCGGGGGGTGGTTTTATGCCCCCAACATGGAAGATGCAAAGCCTCTGTCAATCATTTCACAATGTCTTCTGTGAGGTGTGCCCGACATCGTGACATCAGATGGTGGCTTTATCTTTAACTGGTAGATGGCAGCTGTTGAAGAATAATCAGTATCAAGGCTTCAGAAAACAAAGAGCCTTATTTGGGGTCCTAAGAATTGCAATTCGGGAGTCACAGATTCAGGTAAAACCAAAAGAGTGTTCTGGGGAAGAGAGAATCAGGGGCTTATAAAGGCAAAAGCCACAAGGTTATTGTCTGGCAAGAATTATGACTGATGCAAAAAGGAAATATTTGTCTTTAAGGGATAGGCTGAAACGAGTTATTTAGGGTAAGGGTCTAATAGGTATCTTGAACTTCTGGAACATTGTGCAGATGTTCTGTATGCCCGTGTTAAGATACTAAGTGGTCAAAGGTCAGATTCCACCCGGAATGAGACGTGCGTGAATCCCACTTCCTCGACAGCCTCCTGGCTCCTTTCCGGAGACCTCTCAGCAATACTCACTCCATCTTATTTTCCTTTGACACAGCTGAAGTGGCAAATGCTCAGAGATAGACTTACATTACCTATTACCACAAATCCAGAGGATAGAGTTAAATCATTGAATTTTAAAAATCAGGAGTCCTATAGTGCAGACAAATCTAATTCGGTCAGTTCCTACCTTTCATCCTCCTGAGATTTTCTCAGGGGGAGGATGTGGCTACTTGATTTTTTTTATCTGTGTTGAAAGGGATCAAAACGTGCCACCACAAAATACGCCACTTTGGCATAAGGATTATGTTGACCTCAACGCATTTGAGAAAACCGAAGACACAGGAAGAGTTCACTTGGCTCCCCCTTTCTGCCTAAAATCAAGGCACAAATTTCCACTTGTAAAGGGGACATAAATTTCCCTCTGTAAAGGGGTTTCCCTCTCCAGTACCTGGAAGACCTGAGATGAATCTGCATAACAGACCCTATTAAGCAAACCTTTATCTGCTATATATTTCCTGGTCACCTTCCCACAATTTACCACCTCTAGGAGCCCCAAATCCCTTTCCTTTGTCGCTTCCCCATAATTTAATCACCCTTTGTTAAAGCCCTCCAGGTCTAACCACTTCTTTGGGGTTTCACGTGTTTTCTCTGAAACCTCTGTGCATGTAAGAATATTAAAATTTGTATTCCCCTTCTCCTATTAATCTGTCTTTTGTCAGTTTAATTCAGAGGCTCCATTCATAGCCCCTAGAAGGGAAGAGGAAGTTTTCTTCCTCTACAATGTGAACTGTGGGTGGTAGAACGCACCCACTGGGATCTAATCCTCCAAATACACAAGCAAAGTCTGAGACGACAGAGACCACAGGGATTACGATGGGTGGTGGGAGAGCTTAACAGATTAGCTATTTAGATGGTGGAAAAGAACAAACATTAGTTAAAACTCAGACCATCACTGGTCAACAAGCAACCACTCTTATACATAGACAATGAATTAATCATCCATATACCAGGATGTTTTTCTCAAATTTCTTTGAAAGGAAAATTTCTTACCATTTTAAAACTAGGGCCAGGGTTTTGTGAGATTGAAAGCGAGCAGGACCCTGCAGGGCCTTCCTGGTGGCAGATCCCTCTGTGTCCCCTGTTTCTTGTTTGTAGGAGAAAGGCTTCAGTCTCCTCGGCCTTCCCCAGGATCCAAAGAGCAGACTCAAGCAGTTACTAATTAGAGAAGTGAGGGAATGCAGAAACAAAGGAAAAACAGTCCAGCAAGAAAATTAATGATGGCTTAAACAATAGGTCAGCCATAAAACAGAGTCACAGGACCCCAGTTCCTCCTCAAGGGATATAGATAACAATCGGACACATATCCTCGAGTTGTTTTACAGAAACCAGCGCCTCACTGGATAGAAATTGCTGACCACAAGCATGTAGACCCCAGATTGGTTGGAGTCAGAAGACTGATGGTTAAGATTGCCCAAACACCTCCCTGTTACCTCACCACTGACCAATCAGAAGAACATCCATGGGCTGACCATGTACCCTGCAACCCTCACCCCTAACGGTGCCTTTAAAAATCCTTCACTAAAACCCATCGAAGAGCTCAGGTCTTTTGAGCATAAGCTGCCCGTTCTTGCTTGGCCCTGTGCAATGCACCACAACCTGGTGTCCGCAGGTTGGCTTTTCTGTGCGTCTGGCAAGTGAACCCGAGTTCGGTTCAGTAACGAGACGGACAACTGTTTGTCAATGCCAGTGAAATAAGACACCTCAAAGATGGCAGTAAGTTGGATCAATGAAGATGGTATCAGAAAGCATATCTGTAGATGTTATGACTGACCACAGGGGCAAAGACACCTGAAGTTTCTCTTCCTTACTTTGATAGAGGGAAGTGATGTCTGATGTATGAAGAAAATACTTCTACACTCAAGATTTATTTAAAACGATTCCTAACCCAATTATGTTTCCCTGGATTTTGGCTGTAGGGGAATATAGTAAATGCAGTTGGACAGGTTCGGATGGAATTTGGGCCAAGATAATACAAAAGGCAGATCATATTTGATTTTTGCCATATAGAGTTTTAACTATTCACATTAAAGAGAGTATTGAGTTTTGGGGGCTTCCTAAAGATCTGAGTGATCTGTGGGATGGATGTCCAGAGTGCCTGTGAAGGACACAGATGCAGCACAGCTGGTTCTGTAATGATAGCAAACAGCCAATTCTGGCCGTGGCAAACTCTGCCACCACGGAAACCACACATGGTGGTAAGGATCATGGGGAGTGTGAACTACCCACAAATTACCCCCGTCACCTCCACAGCTTGAGGTCAGTTCCTTTTGAGCTAATTGTGCTTATCTACCACTTCTCTCTCCATGAAAAAAAATTATCCCTTGGCCTGGGGATACTCACCCATGTCTTGCTCACAGACTGGGACCCATGTGCAGCAAGCAGAGATATTTGGGGTAGTTTAAGTAGTAGGATTGAGGGCCCTGTTTCAGGCCACATAGGCTCTGTATAAATGCAATTTCGTAAATTTGTGGGCAGGGGTTATTCATCTGAGCGAAACAGAGGCCAAGCTTAGGTAGGCTGGATTGTAGCCCAAGACACAGGAGAAATTCTTAGCAGCTGTGTTAAGAGGTTTACGACAAGGTAAAAGTTTGGTAAAGACATCAGCCCCGGCAACCCAAAACTCTATTGTCACCCATTGGTTAAAATTTCACAGTGAAATATTCATGTGTTCATTTATCAGGGGATCTACCAGATTCCAGACACCGTGCCAGGTGCTAACATGGAGAATAAGACTTATCACTGTCCCTGCCCTCTTGGAGCTGACCTAGTGGAGGACACAGGAGACAAATGGAAAGTACACACATGAGATTTTCAGAGAGCAATGTGATGATGTCCATATGAAAATAAGGAGGGAGATATGGTGGGGCATGATGGGGGCAGTGAGGTTATGTGAGACAGGCTGGTCAAGAAGGACTTCCTGGAAGAGGAAGCACTTAAGCTGAGGGATGATAAGGAGAAAGGCATGAGAGTGCCTGGGGGGAGGGCTTGTGCCTGACCAAGGAGCTTAACGCACATGGGGAAAGTCCTCTGAAGGAAAAGGATTTGGGTGTAAGAGGGGATCCCACAGGACAATGAAATGCAGTGCATGACCCACAGTGGAGCCTGGATTTAGAGGATATTATTTGGACCTTGGTGAACTCTGACTATGGATAATAGTGTTAAATCACCTGAAAGTGATCATCGTATTCATCGAATTGGGCTTACGTGGGAGGACAGTCTTGTTCTTAGGAGATACTGCCGACGTCCTTGGAGGCAAAGAGCCTTGATGTCTGCAGCTGACACACAAATGGCTCATAAAATATTTATACACACACACACATACAAAGAGAAAGATAAAAGCAAATGTGACAAAAATGTTCATAGTCGGTGAATCTAAGTAATGTTATTCTTGCAACACTTCTGCAGGTTGAAAATTTTCAAAATAAGCAGTAGGGGGACAAAACAATGGATCATGGACTCTTAGAGTCCACATAGGGTCAGGTGAGACTACCTTCTAGAAATCCTGATTTAGCTGGAATCTGCAGAATGGGTAGAACTCACCAGGTTAAGTGCACAGGGAAGGACATTTGCAAGAGGCAGGTGGCTCTGGACAGTCTGGTTTGGGGCCTGCGGGAGGAGGCTAGACCTCCTAGTACCTCCCAGGCCACTTGCCTCTCTCCCCTGCCTGGAGGTGGAGTCTCTCTCTCCACCTCCTTGACTCTGGGGAGATCTATGATTGCTTTGACCAATAGAATACAATGAAAGCAATGCTGGGCCAGCTCTGGGAGCCAGCCAGGCGGCTTCTACTTCCTGCCTCTTGGACACCAGCCACCACATAAGAAGTGCAACCACCCTGAGATAACCAGGCTGTGGGAAGCCCAGGCCATGAGACCCTGGAGGACAAGATGCCACATGGAGAGAGGGAGAAAGAAAGAGACAGGCCAGGGAGCACTGAGATGGCAGACCCATGAGTGAAGAAACCATCTTTGGAGCAGATCCTGGATTGCAAATGCCCCAGCTGAAGCCACATGGGGCAGACGAATAGCCCAACTGAGTCCTATCCAGATCTGGACCCACAAAACTGTGGGCAAAATAAGTTATCTTGGGCTTCCCTGGTGGCACAGTGGTTGAGAGTCCGCCTGCCGATGCAGGGGACACGGGTTCGTGCCCCGGTCCGGGAAGATCCCACATGCCGCAGAGCGGCTGGAACCGTGAGCCATGGCCGCTGAGCCTGCGCATCCGGAGCCTGTGCGTCCGGAGCCTGTGCTCCGCAACGGGAGAGGCCACAACAGTGAGAAGCCCGCGTACCGCCAAAAAAAAAAAAAAAAAAAAAAAGTTATTTTAAGCCACTAAGTTTGGGGTTTGTTTATGAGGCAACAACAGCACCTGGGACACTGCTAGAGACTGTTGTCCATGTTAAGAAGTTTGGTCATCATCTTGGGAGTAACAGAGAGCCATTGAAGCCTTCAGGCCCGATGGATGACAGGACCAGAGTGGAGCCTGTGGTCACTCTGGCTGCCACATAGAAAATGGGCTGGGGGCTGGGGTGGGGGCGATGGGTAGGGGGGAACCAGGATGACAAATTACAAGTCCATCACAATGGTCAGGGTGACACGACAACAGCTGGGACTGGGTTTGTGGAAGTGATGTCCAGAGGAAGGGGAACTGAAGAACAAATCCTTTCCAGGGAAACATCAATGCACATACCAGCCCCAGACCCCAAGGTCCAGTTATTCTGTCCCGATGCCACTAAGGAAGCCAGAATAAATGTGCACACCCTTCTTCCTCCGGGAAAAAAATAACATGGCAGAAGGAAATGTAGAATGACCACAAAAGGAATCACTGTAACGATTTCTTTGGGAATATCCGATTTGAAAAAAAAAGGGAAATTTTATCTGACCAGACCAAACCAAATTGTTTTGGTTTATGATTGGGATTGTAACTGAATATAGAAATGTATAGTATGCAGGTCAGTAGCCAAATGTTACGGCTTTGGAATGTTTGCGGTTTACTGCCGGCCTTCAACGTCACAAATTTCATCCCTACAAGACCTGAACGAACAGTTTGGAAAATTGGCCACCAGGTGGCGGTAATGCCCCTTCTCCACCTTTCTGAAACTGAAAATAAACCTGCTTTTTGTCATGTTTGGTGTTGAAACCAATCGATTGTCACAAAACTACCAAACAACATATTTGAAATATGGTGCCAGTGTAGCAAGACTTTGGCTAATATTTAGGTACAGCACAGTCCTTTCTTCCCAGACCTCCACATTGATTCTCAGTTGATTTTGAGTCTTGAGTCAAAAGTTTTAACTGGAATTGCTTCTCTAAACTTAGAGTCAGAAGCTCTTCCTTGACTTGTGTTCTCCGTTCCAGAGCTTCAGTTCCATTTAGAAACAAAAGCCCTTGCAGGTGGATTTTATCATCCTCACTTCATTTCATCAAATTGGAATTGATGTAGATTAGAGGCAGTTAGTTTAAGCTGAAAATCCAATGCAAGTCAAAAAAGACTCAGATCTCAATGAGGCTCTGGAAGCAACTTACCCTTAGTTGTCTGTGATGAAAATGTAAAGCTTTTCTGAGGGACTGGATTGAAAGTGGCAAAATGTATAGCATAAAAACGACTCACATTACCGCCCCATCTCCACTCTTCCCCTCTCCCCATGACAAGTCAAAACAGGACAAAGCTTTCCAGAACTCTGCAGCAGCATGTGGACATAGATTAAGAGAGAGCCTGGGACTTGCCTGGTGGCGCAGTGGTTAAGAATCCACCTGCCAGTGCAGGGGACGTGGGTTCGAGCCCTGGTCCGGGAAGATCCCACATGCCGCGGAGCAACTAAGCCCGTGAGCCACAACTATTGAGCCTGCACTCTAGAGCCCGCAAGCCACAACTACTGAGCCCACGTGCCACAACTACTGAAGCCCGCGCGCCTAGAGCCCGTGCTCCGCAACAAGAGAAACCACCGCAGTGAGAAGCCTGCGCACCACAACGAGTAGCCCCTGCTCGCTGCAACTAGAGAAAGCCCGTGCACAGCAACGAAGACTCAATGCAGCCAAAAATAATTTAAAAAGAAAAGAAGGCAAAATATTAGCATCTGTTTAAAAAAAGAGAGAGAGAGAGAACCTTAGTTCCCAGAGTTGTCTAGCGGACCAGAATTTCAGCAGTAGAGGGGTTTATGGGAGGGGCCTGGGGTAGCCCACAGAATTGTGCTGTAGGCTAGAGAAGGCTCAGAAAGGAGCACAGAGAATAATCAAAGGAACAGGAGCTAATGGAGAGAATAAGATGCAGCTGCTTGAGGGCTGGGTTTTCCACCCTCACAAGCCTAGGAGAGAAATGTTGATTGACTTGGCTTGGGTCACGTGCCAACAGACACCCTGATGGATCGACCTGCCCACCCGCTGGGAGGGAGAGATGATTCCAAAAGGAATTTGGGGTGTTGCTACCAGAGCAAGGGGAACTGCATATTAGGTGACCAGAAAGAAAGCAATCCGTGTCAACATGATTCACAGGTATTTTGAAAACCTGTAGACCATGAAGTGAGATTTCCTTTCTTTTTAAAATTTATCATTTTTGATTGGACTGCAGGTCACTGCATTTCCAAACCACCTCTGAGGTCTGTTTATCCTGCTCAGTGAGACAAAGAAGAGAACCAGCAGAGAAGAAAGGAAGTTCAGGTTGGATGGGCCACGACCACCTCTTAAATTGGGCTGTCTGGCCTGGTTTTCAGTGTTAAGCATCCCATGAAATACTCCTAGCTGTGATCCACCAACATCGTTTGGTCCAAATACCTGGAGAGCTCGGTAAGATGGCCGATTCCAGGGTCCCACCCCTTGAGGGTCCCACTCCACAAGTCTGGGGTGTGACCCGGGAATCTGTATTCTCAACATGCTCCCCAGGGAGTTCCAAGGCAGCAAGTCCTTGGACTAGACTTTAAGAATCAGCCCCCTACCCCACCTCTTCCCCACCAGCAAATTATAAAGACTTTTTCACATACAAGGAGACAGAAATTTAGGCTGAATTTGAAATCAGTTGAGCTGCTGGCAAAATCTGGCAAATCACACGTTTTGCTCACTGGCTCTCTGCCTCCTTTGCCAGAAAACAAGCCAAGCAAGACGGAGGCTGGAACTGGAGGCTGAGTCATCCATCCTTTAAATAAGCACTCTGGTTACTGCGTCAACTCAGCCAGGGGCAGGGAGGCTGCAGGCCACACCTTGCTAACAAGCGGAGGCAATTCTCCGAGGCTGGCTGTCTGCAGTTCACACTGAAGGCTCCAGATCCCGGCTTGGAACCCCTAGCAGCCCATCTCTCCCATTAATCCCTTGGGAAAGCCTTCCGCTCCAGCAGCTGCCCCACATGTTGGGTCCACATTTTCCTCCTCTTCCTGGAAGAGCCTGGAGGCTCCTCATCCAGGAAGCCCTTCTGATTCAGTCCCCCTGTTTCCAGCCTCTGCCCACCCTGGAGCCTTCAGCACTTCCCTGAACCACCCGCTTGAGCCTGTCTTTTTTTTTTTAAGTTGTGGTAAAAAAAAAATTATTTTTTTCATGACATAGCATGAGATTACCCTCTTAACAAAGTTTAAGTGTATGGAACTATACTGTTACTTATAAGGACTATGTTGCACAGCCTCTCTAGAACTTTCCCTCTTGCAGGACTGAAACGCTGTACCCGTTGAACAGCAACTCCCCATCCCCCCTCCCCAAGCCCCTGGCAACCATCCTTCTACTTTCTGTTCCTATGAATCTGACCACTTTAAATACCTCATGTAAGCAGTATCAGCTGATGTGGAGAAAGAAATGACAGATGAGTGGAGAAAAAAATGTGATATGTACATAGGATGGGATATTATTCAGGCACGAAGAAGAAGGAAATCCTGTCACACGCTACAACGTGGACGAACCTGGAGGACATTATGCTCAGTGAGATAAGCCAGCCCTGGGAGGTCAGATTCTGCCTGAGCCTGAGTGTCGTTCACCTGAGTTATAAGGCGGCACATTAGAATCACCTGGAGACCCTCAACAATCTCCACACCTGGCTGCTCCCCAGACCAAGGAGATGGCAACCTCTGCAGGATCCAGCCTTCAGAAGCCTCCCAAGTGATTTCAGCATGTGGCAAGGTTGAGAACCCAAGATTTGGAGTCAGAAAATCTAATTTTAATCCTCAAGTCTGCCGCTTACTTGGTAGGTGGGCTTGGCCCAGTGACTTGATGATAATAAAAGATGAATAGCCCCCACTGAGCGCTGGGTGTGGGTCCCCTGCTGTTGCTGTCACAGCTGTTCCCATTTTACAGGCAGCAGAGGCACAGAGAAATCAAGCAGCTTGCCTGAGGTCATACAGCAGGAAAATGCTGAGACCTGGTTTGAAGGCAGGCAGCCAGCTCACCGGAAAGAGTTAGCCCTGGCGTGCTGGTCTCATTGGTCCTAGTGAGATATTTCCAGACATCACACCTTATTCTGAGAACGTCTGGGGACCTTTCAGGGTCCTTTTTCTCAGGACAAAAGACCATCCACCCCAGGAGACAGAGGGTGACAAAGAGAGAAAGCGGGCTTCAGGAAAATGCAAAGCTAAGCACAACTAAGAGGACAGAGGCATGGCGACCACCTTGTTACACCCCGTTCCCCATCACCAACTCAGCGTCAGACTAGGGATGTGGATGCTTTCCTGGCCAGGCTCTCCTCTCCAGCAGCGTTCATCTCTGGACAAGGCAGCAGCACATCATGGCAATTTAACTTCCCCTTCTGGCAAAAAAGAAAAAAAAAAAAAAAGATAGCTGTTATTTAAGGGAACCCTGTGCCAAGGTCAAGTCATACCTCTCTTTCCTCACATGTGTCCAAGTCCCCCGTGAAATTACACTGTTGTCCTTCTACAAACACGGAGAGGCAAGTCTTTCCTGGTTCCTCCGGTCTCTGTTCTAGTTGATGACAAATACTGAGCTAATATGCAGTTTAAGCTTTGGGACCAGGAACATCCTGTGCTGTTCAGAGACGGGCCAGGGGCCACGGTGGGGTGGGCTGTCACTGGCTTCTCCCTGTTTCCTCTCCCAGTGGCATGACCTGCTGTGGACCCTGGTGGCCTCCTCATGGTTGCCAATCACCGTATTTCCTGGTATATAAAGCCCTACAAGTGGAGGTTCCCAGCTGGGGGCAATTTTGCCTCCCCTCCCCAGGGGACATCTGGCAATGTCTGGAGACATTTTGGGTTGTCACACTCGAGGGGTGCAGTTGGCATCTAGTGGGTGGAGGCCAGGATGCTGCTAAACATCCTACAGTGCACAGGACAGGCCCCCACAGCTGAAAACTATCTGCCCCCCCAATGTCGATGTGGTAGCGTCGAGAAACCCTGACGGATAACATGAAGCTCTTTCAAGGAAAAATTTTGAGAAAAAACGTTCACTTTTCATAATACAATTATTCAAAACGGCTTCAAAGTGGTTTTGCACTTAAAATATGTTCTTCTTCTCATGCAAGAATAGTAAATTCTACACTGACATCCAGCTGCAAACTGTAAATCCCTCTCAATGTTGTAATATTCTACTAGCTGAAAACAAGAGTACAAATTTTAAAACTGAGCTGAAAATTAATAAATTGAGCTCAATGAAAATAGCTACATAGCCATGTCTGGTAGTAATAGATTAAACTGTAAAGCAGTGAGGAATAACTCAAATTAGCTCTTATCAGCTGTCTTGTATTTGGCTGAATTGTATGTGAAAGAAAAAAATCTTTGCTACGGTGCTTCACTGCTCTGTTGTGTTGCCACACACGTCCACTAGGAGGTGGTTGTATTACCTTCTATTTCACTCCCTGGCCACTTGGCCTTTCGATGCCCGTAAAGCAAATGCATCGGAAGCAGGATAATTTTTGGACACACATGTTTTGGAGGGAGGAGTAGAGATTCATATGTCCATACATAATATACTTCTTGTTCCAGTGTTCACCTCCAAATGTAAAATGAAAACCCATCTGTACATAGGTCTGATCCCTTAAAATGATGGTTTGCAAACTTTTGTGATCATCAGAATAAACTGAAAGGCTTATAAAATTCAGATTCTGGGTCATGCCCTTAGAGATTTAACAGGTTTAAAATCTGCACTTTCACAAGTATTCCATCTGTGCCCTAAATGGTTCAAATGTTTCACACACACATGTACACACACACACTATTCTCTATTGCATGGCCCTAATTGGAAGCCTGCAGTAATAGATTACATTAATGGCCCTAATCTGTTCCCACCCTCACCTCCCCATCCCCTTCCTTGTGTTCCTCTCACTGAAGGAGGGAGTTGATTTCCCCTCCTGTGAACCTGGGTAAGATTTGTAAACTGCTTGGCCAGTAGAAGGCTGAGAAGTAATGGTATCCTAATTGCAAGCCTAGCCCTTAAGAGGCCTTATGTTTCCACTTGCTCTCCTGTGTCTCTGCCATCACATGAGACTATACCCGAGTCAGTCTGATACAGGACAGGAGACATATGAACAAGGTTGAGTTGCTTCAGCCAAGGGCATTATCAGCCAACACCCAGACCTGTGAGCACATCCAGCCAAGGTCAGCAGGGCTGCCCATCCAAACTCCAGCTGATCCCAAACACGTGAACAATGAACACTGATTGTTGTATGCCACGATGCATTGTGGCTATTTGTTACCCAGCAGTAGCTAACTCACCAGCTGCTGTCTTGCAAGCATCCACTGTCGATCAAAGGAGGTGACTTTTGGGGATCCGAGAGACCAAAGGGAAAGGCTTTGCCTCCTTGCTCTACTTAACCGTTCTTCCCATCACTTTCCCATCAATAAACTGGGCACACCAGCGTCTGCCCTATTTGGTGAGTGGTCATGAGAATCAAATTAAATGATACAATTCACATGAAGGTGCTTTGTAAACTGGAGTTCTGGGTATCTCTGGAAGCACAGTGTTCCCTACATGGTGCCAGATCCTGTATATGCATTACCTTATTTAATCCTTACAGCCGTGTATCCTAACTGGCCCTTCTGCCCAGTCCTTCCTGCTCTCAGCCGTCCTGATACAGGTCTTAGCTTAAATGTCGTTTCATCAATGAGTCCGTCCCACATGGCTTATGTTGCTCTCTTTACATGACAGTATTTCCTTCACAGATTATATCCCAACTTGTAATTTTATTTATCTTTTTTCTTGCCTATTGTCTGCTCCTCTCCCCCACTATAATGTAAGCTCCGTGAGCGCATGGGACTCATCTATCTGGTACATCTTTGTGTCTCTGGTGCCTAGCCCAATGTGTGGCACATAGTAGGTGCTCAACAAACATTGGGTGAAGGGGAGACCAATGGAGTAAGCATTACCCTGGTTTTGCAGACTAGAACATGAGGTTTTAAGAGTCTAAGTAGCTTACTCAAGCCTCTTGGCTTCTAATTGCAGAGTTGGATTGGAACTGTGGTTTACGCTGCCTCCCAGGGAGGGTTTGGTCGGTAGCAGAAGTCCTGGGTCACGGCCTTGGGTAGGGGCAAGAAAAGCATCGATCAGAACAGAAAAAGGCAAATGAAAGCTCCTGCCCCCTGGGCAATGAGTCAGAAACCTCAGCTTCTTCTTTTTTTTTCTTTTTTTTTTTTTTTGCTGTACGCGGGCCTCTCACTGTTGCGGCCTCTCCCGTCGCGGAGCACAGGCTCCGGACGCGCAGGCTCAGCGGCCATGGCTCACGGGCCCAGCCGCTCCGCGGCATGTGGGATCTTCCCGGACACGAACCCGTGTCCCCTGCATTGGCAGGCGGACTCTCAACCACTGCGCCACCAGGGAAGCCCAATCATATCTCATTTTTAAACTGGGTCACTAATGACAACGGATGCTAATCTCCAACTTACTCCAGAAATCTGAAATTTCAAAAAATCATAAATTTAGTTTTTCTTCTGAATAAATGTATTAATATAAAAAGAGTTGATTTAAGGAAAAATGTTCAGTGAATAATAGTGTAGTATGTACGTACATATGAGCAAAGAGCATGTGGATGGGATATGGATCAATAAAGTTTGGGAAGCACTAGCTTGGCTGTGGGTCAGTAGGGAACTGGGCTTCTGATGGGATTTAGCAAGCATTGGCCTTTCTGTTTGCCCAGTATCTGAGTTTCCTTCCTTCGTTTGGGGCATTCCCTTCCTTCCGAGTCTCGGTGGGCTGCAGAACTTACCTCCCACTGTAGAAACTGAAGATGCTTGCTAATCATTTCCCAGCCTCCTTTGCAGTAAAGCCATGGTCACGTGACCCAGCCTTCACCAATCAGATGCACCATGCCCGGCTCCAAATCTAAAGAAGTAGGGGTAGCACAGATGCTTTCCATAAGATCAAGTTCTTGGTGCAAGAACTTGGTGTCATGTTGTGGTGACAGCAGTGGTTTCCTCAGCAAACTGTGCTCTGTGGGGGGGATGGCTACCTGATTTCCTTTTAATGAATTCCTTTTCTATTTAAATCGACCAGTCGCTGTTGCTTGCAACTAAGAACGCTGATTTATACAGAATGTGGGTGCTACAAGCAACAGACAGGTGGCAGAGCAGAGGGCAGCTGTGACCCGCTTCCCATGCTGGGAAGCAGTGGCCCTGACATTGCTATTGCAAAACATTTGGTTTACACCAAGGTTTGGCAAACTTTCTATAAAGGGCCAGCTAGTAAATGTTTCATGCTTAGGTCATATGGTCTCTTCTGCCACTACTCAGCTCTGCCTTTGAAAGCAGCCTTGAACAATATGTAAATCAGTGGTTGTGGCTGTGTGCCAATAAAACTTTGTTTACAAAATCAGGTGGTGGGCTGGACTTGGCCCTTGGTCCATGATTTAACCCTGGTTTAAACTGTCACCTGTTTTACACCAACCATGTACCCATGGATGTTGTAAGCATCAGAAACACTTGTAGAAACACATCAGGATGTTGCCATGTTCAGCTTCTTAGAGCCTTGAGTAAGTTCCTACAAGAAAAAGTCAATCTTCGGTCAAAGATGGTCCATGTAACAACAAAAATGGAAGAAAACATGGCTTTATTGAGACTCTTTCTGCCTGAAGCCTGCAATCTAAATTGGTGGAGAATCCAATGATTTGGAGATTTGCAGGGATAAGCAAGTCAAATTCTGAAGCAGGGGCTGGTAAACTTTATTTGTAAAGGGCCAGGCAGTAAATAGTTTAACTGTTACAGGCCACGTAAGGTCTTTGTTGCATATTCCTCTTTGCATTTTTAAAAATAACTCTTAAAGAATGAAAAAGCATTCTTGGCTTGAGGGCCATAAAAAAGGCAGGGCTTTGGCTAGCAAGCCAGGAGTTTGCTACGCCCTGCTCTAGACTAAGGATCCATGGTGTAGAGGCAGAAAGCTTAGCAAAGACATATGCGATGACAGGAAAAAATATACCAAATCCTCAAGCATTCTTCACCAAAGGACCAGCCTGGGGACATAGCTTGGATTGAGGGCTTGAAGAGACAGAGTCATAAGAGAGAACAGACTTTTGGTTACCAAGGGAGAGGGGTGGGTGGGGGAGGGGTGGACTGGGAGTTGGGGATTAGCAGATGCAAATAGTATATATAGGATGGATAAACAACAAGGTCCTACCATGTAGCACATGGAACTATATTCAATATCCTGTGAGAAACCATAATGGAAAAGAATATGAAAAGGAATGTATATACATGTATAACTAAATCATTTGCTGTACAGCAGGAATTAACACAACATTGTAAATCAACTACACTTCAATAAAATAAATTAAAAAAAAAAAGACTGGGAGGCAGGAATTCTCAGGCTCGAAGATGAGGTTCACCTCGTTCATATAAGACTGTAAAGCAAAACAACCCTAGTACACTGCTACTGGATTCCTGACTGTCAAAATTCGTGTGATAATAAATGTTTGTTGTTTTAACCAAAAAAAAAGTCCAGATAAGAGCTCTGGCTGGCTTGGCCTTCCATGGCTAAAGGAACCGAGAACCTCCTGTGACTAGCCAACCCTGAGGTACTTCTAGGACCCTAGGCTTCATGCCCACAGGAAGGAGGGAAGGGCCTCCTCCCCAGCGCCCATCTTAGATACAACCCTGGAGGACTGCGGACTAGAGAGATCGTCCCTCTGAGCGGAACCAAGGGCCCTGCATTGACCAACCCCTGATCTTACTCCTGACCAGGGAAGGGAGTTCTTGGTGTTGGTACCCAGCACAAAACGTGGGCCACTGGGCATTGATGCTCATTCGTTTTCCGAAGGGGAACATTTATGGTAGGAATCCCGTTCCTTTTCCTCCATTCTATACTGGGTGCCTTTGGGAGTACATAACAACTTTTACTCATAGGTTGCTGGGCCATGAGGAGACACACTGGACCTGATGAGAGGATATTAACACATCACCAAGCGACCCTGGAGTGGTTGTGACTTCAGGGTGTATACCTCCCAGGAAGGGGTTGGTTCATTTCATGAATGTATAAGAATTTTTAAACTTCTTATAAAGTTGTGCATGGATCTAGACAGCAAAGGGACAGACTTGAGCAGATAATTTGGTTGCCCAGCTCACAGTCAATCCCCTCTTTCCTTTCCTAATAGTGTGGTTCATAAGTCTATCGCTCACTGAAGGAACCTGACCCCCAGCTCGGAGGTCAATGCTAAGCATGGTAATTTAATTACCTCTGCCAGTGATTGGGTTAAGCGTGAAACCTGGAATCCTCAAGCCAATGACACCAGGGAGAGTTTGCTAAAGGGCTTCTGGGAAATCTCTTCTTGTTCCTAAAAAAACAACTAGAAAAAAGACAGTTCCTTCTTACCTGATTAAACCAGGGGATGGATGGCAACATTTTCTACTAGCCAGAGAGTACTGAAGGCTTTGCAGACCATGTGAATTGGGTGGTAACTCTGCCACTATAGCGTGAAGGCATCCATACACAGTATCTAAACAAACAGGCGTGCCTGTGTTCCAACAAAACCTTCTTTATGGACACTGACATTTCAATTGCATATAATTTTCACGTGTCACCAACTACTATTTTTCTTGTCACTTTTTTTGGGGGGAAATTGGGACTAAAATAGGCTAGATCAGAGCAGGGACTAAGTTTATCACGAAGTACCTGACACCTAGCCCAGTGGTCATGCCATAATTTGTACACAAATATTTGGAGAATAAATATTTACAAAATCCTTGTGAGGAATTGACCCCTTTATCATTATAAATATTTATGTACCCAACATCAGAGCACCTGTATAAAGCCAATATTAACAGATGTGAAGGGAGAAATTAGACAGCAATACAGTAATAGTAGGGGACTTCCATACCCCACTTTCAACAATGGATAGATCATCTAGACAGAAAATCAATATGGAAACACTGGATTTGAGCTACACTTTAGAGCAAATGGACCTGATAGAACATTCCATCCCACAGCAGCGGAATACACTTTCTTCTCGAGTGTACATGGAACATTCTCCTGGATAAACCATATGTTACGCCACAAATATTTGGTGAATGAATGATAGGTTAATTTCCTGACTGGAAGAAATATAAAATTGAGCGCTCTGGGGTGATCACTATCCAATTGCCACATGGAAAAAAAACAAAAAATCTAGAAACACGAAGAATATGGACAGCAACCCCTGTGTGGAGACAAGGAAATGTGTGAGTTCCCGAGACAGAGAGCTTTTACTACTTTGCGCATTCCTTAGGTTAAAAT